>NC_090929.1:914516011-914886115 GCF_040938575.1 Ambystoma mexicanum
CCCAAGTATAAGCGCCCAGATCCGTTTTGGTTAGACGTGCTATATAAGAAAATAAACCAAAAAAAACGAAAAAAGCAAAAAATGTTTGTTGAAAAACGAACGTTATTGTGGTGCAGCACAGCGACACGCTGTAGTTCTCAGGGTCCATTTCCTAGTTGAGGTCACGGTCACCAACACAGAAAACAGACCTAGGGTACTACCCAAAGCACAAGTTTATTTCTTTGGTTTCCCTTCAAATCACCATTAGCACCTGTGTAGGATCTACACAAGTGCTAGTGGCGATATAACTCAGGGGCAGCCCGATCACCGCCGTAAAAGCCCACGGCTGCATTAAGGGACCCTTGCAGCAGGTTTGTTACCGGCTAGGTCAGCCCGCCCAGTCAGGTTTGATCACCCCAATATAAGCCCCATGCATTAGGTGCACTCCATAGCAATAGTTCAGGTGGAAGATCCTTTAGTTTCGCTGAAGCATTAACCAAACACTAGGCAATAGATGGAACTTAACTGTTGAAAGGATTTGAAATAAAGGAGGAAAGTACAATTTCGGGTAACAAAAATGTTAATTACATGCAGAAATAGGAAAAAGAAACAGCATGAATCTGGAGCCGCCCATATAGTGTACAGCACCTCTGTTTGAGAAGTACTAATACATGACAGTGAAAATTAATAGGATTTATTGTTAAGACATTGTGTCTGGAGTCCAGCTAAGGGATTAGTAAAATCATACAAGTGAGACAGTGCAAAACTCCACTCTTAATATAAGGCTGTAACACCAGAGTATATGGTAGTAGACAGAGGAGCCAGACGTATTTTAGGATGAGAGAGGGCTGTGGGAGAGTACAAAAGAACGTGTAGTATACCAAGGGTTCAACAAAACCACCTTCAACCAGAAGTATTATAAAAACAAAAGGTTTATCATAAATACAATTAGGCCAATTTAAGGCTTGGGTTACGTAGAGTCAAAAACACATCATAAAAACATACTACTAAGCTTTTAAGCACACAGACCAAAGCATACACCTTGTTCAGAAAACAGTATTTCTAGGGAAGTCAGACCTTAAACACATTTAGTATAGGACACACCCATTTGTGGGAAGTAAAACCATCAGTTACCATTTAGATTACTTTACATTAAGTCAAGGGTAGTATACCCTGTCAATTATGCAGCGACTCAGTTAACAAATCACCTATTAAACCAACTCTGTTGCCAGGATACTTTTCTAAATAGTGGAACACAGATTCAAGGAACTGTATATAATTAGAGCTACATTTATGACAACCCAGTTATACTAGGCGAGTAAGACTTGGTGGTGAAATATACAATTACAGTTGCTTTTCAGATCAGTGGAACACAGACTAAAAAGGTAAGCAAGAATTCTTTACACTAAGTTAGGATGCACCAGGCAGACCAAGGTCAGCTACACCTACAGAACACTTAAGAATGGCACAAAGGCAGTCTTATTCTCAAGGGGATAAAAAGCAGGTCAGGGGAAGCAAGACTCAGTTGGTAAAAGTATACATATATATCTAAAAAGAAATAGTTAAGTGAAGCCAACAGCATTACTTTTTTAAATTTGATTTAATCGTCTAAACAAAAAGACAATTTTTACAAAGTTCCACAATCCCTATACAAAAAGAAATAGCTGTTTTCTCCAGTTTCTCCACAGGGCTTCCCCAAGGGCAAAAGTTCCTGTATTTTATTCTCTATTAGGCCTATCTGTTTGACGGCTATCCCCCAGTTTGTTTTTTCGCCTCCAATTAGGCGATACAACCATTCTTGTTCCTCGCAAGTATAGGCGTCTTCCATAAGGTGACTTAAAAAGGTGTGCTTTTTAGGCCCAGGCACGATAACAAAAGATGTTTGGTGATTTCCACCACGGTAGTGGTCTTGCAGAAGCGGCAAAGGTTTTACTTAGAGAGCCCCCTTATGGCTCGAATCTGGTTGGTGTTCATCAAGTTCAATCTGATCCACAAGAAATTTTGCTGAAGACGTGGATTTGGGCATTTCAATAGATAAGATGGAATTTCATGGAGTTTTGAAGTAATGTCTTTAGTAATCTTGTAACCTGCAGCCTCGTCCAAAGTTTATCCAATCCATTTCAAGTAATTTGTTAACCTTTTGAGGATTCTGGATTAGCTCTTCTTCCAAACTGCCTATACGTTCAATAATGGTCCTGTTATTTTGTTTCCATTCAATGAGCATTTTATTGTTTTTTCCTCCATTTCGAGGTTAATGATAAACATGAATTTACGGGGTTCTTCTACGGTTTTCCTATAAAGCATAAGTCCATTCCTTTCTACAATTGCCTTAATGGATGATGTGCCCAGTTCTCTACGGATTAATGCTATTGGCGTCGATAGGGGCAGGTTCAAGACACCTCCAAAACCGACCCAATTTCTTCTAAAGCGTATCGGGCAGAAGTGGCATAGCTTCAACTCCATACGTTATAGTGGGAACTATTTTGGCTTTGAAGAAATCAATTATTGCTTTTAGAGAAAAGCGGCCAAACTTCCGGTTAATTACTTTGGATTGTGCAGCCAAGGAAAAGATTTTTCCCTCCAAAAATTCCTGCATTGGATATTCACTCTTGCTGTTATTTAGCATAATTCCCAAATACTTGAAACTTTTAACCATCTCTAGCTTACATCCCTCAGCAAAATGTTGTAGGTGCTTTTGGGCAGATGTACCTTTGCTAAGTGTCATGCTTTTTGTTTCATCTTTGTTTAGTTCCAGGTTATTGGCTTTTAGGTACATAATGAGGTTGGAAAGTTGTCTTTGGAGACCCACCATAGTCTGATCAATAAGGATTATATCATCATTCTCGATATTGCTGAATTGCCCATTGTGGGGGGAAATGTTCAGAGCCCATTCTGTGAGTCCTTGTAATCCGATGTATAAGCATTATACAAGGCCGGGGCTAGCAGACATCCCTGTTTGACTCCTCGGCCTGTTGGTATCTCTTTGGACAGGAGGCCTGCTTTGTTTAATCTCACTCTCATAGATGTTGAGGTATAGAGTGATTTGATTGTTCCGGGGCAACTATGATGGCTCAGTTTGTCCCAGAGCTTTTCTCCATTAACCCGGTCAAAGGCCTGGAGCAGGTCTACAAATATGAAATTTACTGCTGGCTTTCCTTCCAAGACCTTAGATTTAAGAGCGCTCAGCAAGAGAATATTAGCTGTCGTGCCCATACCCTTCACAAAACCAGCCTGTAGGGGGTCCAAGCAGTTAGATTCCTTCATCCATTTTTGAAGGAATTCCAAGGCGAAGGAGCCAAAAGCGCTATAGGCCGGTAATGTCCAGGGACATCTCTAACCCCTTTCTTGTAGGTAGGGACCACATATGCTTTTTGTCCAAGATGTTGGGACTTCACTTGTTTCTATGCATTTCTTGAATACTCCGCTTGCGAAAGATGCCCAAGCTTCCGGGTGTTTTGAGTTCCAGATTCGTAATACCATCTGGGCCACGCGCCCTAGAATTATTTAGATTCTTGATCTTATGGGCGATGGTTGCAGTATCTGTTGGAATCTTCCATCTGCTTTCCCTTTTATTGCAAATCATGGGACGAGTGCCTGGTAGTTTTTTGTATAGATCTGTGAAGTGGTCAGCCCAAGCATGCTCCGCTACGTTGTTCTCCAAGTTTGAGTTGACTTAGTTGGTGCAAGTTCTAATCAGAGCCCAGAAGTCCCTTGATCTCTTCCCACTCAGGATTCGCAGTATCTTCTCAGCATTCGCTTGAAATCTACTGTCTCGGAGACGCAGCCAATTTTTGTATGGTGTCTCCTGCTCGTTTGCCTCTTTATCAAAATTGGCTCAAGTAACTTCTTTGCCCGCCTTTTGGCCTTTCTTACTTCTTTTCTTCTGTCCGCTATGGTCTTATTATATGCGTGGAGGTAGTGCTTGGGCGGGATGGTATACCGTGGATTTACTAGCTTGTTCATAGTTAGTAGGGGGATGTAATCTATGTCTTCATGCCTCCCATGTGCCTATGTCAGAGGTTGCTAGATATTTCTCTGTAAGAACCCCAATTGCTTTCTCGTTAAGTCTCACCCTGGTGTTATTGTTGCAAGTTTCAAGGTCAGGAGGCATGAAGTCTAGTGTTAATCTGGGTGGTTTCCAGGTGACGAGCTGGATGTTATGGTCACTATTCCTTGTTTTAATGATTGTAACGCTTTATATTTGAAGAAGAAATTCACGGGAGACGAAGGTGTGGTTCAAAGTCAGACCAAGAACTTTCCCCATTTTTGTGATAGACTGAAGTTGGTATAGTGGCGGCATTCCAATATGCATTAACCAGGAGGATTAGTTCCTGTCGAGATGTTTTATTCGAGCGATCTGCCCTCTTTTGACATTAGGATGGCCTGGATCCACTCTGAGCATAATATGGACTTCCTCCGCTGGAGGCCTCTGCCCGACCGGATGGCTATCAAGAGGCCTGATGAGGGTCTTTCTTTCTTAGCTGGTACATAGGCAACATCGTACCCGTCAAGGCACGGTTCATCTTGTAATCATGTCTCTTGGGGGAATAATACATCAAAGTTTCCCAAATTCACATCCGATGAAGTTGTTAGGTGGGAAAAGCCAGGCGTATTCCAGGAGCCAAATACTAGCGGGCTCTGTGGTGAGGATACTCTCCGCATGGAATCGTGAATGCCCTTTCCCTCCATTCTCACAGTAATTTAGTGGCTAGATCTCTTTTTGGTTATCCACCGCTCTGGAGATCCATGTCCACTTCTTAGTTTGTCCCTGCTCATTGTTTGCGATTTGGATTCTATGGTCCTCCTGGACTTGATCTTTCTCTCCTCATTTCTTGTATGTCATGTTCGAAGATCTCGATTAGGGCTAACGGCCCTTTTGGATATCCATCGCTCTTGGATTCTTCTACTCTGTTCTCCCTTATCATTCGAGTAGTTTTTGGGTCGAGCCCATTTTATAGCAAGCCATTTTCCTATGCGAGCTGTTACTTTGGGTCCTCTTTGGGGCAATCTCAATTTTCCTATTAAATTGCACCTCATGTCTCGTTTCTTCTCTTCCACCCCCCCCTCTTTCAGTTTTAGATAGCCTGGCATTATCAGGGGTGGAATCAACAATGGCCGTACTTTCCCAGGAATATTTAGACTTGCCCTGGTTGTTCTGTAGATTTTTTGGTACCGTCCTTCTCACCTCAGTGAGTTTGTACCCCAGTGAACAAAAATGGGTTACTGCTTTCCACATGAATTGCTTCACTTTAGGTGAAGTGATGTGAAGATATGAGACTTTAAGGTCTTCGTTCACTGGTTCGACTATTTAAGTCGTCCGAGTGCAAGTATGATGACATTTTCCAGGAGAGTTCTCTGGTTTAGGATTAAGTTGTCTTTTTAAAAAAAAAAAAAAATTCTTTGCAACTTAAATTAACGGATCCTCCCGGTCTCTCATTGTTATGCCGTGCTTGTTTGTGGATGTCTTCATGACTTTGGTCCTTAAGAGTGGCAGGCATTCTACTCCTATTGGGGCTCTGGGCAATCGGATTTCTAGGCGTTTGTCTGTGCCTTTGTTCCCTGCCGATACGTTCGCTGCCTTTATCATGTAGAGATCTATGCTTTCCCTCCATGGTCCAAAAATAGTGGTGCAAGTTGTTTTACTTCAGGATTTCTGTTGTAGGCGTGGTCGTTAATGAGTTTTCTTTTCTTTGGAGGTTGTACCAACAGCTGCGACTCCAAGTCCTCGATAGTGTAAAGGCTCAAATCCATTAGATCCATGGATTCGTTTTCTCCTCCACTTATTGTCCTTGGTGAGTCCTGCTCATCTTCCGGCCTTTCTTTAGCTGGAATTCTTTGAGAGAAGTACACTTTGCGCCTGTCTCCTCCGAGTCCTATTGAAGATTTACTTAAATTAGTTTTGCCGATGGTATCCAAGTTGCCTTCTTTGTGGAGGCTTCCCTCAACATCCTTAATCTTTCCTTCGCCTCGGGTGTGTGGGAGCGAGGGGCCAATGGGCCCCTCTCTACCATCACTTCTCAGTACAAAACTTGGACCAAGTGCATCTAGTGCTGGGTACGCCCCTCGCCCTTATGCGATACTAACTTTTGGTTATATTCGCGTAGATGGAACCACCGAGCAGTACACAGGGCATCCATTTTCGGTACCCCCCTTTCGACTCCATCTTGGTAACTAGGCCTCACTGCGATAGTACAAAAGGCATACCTCCCTTTCGCCCGCCGCCGTAGCTCGGAGCACATGGCCTCCCCACCCTCGTCCCCACTCCAACTTGACTCTGCGACTCCATTCTCACGCTGAGGCCGGAGCTACTTGCAACAAATAATGAATGTAACATCCCTTTTCCCGTGAGATCACTGTCCTGCATGTGAACCGACATGAGCCCAGCACAGAGCTCGTCCATCTCCACACAAGTGTCCTTGCCCCCTTACCCTCGCCAGTTGAAACTTATTGCCATTCTAACCCTGTGTCCTTGCAATGCATCCCTTTCATGTGCCAGACTGCCAACCTCACTATGAAGCCCACCCAACAGACCCCCCCAACTAACATTAGACCCCTGTGCAGTATATCATGCCCAATACTAACAAGTGCCACATACCTGAGATTTTTGTGAGACTAACCCTATAGTTCAATGACAGTATTATAGTGGTCAAGGCCCTTAAACCTGTGACCTGTGTAACCCAAATGTGTAGATGGTATAAACCCTTGAGTGATTTGTATAACGACAAGATACACTAGAGTCTTTTTGATCAACTTATTTAGTGCATGCATTATTCAGAATGTATTTTCTTAGCTTAGAAAGTGACCACCGTGTCTCACAGCGACCTGACCTTCACCCATCCAGAGCACAAATGTTAGACGTCAATCCTCCCTCCAACCAAGTAACCCGGAGGAAGAGATGATGCCCACACCTAAGTTACCAACACGGCTGACCAATCCTGGTCCAAAGTAGCATCATATGTTAAAAATGTAGATGTACTATATAAATGTGTTGCAACCTTGATGCGGTCAGAGCGCTCGCAGAGATTTAGATAAACTTTCCTTAACCTCTCGCAGCCTGCGCTTTTGTGCCCGATTCCCTGCCCAGGGAGTGGGTTTTATTAATTTTTACACGTGTGAGTCAGGGTGGGCACAAACATTTGGTGAACCCCTGCGACGTGATCGGAGAGGTGCCTCGAGGCCGGCGGCGAGATCCGGGATGGCCCCCAGCGAAACCATCGCCTCCGTGGCCGTCCAGCCTGTGCGCACTACGAAGAAGGGTCAAGGGTTCCCGGTTGATGAATACCCGACTGAAAAGCTGATTGCCAAGGCGGGCCATGGCTTGGTTGGGGTGCGAGCCTGACTGGGGTCGGACTTCGAGCGGCGACCCTCGGGTCACCTGACTGCACGCGTGAGTGCCGGTTGCGAAGGTAACGAAGGAAAGGTAAGGGGGGGCAGGTGGTAACGGGTAGTAGGGAAGAGTAGGGCCTGTGTGAGTGATGAGGAGGCTTTTCTGATCTATCCTTTATATGGCCATTAGGTTTGGTAAGAAGTGAAGAGAAAAAGAAGTGGTATCCTAGCCTGAACGGGGTAGAAGGCGGCTCTGCGTAGCATTGTCTCTCCAGTGCAGAATAAATAAGTGAAGTTACAGAGAAAATAGTAGGAGTCTCATATATTGAGTAGACTCAGTAGTTATTTAGAACATTCTTTTTCTGGGTACGAAAGGATTCTTGGAAAAGTAAGAGTGTAAGAGGTGGGGAGTAAATGAGAAGAGTAGGCGAAACGGGAAAAGGGGTGGGGAAAAAGAGCAACAGGGAAGAAAACACGCACGCAGGTAGTGCATGTGCATGATAAGTGTTATATGTGATTTTGTGTTCTGTCCATTTTTTGTCAAGGATATCCAAGTACTGTGATTAATTGTGGTCAAAGTGGCAAAATATGCAAAACTTAACCGTTGAATTTGAACATGCAAAATTAAAAAGTTAACATTGAAAAGTGATCGATACATTCACCCTGATACATACATGTGCATGCCGAATTACAAGTAACTGGGAAGACTTGTGGTACATTATCCACTAGAAAGAGAAAGACTAGGAGAAAGCGATTAAGGTGAAAGAGGTTGGAAGGTAAGTAGAGGCAGAGGGAGGAAAGGATACCATCATGGGGGGAATAACACCACTAGCCCATATTTGCCAGCATCTACCGTTATACAGTGAGAAGATACAAAAATACCACAATCAGTGGTTGACGGAGGTAAAAGGAGACAGTGTAACGCCAATTTGGCCAGAAGGTGGGTCATTCGACAAGAGTATTAGATCTAGTGTCTATATACTTGTTAGCAAGGTACAAGGGGAAACAATTGCAAAACAGAAGGGAAGTACTAGACCTATGACGAATGTTTGAAGAAATTACGCCTGTAGCAGAGGTAAGTAAAGAGAAAGTGAATGAAACACAAAACACAGGAAGAGGTAAGTGGAACGCCAAAGGGCGAGTGCACAACCACTACAGCTGAAGGCGACAACTAAAATAATATATCCTCTAATGTCCAGACCAGCAGTAGGATATACTGAGTCCCTGTACGTACCAGCATGTGCAACTCCTACACCTACAACAGGAGCAGTTGCCACAGCATCACCCACCTCTGGAGGGCTGTATGGCCCAACAAGCACCCCCCCGTGAATTTAGCACATATCACTGAAGCATTAGACCGCCAGCTAGCGCATGCACAGATGGAGATAACACGGCTACGAGCATTGTGCAACAGGAGCCAAATGCTACCAGGGGGAGGAGAGGTGCCACCATTATCCATAGCGGATCTAACACCAACATTGAGCACAGTAGGGGAAGTGGCACAAGCGATATCAGAGCCAGCAGGGTCAGTATCATCACAAGGAACACGCATACCACAAGGGCAAGAGAAAGAGTAGCGGTCAGGGGAATTCCTATTCCATCTAAATGACAAACTCGTGAGGATTATACGCCCACCCACCCCAGACAGTGAGAGAGTAGAAGGGTGTGAAGGGAACAACGAGCAAGAATCAGAACTAGAAGTGTGGAGTGACTTAGACGAATATGAAGAGGCAGCTGCCGGGACCGGTCATTGCCAAACCGCCGGTACCCAGACACCCCATCGCCACCACTATGGCAGGGTAGGCTAAGACAGCGAGGGGGAAATATGATGGTAAGTAAGACAAAGAAAGGTCGGTAAGTAAGGTAGGGAAGAAACACAAGTTGCAAATGCCATTGATACATAAAAGGAGCAGGTAGGCCACATTACATTCCATGGGCACAAATGGATAAAAACAACTTGCTAAAGGTCCTCCCACCACTGTCGGGAGGGGCTGGAAAATTGATACACGACTGAGAAAAACACAGGAGCGCCGATAGGGGATGTGAAGAGCTTATTAGTGTCAGCAATTGGTGACCAAGCAGACACAGTGTGGGATAAAGCAGGAGTAACGATGAGTTGTGACCGCCATGATGGATCAGCGTTCAATAATGTTCGAGCACAGGTATGGGATGCATTGAGGCGCACGTTTCCAGATATTTCAGATCTACATTTAGTGATGCAGTGCACAATGGAGGAGAACGAGGATCCTACGCAATTCATACTACGGGGTGCAGGATTTATGGAGAAGTGAAACTGGCACAGCGTGGAACCAGTCCACCACCTTGTTCTATTTTATCATCAAAAAGGGGCTCCCGAAAGAGGTGCAGAAGGCCTTGGACAAAATAGCTGGGATAGAAGCCAAGGGCTGGCCTGAAATACAGAGTATAATTGTGCACCACTGCAGGAGGATCAAAGAGAGAGAAAAGGAGATAGCACAAAAAAGGCTGGCAGAGGAGGCAAAGCTGGTACAGAACAAATTAGTGAAGGTCACCGCTGTAAACGCCAGCGCAACCACAGACTGAGAAAACTAGGGGGGACGAAGGCGCGGGAAACAGACCAGCAACAATAGCAGCACTGCGGGCTACAGGAGGACACGGACAGTGGAACGAGAAGAGCAATACGGTGGACAACAGTGGCAAGACAGACCAGCAAGAGGAAGAGGTGGGTACCGTGGCCAGAGAGGGGGGTTTGGAGGTATGGGAAATAGGGGATTTGGCGGCCAAGGAATGAGAGGAGGACCACAAGGGTTGTGCTGCAACTGTGGGAGATGGGGACAATACTCTAGAGATTGTAGAATGCGGCCTTCAGGGTATTTCCAGGGGCAACAGCCCATGGAGAACGAACAAGGTTGGGGGTGTCCACACCCAGGTAGCCCTTACGGACTACCGATGGGAAGTGGGAGACAACAAGACTACTGCTATAACTAACCTCAGGTACAGCAACCAACACAACCGATGGCAAGAAAAAAATGCAGTGGGAAGCGCAACCAGTAATTGTTATGCAACATCTGCAAACGGTGCGCCCGCACCGTGGCGTGGCGTGATCGGGGTTAATGTCTTCTCCGTGCCAGGGCAAGAAAGACATTCAGATTAGGACAGCCCACAGGGAACACATGTCCAGTCCTATCTACCACCCTATGTGCAGAAGAGGAACCACTAGCGGGGGCAGAGATGGGAAATAAGCAGTTTATCTTTATGGTAGACTCTGGAGCAGAGAAATCATGTCTTATGGAAGGGTGGTTTCTGCTCTCAGGCAGGAATTTAGAGACGCAGGGGTTCTCTGGGGCTATTTTAAAAGTTCCTTACACTAAAGATATTGATATAACGGTGGGGAAAAAACTGTGTGCGCACCCTTACTGTACCACGAAGACGCGCCGATAAACCTGCTGGGTAGAGATTTGTTGAGCAAATTAAATATGACGATCTCTTTTACAGAACGAGGAATAGTGTGCTCAACACCAGGAGTATGCCCAGTACGAGCAATGCTGATGATCAGCACAGTGATGAATGAAGTTGTGGTGCGAGGGGTACCCATTGATATAAGCATGTTCATATATGGTATCAAGGTGTTAGCACGAGTGGTGCCAGAGAGAACGAGAAAAGAATGGAGAACACCATCAGATTTCATATTCCGCCCAATTGCACACACAGCCATTGTACCAGGCACGATAATGTCCATAGACGTTGAGGCAGTTCAAGTGTCCAGCAAACGTATTGTGGTCATAGGACTGGACGCGCATAAAACTCAAACCAGGTGCAATGCTGCCGAGAGTAAAACAATATCCCATATCAAAAGAAGCGGAGGAGGGAATTAGAGAGACCATACATGCACTCCTGAAACAAGGCATCATAGTGCCATCAACCTCCCCATGTAATAGAGCAATTTTCCAGATCAAAAAAGCAAAGGGAGGGGCGTGGAGGATGATCCAAGATCTCCGCCCACTCAATGACGTCATTCAGAAAGAGTTCCCATTAGTGCATAACCCGGCATCAATATTGTGCAGTGTGCCAAAAGAATCAACATGTTTTACTGTAATTGACTTGAAGAATGCTTTCTTCTCCATACCACTCGACCCAGGATCCCAGTACCTGACAGCGTTCCCAATAGGGAACAACAGATATGAACACCGCCGACTCCCGCAAGGGTATTGTGAAAGCCCCAACATCTTTAACAGGGTGTTACAGGAAGACATTGGAAACATAGATGTAGAGAGCACCATCATTCAATATGTAGACGATTTGCTCGTATGTAGCCATACAGAAGAAAAGTGTCGAGCAGACTCTGAATGCTCACCACTTAGCATGTTTGACAGCTAGGCTGAGTGAAGGGGGTATGCTGCATAAAAGCAGGGCTTTGGGGACTGGAACTTCAGAAGTCGCCACAGGACCCGAGAATCCGACGAGGGAGAAGCTGAGCCGACCTACCACGACGACACCACCAGTGGAGCCCTGTGGAACCGACTCACCACTTCCCGACGACAGAGAAGATCTCCCGGCTGGAGAGGCTTCTTCCCCTGACTGGTGGGCACAACCAGTTTACCTTCTTCTCTTCGCACCCCAGACCGGCTAGTGGTCGAATTGCCCGTGCCAAGCATCCCGGCAACCAGATAGCCACTTACCACTGGACCACGAACTAAAGGACCGCTCCTTTTACCTGAGAAACTCTGCGGCTGGTTTCTTCCCTGGCAGTGCAACGGACACCCGTCTTCCTCCCCGACGAGATCCTCTCTTCCCCCGGGCGAAGCACCGACTTGCATCCGCTGCCAGGAACAACTGCCCCCACTGGAGTATTCTCATCACTTTAAGGTACCGTGTCCGCCAGGCCTCCCTTTCTAAAGATTGCTACAAGGTAACAATAATCCCTTAACCTTCTGGACTGGGCTGGCCGCCTTGACCTTCTAACTGGTCCCTTTCTTAGGTCCAACTCTTTTTGAACCTTTTCAAGACTTTTGTGCACTGCAACTGTGTGACCTTGGACACAATTTGTTTGATCCTCTTAAAGTGGATCCGGCCTACTGACTCTAAACTCACGGTGTTACTTTGCCTTCCCATCTTGTTGTGTTCTGGAAAAAGTGTTGGGATCTGTTTCAATTTATTCTCTGCTTTTCTCTCCCTTTTTTAAACAAATTATTAGAGTGCCATCTACGTTAAGCGCTCACCGCTGTCTGAAAATAAGTGGGTCTTTACTTAAGACTTGTCTAATACTCTTTTAAGGGAGTATATCTTTTAGTGACCGTGTTTTTTGATTTTTTACTATTAGTGCCTGTGTGTTTTTCCAGATGTGGTTTTAAATAAATAATTATATCTCTTTTACACCAAGCCCTGGTCAGTGTCTACTTGTTCTACTGTGTTCTTTTGACCTATTGTGAATACTCTGTATACTGCCTAACTCTTCTTGAGGGAAGTCTGACTGCTCAGCCACAGCTACCAAGTGAATCTGTGTGGTACAGACTGCTACCAAGTGGGTTTACTGCCAAACACCTGTAGTCCTAAATCTTTTGCAGGGGTCCCAGAGGGAACTGCACAGGTTTCTGCCTAACATGGCACATCTGTTCAAGGTAGGTAAAACCAAAGGCAAACTTATTCTAAACAGGCTACATAGCAAGTTAGGGGAAGCAAGACCCAGTTGGTACACTTATACACTTAAAAAGAAATAGTTGGGTGAAACCAACAGCATTACTTTTGGGAAGAGGCACATCCAATTCACAGGTGAGTAAAATACATCTATACTTTTCAGAATGGCACAACACACATTCAAGGCAAGTAAGAACATTTGTAACTGTTTACTCTCAGAGTTACAGTTGACAACTAACTATAAGTAAACATTTCAACACTTGTTATAGTTTTCAAGGCAGACCCAGTTAAGTATCCAGCCCTTCCCTATTCTATGGCATGAGTTCTCTGAGGCAGAAGAGGGACCCTAGTGGTCTTGGCGCCAGCTGTAGGCAGGGTGAGATAGGACTCAGTTGCAGAAGAGGTTCAGAGTTCCTGAGGAAGACTGTTCATAAAAGTATTTCACTCAAGTTATTTGAGGGTCCAGGGACTTCTGGGAAGACACCCTAGGAGGATTCCAGAAGTGGGCCTGGGCGAACTGGATAAGAGGACTCCCAATCACAAGAAACACCCCAAAGGTTTACAGATATCACAAAAGACTTAAGGTAAGTAAACAGCCCAGCCAACACAGTACCTCAGCACAGAAGAAGAGTTGCAGCAGGGGAAACTCCAGGATCTGTAGCCAAAAACCCAGTCGTTGGATTCCTTTGTCATGACGACAGGACTCAAAGGGATTTTGAAGACCCCAGACAAGAGTTTCTTGGCGACTGGATGCTCTATTGGATCTCACCAGGCTCTGGGTTGGGGTTGTTGGTTTCGGAGTCCCTAGGTCACTTGTAAGGAAGGGTATTAGCAGGGTCTGGATACCCAGAAGGCTCTTCGGTTGCAGTAAATCGTCCGAGCAGCGTTTACTTAATCTTCCTCTTCAGATTTGGTTCCAGTGGTCGACTTGTCAGCTGCTGCCAGGATCAGAGTATTTATCAGGAACTACAGCACAACTTCTGCTTTCTCTCCCTGCATTTTATAGCAAGGGGGCGGTCTGGCCATACAATCAGGACAGCCAGCCCCCCCGCAGCCCCCCCCCCCGCCAATCCCCCTGGGAGTTTTTTCCTTTCAGGCAAGGTGAAAGACAAAGAGCAGCAGAGTTGTGGATCCTCCCTTGCTTCCTGCCTTCTCAGACACTCGAGCCAGGGCAGGGAATCCACAGGACTTCCACCGAAGACAAAACAGCCACCGAGGCCGTTCCTGCCTAGACCGGCATGGGAAGAACTCAAACAGCAAGCACACAAAAACATGGTGAAAAAAGAAGGACCCCACCATTTTAGCAAAATTGTGGCGCTTCTGTGCATTGAGGCTGAATTAACAGCCTGCGAATAAAGAAGACTAAAGAGTCATTAAAGTAGTTGCACTGCCACCAGCCATTCAAGGAAACTTGCAATTGTAACAAAATGTTACCAGGCAAGTAAGAAAGTGGATACAGGGTGTGCTGGCTCACTATATTAAATGTAAAGGGGAATGAAAATCCTTTACTACTTGGGAACTGTGGTTAACCGAAGTACATGAAAGAGAAATTGGGGATCCCATAGGGACAACCCAGACCAAGCCCAAAGGTTGTAGGAAACTATAACTTCAACCATACACTATATAGAGTCATAAAAAGTCAACCATAAAAAGAGTAAAAGACTAGGGGTGAGGGGAAAGAATCCCTGTCACCTAAGGGCAAGGTAGTCAAAACAAACATTTCTGGGTTGACACAGGTCAGGAAGATTAATCATTGATACAAAAATCTTATCCAACACACTGGAAGGGATTGTGCAACAGCGATCACCAGGAAAGGAACCAGGCAAGAGTTTCTTCAGGGCTGGCTGCAGCTCAGGTTTTGGCGCCCTTTTCAGGAGCCACGAGAAGACGGAATATCGCTTATGGGGCGGAGGCCTGGCTAACACTACATTTTTGCTATTGGAACAAAATTGAAGCAAAGTTCTGGAATAAAGTTTTGAATCTCCCCAACTCAGCTCCAACTGTACTCCTGCGGTTTGAGCTAGGCATCTTATCTATATCCATCCAAGTATCGTGGAAGAGATGCTGTTTGTTTCGAAAATGTATAATGGGCTTAGTTAACAGTAATCTGTTGACAGTATTGGCAAATTATCTAATGCGCTCTGAGCATTTATTTCCATCTAAATGGAGAGCTGCTGTCCTATTTGATACGTCTGAAGCAAGTATTGTTATATCTCTTGCTCAGCAATCCAACTAAAGCTAGACTTAAGTTATACCAATGGATTGGCATCTAACTCAACAGAGCTGTCTAAAACAGAGATTTTGATAGAGCACTCTTTGGACATAAACAATTTCGACAAGCAGCTGACTATTAAAATGTCCTTCATTCAATCTAAGAAATCAGATATTGATATTTTGTCTGAATTTATGGCCCACAAATCAAATTCTATTGAGAAGAGGTCTTATCCCAGTGGAAACATCACATTGCCGATTTTGTAAAGTTGCAGAAGTCAAAGAAACACTGAAACATATACTAATTGAGTGTGTGGCCTTGGGAAAACAAAGAAGATATCAATAAATGAACACGGTCGCATCACATAATGCGCTCAAATGATGAATTATGGCATGAGCTATTCACGACACCTAAAATATCACTAAGAATAGCTACTATCCAATTCTTAAACAGAGCATTGTACACAATGTGTCAGGACAAGTAGGTTGGTGTGCTGCTGTTTTATTAATTTTATTTTCTGAAAATTTTAGATACTTTTTCTATTGAAGGTCGCAATCAAGTTGGGTATGACTTAACAAATGGAATCATTTAGTCAAGAATGTAGACTGTGTTATAACATGGTTTATTCCTTCTCCTTGTTCCTTTTTTTCTAATCTGTTGATTTATATATGTAAACTGATGATTTAATGTTTAAATATGTTTTTATCTCTGTATTGTAACATTTGTTTTGAAAGTTTAATTGATTAACCAACCAAAATAAAATTAAAATAAAAACTGAATATCGCCAGTCAGATTCTCGTCACTAATCTGATCCAGCACTCTTGCGAGGGGACTTCAAGGACTCAAATCGTGTCTTTGGGAGGTACAGCAGGATGCTTCCAAAGTTTCAGCTCAATTTGAAGACTGTGCACCGCCTAATGGCTTCAAGGTCCCAGAGTATTGCAGGCCGGAAGGTCGCAGCACGTTGTGGGATGGCTCAAAATGCAAGTCTTCTAGATTCTAGTGGATCTCAATAGGCTCTGGGAAGGAGTTGTTTGCCCAGTCCCCAGGTGCTTGGAAGGAAGGGTAACAGCAGGATCCGGTTACTGGCAATCGGCTCAGCCCCGGCTTCTTCATCTTCCTCTTTGGATTCAGGTCCAGTGGTCGACTAACTCTTCAGCTTCCAGGATCTGACTTTTATGCAGAACCCTAGCCAATCAAACAGGCATGCAACATTCAAACTTGCGGGTGGGAGGGGGGGGCGGTCAGTTTGGCAGTCCCTTCAGGACAGCCAGCCTCCCAGTTGGAACTGGATTCTCACAGGCAGGCCAAACGACAAAGGGCTTCATGGCTGGGGGAAATCTGCTGGCCAACCTTTGGCACTGGTGTCCGCCGCCGTCGCAAACACATCGCCACCTGAGGAAGAGGTTGTCCACTTGATCCTGCCGAAGATCCCACTGTGGCAAGAGCACAGCTGCCTGCTGAGAGAATCAGCAAAAGTGTTAAGAGTCCGGCCAGGTGAAACTGAATGAAAAACATCCTGTGGGTGACGGCCCAGTGCCACAAGTCCTGCGCCTCTGTGGAGGGCGCTGGGGATCAGGTGCCGCCCCCACCCCCCCCGCTTCCTGATGTAGACCATAGTGGTGGTAATGTCCATGAAGACCCTCACAACTTTGCCCTTGAGGAACGAAAGAAAGGACTTGAGGACCCAGAACACTGTCCGCAGTTCCAGGACATTGAGGTGTAGATCCCTCTCCTCTGGTAGCCATAGGCCTCTGGCGTGAAGACATCCGGTGTGAGCTCCCCAGCCCTCTAGGGAAGCGTTTGTGGTGACCTTCTCCAGGTAAGTGGGGCACTGGAAATCTGTGCCCCTGGCGATGTTTGAGTGCACACCCTACCACCTTATCGCTCAACGGAACTCCTGGTCGAGGACAATCTTATTAGTGAAGCTTCCGGACACCGGATCAAACGAGCATCCAAAACTCCTGAAGGGGCCGCATCCGCAACCTGCACAGTCTGAGTAGATACACGACAACATCATGCCAAGAAGTGACTTGATGGTACTCCCTATGGCCATCTTCAGTGCTAACAGCCATCGCACTTTGCCCAGAATGAAGCTCTCTTGTCCTCAGATGGAGCCGCTAGGCAAAAGACGGCGTTGAGCCTGGACCCCAAGAACAGAGCGTCTTGCGATGGAATCAAGCCGGAAAGTTAACAGAGAACCCCGGTCCGTGAGCAGCCGGAAGGTCCTCTCCATGTGATCGACGGCGATCTCCCTTGACATGGCCCGGAAGATCCAGTCGTTGACGTATGGGTAAACATGTATCCCTTGGAGTCACAGATGGGCCGCCACTGGTGCCAGGCACTTCGTAAAGACTCTGGGCACAGACTTCAGTCCAAAAGGGGAGGGCCTTGAACTGGTAAGGCTTCCCTTGTACGACGAGGCATAGGAACTTGCAATGTTTTTCGTGAATGGGGTCGTGGAAGTACGCATCCTTGAGATCCAGCAACGACAGGAAGTCTCCCTCCTTCAGCTGGCCGAGCACATGCTGCAGCGGGACTGTCCTGAATTCTTGGGACTTGATGTACTTGTTGAGTTGTCGTAGATCGAGAATGGGCCTCCAGCCCCCCGGGATTTCTTTTATACCAAGTAGTATCTGGACTAAACCCGAGAGCCCCATAGTCGCTTTGGAACAAGCTCCATTGCCAACTTTTTTTTTTTTAAATTTCTGTTTTATTAGTTTTGCAAAGGTAGAAGTTTGACAATCATTTACAGGCATTTTCCACCAACAAGTTAGATAAAAGAGTTTCCACAAAAAGAACAGTCATGTGTAAAGCATATAAAGTCTTTGGAGATCACATAGGTTTCCAATAGCATCATCAAAACCAATTACCTTCACCCCACCTCCCAACCCCCTTTTCACAAAGTGTCGTCTGGAGAGCTAGAAGAGACCAATTGTTACATCTGAACCATTCTTATATCTATGACATGGGGAACACAAGCACAATATAACCTATGAATTTGGCATAGCAGACAACGTCGACCGTCGAGTAGATTGTCTCTGAACGTAGTAACGCTTTGCACACATTCTTTTCATGTAACATATTTAGCACAAAATTCAGACCATGGGTTCTCAACTGTGGTGCGATCCCCATGTAGGGCTGCAGTCAGGCTGTCCATTCTATATGTTCAGGGCAACACCCAGCCATTCAGTTTTGCTAGGGAGTGTGGGTCTCTTCCATACCATGGTGCGACAGGCTCTTGCGACCATCAATAGACCTTGTATCATTTTGGGTGCTTTCATGGTCGTGTCGTCCGTCTCAACCAGGCCAAACAGAATCAACAGTGGTTGTTTCTCCCTTTCATCATCATCTAATTCCCTGATCCAACTGAGAACCTCTGACCAGTAGGCTTGGATCACTGCACATCCCCACAACATATGCCAATAGTCGGCCCGCTTCCCGCAACCCCTCCAGCAGTATGGGCTTACCCCTTGGTACATTTTGGCAAGCCGGATTGGGTCATACTGCCATCTATACATTAACTTGATGGCTTGTAGTTTGTATTGGCAAGATATAGATCATTTCGCCGTTCGTCTACATATTTGTAGCCATAGTTTTTGTGAGATCTGTCTACCCATATCCGCTTCCCATCTGTCCTCGAGTGTGAGGGATGGTGTAATATCGACCTCAATCAATGGCAAATACATTGCACTTATTAAACCTCTAGAGCTCATGCATGTGTTAAGGATTCTTTCAAACGGGGTGAGGTTCATTTGTAACTGGTCTTTCCATATCGCCTTTGTCATCACCCCCTTGAGTCTCAGGTATAGGAAGACCAAAAGCAGGCCTATACCAAGTGCCTCCTGAAGCTCCTGAATAGTGATAAAGGAGCCATTTCTCCAGAGTTGACCCGCCCTTTCTAATCGCGCATCGTACCAGGTCTCAAAGCTCTCTGGGTCCGGGATTGCATCTCGTATCCCTGGTGACCAAAGGTGTCCCAGTGGAGAGGGCCAGGTCATAACTCGCACCATTTTCTTGCCTGGCTTCCATATTGTACCAATAATGGGGTGAGTTGTGACGCTATTACGTAGTTGGGGCCCCGGAACCCATAGCCATTCACCAAAGATGAAAGGACGGAGACGATAGTTGTCCAGGGCTATCCATTGTGGTTCTGACTGCTGCCTGATGTGCTGAATGAGGACACAGAGTTGGGCTGCTCTATAATATGTTTCTATGTCTGGGAGGCCTACCCCTGCATTGTCCTTTCGGAGCTGGAACAAAGATCTGGGGACTCTATGCTTTTGACTTTGCCACAGGAAGGTTAAGAGACTTTCTGGTATCCGTGAAATATTCTTGGGGCATTTTGATGGGAAGCATTTGGAACAGGTAGAGTATTTTAGGGAGAATCACCATTTTTATTGCATTTAAATGGCCCAGCCAAGAGATGGTAAGCTTGTACCACCTTTGGATATCTTTTTGAAGGGCATGTGATAATGGAGGGAAGTTAGCTTCGTATAGTGATTCCAGGTCACGGGTAACGTTGATGGCCAGGTATCGGAGTGTGGCGAGGCTGACCTTTACTCCTAGGGGAGTAAAGCGTTCCGCCGCGGAATCTCTACTTTTATCATTTGTGAGGAGGATAGACTTCCCGGTGTTGATTTTCAGGCCGGCCAGTTCGCCATATTCTTCAATTATGCTGATCGCAGCCGGGACAGAATTTAGGGGATCAGTTAAATGTAATAAGATATCGTCAGCGTAGAGGCCTAGTTTATATTCAAGTTCTCCCACTGTGATTCCCTTAACTCTACCATCTTGTCTTAATTTTTGCGCTAACGGCTCAAGGGACAGCACAAATAATATTGCTGACAGTGGGCAGCCCTGCCTTGTTCCCCTTTCCAAGGGAAACCATCGTGAATAGCTTCCGTTCACTGTCACCGATATTGTTGGAGAGGTGTACAGGGCTTTAATGGCGCGGCGGAGCTTCGGCCCAACCCATTCCAAACTAATACGCTTTCTAGGAAGTCCCACGACACCCTATCGAAGGCCTTCTCGGCCTCTAGTGATTGAAGGGACGGATCCCCTCCCATTCCCTGTGCTTCATGGATTAAATGAAGTGTTTTCCTCATGGTATCCGCGCCCTGTCTCCCAATAACGAAGCCAACTTGAACACAGTGTATTAGACGTGGTAAGTGCGTTTCAAGCCGGGCCGCAATGACTGGCATATATAGCATCAATGTTAAGAAGAGAGATAGGATGATAAGAGCTACAGTATTTGGGGTCTCTACCTTCCTTTGGAATGACAGCAAGAAGGGCCTGAGAAAAGGACGGGGTGGGTGGGGGGGGGGGGGGGGGGCTTGGCCTGTGTCAAAGGTGTGGTTGAACAGGGATGCAAGGAAGGGGGCGATGAATGTGGAGAATGTCTTATAAAAACCGGGCAGGAAACCATAGTCTCCCGGGGCCTTTCCCGTCTTTAGGCGTTTTATGGCTTCTTTAACTTCTTCTGTGACTGGTGTATCTAAGGATTCGGCCTCCATGGATGCGAGTGTGGGGATCCGCACCTCTTTAAGGTATGTGTCAATACTTCCTAAGGGGGTGGGGGGTCATATGTATATAAATCTTCATAAAAGAAAGCAAATGCTTCTTGTATACCATCGGGAGATGTTACTATCGTATCTGTGAGGGTGCCATCTGTCCTCTCGATGAGGTCAACCCATCTTTCTGCCTTTGTCGCCCTTTTCATAGTATTTTGTTTGAGGTATTGTAGGGTTTCAGCTCCTCTCTGAGCTGTCCTGCTTCGGCAATATACTTTGGTCTCTCACATGGGGAGGACTGTGCCACTTTTTGGGCTGTAGAGAGCTTCTCCCTAATATTCTTTTCTATCAGGGAGCGTTCTCTTTTTTTTGGGCCCCTTCCCTAATGAGCACTCCCCTCCAGGTGGCCTTGGCTGCCTCCCATACGGATGTCTTCCCAATCTATCCTGTGTCACTGGTAGCAAAGAATTGCTCGATCTCGGTTTCAAGAGTTTCTTTGAAAACCGAGTGAGCCCATAAAGAGTCGTTACAGCTCCATTTGGTGTTCCGGGGGGCCAGGTTGTTCCAGCATATGTCCACCATAACCATCATGCGGCGGGGTGTATATTCGCCGCGCGAAGTATACGCAGGAGGCCATCAGAGAGGAAGATGTAATAGATACGCGTGAGTGTGTCGTGAGGGAGTGGAAAGTGAAGCCTCTGTCTGCTGGATGCAAATGGCGCCAACTGTCAGTGAAGCCATATAGGTCAAGGGTTAGTTTGATTTCAGCTTCATCTCGGGAGGTGGGTGGGTCATGTGCATCGGCTCTAGTTTGTCCATCCACAGAAGTATCCATCCACTTATTAAAGTCTCCACCAAGAGCTATGTGTCCCTTAGCCATGCTAAAAACCTCAGTGATTTTGTGGCGGAACCTATTCTGCCCTTGGTTAGGCGCATAAAGTGTGGCAAGGGTGACAATTTTGCCTCAAATGTTTCCCACAACTACGAGAGCCCTTCCTTCCTTGTCCGACCATGTCTCAAGAGTTGTCATCCAGAGGCCTTTGCGAGTTAGGATCCCCACTCCCGGCTTTAAGATACTAGAGCTCCAGAAGGAAGAGCCTACCTCATGAGATGGGATCACTTTCTCTTCACCCCTTCGGTATCGTGTTTCTTGGAGAAATACAATATCTATGTTTGATCTCTTGAATTCTCTGGCCACCATGGATCGTTTTGGGGAGCGGGGGGGACGGGGGAGTTCAAACCCTTCACATTAAGTGTGCATATGCGTAATGTGTCGTTAGAGAATATAGGCGACATCTCGAGCTTCGTGCGAGTATGTAAATGGCCAAGTCGTCTGCTTCATGGTCTGCGTCATGTTTGATAGTGCAGTGTGTGGTTCATCTTCTTTGAATTGGGTCTCAATTAGTCCTGAAGAGGTCAAGGGTTGACCCGTCCAGTTCATGTTCTGTCCCTTCATGTTCCCGTTTTGTATTCTTCCGCCCCCAGGTCTGTCTTCTGATGCATTATATGTTTTTCTCACACCCCACCCTCCCCTCTACATTCGGCGTTCGACCCTTCCAGGTTAACATCACCCAGTCAGTCTCGGACCACCAATGGAAACCGCGAAACAAGCGGTCCTATCCTAATGTAAACATATATAACAGTGAGCCCCCAACCGTGTACTCATAATCCAGCAAAAACAACTTACAAGTATGAATTCTGACCCCCTTCTTAGGCATTGTTCCAGTGTCTGTATTACCTCATATTTCTATCTGAGCACCCCAAACATGCAGGCCCCAATTCACCGATTGTGCGACAGAAATTAATCAATTACATCTGAAGTCTGACCTTGGGGTCGAGTACATTGTTGGCGTGTGCTGAGCATAAGTTCCTCCATCAGACACACCCAAATCACTCCACTCTCCCTCGGGCGGCGCCCGAGCACTCAGCTTCAGCCGCACCACTCACCCCACCGCTCCTTTGCCTCATGCGGTCTGGTGCGACAGTCTGGAATCCAGGTTAATGCTCCATATCCTGTGAATTGCTCATTCTCTGGAATTTCCTGGATCCCTGAATCCTTCTGCGCCGCCGGTCCTTAGGGCGCCATTCACTCTCCTCTCTCCTTGACTCACCAAGGGAGGATCCCTCCCCCTGGGGACCCAACAGGTCAGCTATACAGTCTGCAATGTCCTTTTCCGAAACAAGTTTCATTGTCGAGCCTTCCCACTCAAAGGTGAGTGAGAACGGATAGCCCCACCGGTATCCAACACCTTTGTCCATCAGCATCTTTGTAATTGGAGAGCACTCCTTCCTCATTGCCAACGTGAGTGATAAGTCTCGATAGAGAGAAAAGGCCAGACGCGCTACACAACTTTCACTGGACGATGCGAATATTTCAAAGATCCGGGCTCTGTCCGCATAATTGTGAAATCGAGCAAGGACCGATCTCGGGCCTCCTGGTCTGCCTCCAGCTCTGTGGATGCGGTCAATTTTGGGTTCGTTCACCGATTCATTTTAAAGAGGAGCTTCAAAATGGTGTGCAGGGTTGGCTTTAGGTCGGAGTCGGTTTCGCCTTCTTTTTCGGGAACGCCAAACACACGTATGTTGTTACGGCGTTCCCCATTTGAGATCATCAACCTAGGTGTATTTCCTCCTCCCTGTGTTCTTTTTCTGCAATGCGGTGGTCCATTTGGGCCTCCAACGTGTTCAGGGAGGTTTGGTTATGCTCAACTTGTTCCAGCCTGTCCTCCATTTTGTCCATTCTTTTTGTAATTTTGTCAATTTTGCTGGCTATATCTGCTCTCATGCTTCTCATCTCTGAGCAGGTCAGCAACATCCGCCTTGGTTGCAGTAGCATTAGACAGACCCTGCAGTCGACATCTTGAACTCAGTGGGTGACTTCAGGAGTCCGTGGGTTGGTGCAACCTTATATCAATACCCTCAGGTTTCTCACAAGCTACACTTCCATCAACCTGTGCCAGCATAATCAATAGGAGAGGTTGTGGGAGTTGTAGTCCAAAACCTCTGCGAGCCAAAGGTTGCTGACCCTTGACCTATGAAGTGCCCAGTGAACCCAAAATGACAGGGCAGCACACCACATAAGGTGCAGTGGAGGTGATGTGCTGCCTTAAGATAGATATGGATGCCAAATCACAGGCGAGATGTCTCCCCCGACTGGAACCTTGAAAAAAAGGGCAGTGTCCCCAAAACAAAAAGTGAATTCTGGCTAAAAAAGGGCTCACTCACCTTAGTCGGTGAAAGAAATCCTAGTGAATCCAGAAGTAGAGTTTGCAGACTCAGAACTCCCCCCTCTTCCCCCCCAAACAGGATACAACCTAAAAGATTAGTATTACACCGAGATCTTAAATCCCTTAAAAGGGCATTTACTGGAAAGGGTTTGGATGGCATGTCAAAGGGAATTGCCAGGTGGGTCTCCGTACAAGGGTTCAACATTTTTGTTGCATTATAGCGCAGATGATAATGTGGTGGCTGATGCATTATGGTACAATCCAGGCTTTGAGTAAGCAAATGTGTTTGGATTAAGAAAAGAATATGGTGGATGGAGCATTTCAGGTAACTGATCCTCGAAAAAGTGAGCGGGAGGAGGCACCTGCTCAGGGTAGATAAGAGCACCTAGGTCTGCAGGCTGGCTCTCTAATGGGGACGAGGGCTGTAGTTTCTAAAAGGATTGTCATTTCCAGTATGGCGTGCATCGTCATGGTCCAGAGTGGGATACAGATTGAGAACAGGGCTCTAGGGGAGTAGGGGGTTGCACAACCCAGAAAAGGTGCTCTGTGGTGCCAGAGGGCGGTTGCAGTCTGCAGGACAAAGGGCAACGTGCGGATTCCAGATCGGGGAGCTGAGGAACCGCAGTGCTCCAAGACTTCAACCTACATGTTTATCGCTCAGTCCAGTCGCTGGCTCCAAGGCCGCCTCTCTAAGTGACCTGCCAAGACTATTGCGGATAACCTAGAAACAAGAGTGATATAAACCCATCTGGTAGAAAGGTAGGCCACAAAATGCATTTGCTACTACCCATTGCCATTGATAATTAACTCTTGAGTGCTTCAGCTCCATAGACTGTGCTCCAATTGACTTTGGCAACCCTGGCTCCCTGCAGATGCTTCTATTCCATTTGACTGATTCTTACTGTCCCTCATAAATGATGCATTCGTTTTTAACTAATATTGCTGGGAAAGGTTTAAGTGCTCACATGCTGCGAGAACCTGTTTAACCCCTTTCCTTCCTCTAACCTTTCCTTCGTGCCAACCTCAGAATCTACAGAGCGTACTACTGAAATATAAATGCAATTACTGTCCTAGTTAGTGAAGTCACCTCAGGGTGTAGAAGTGTGAAAGAAGCATCTCTAAAGAGTATCTACTAACTTCAAATACACTTTTGAAGTTTGATTGCTGCATATATTGCCCTTTTTAAAAGGATGCTTATTCAAAAACTAGCACTAAATTATTTTACCTAAAAACCTCTAGTGCGTTACTTGGCCACTTGTATTTGTGGATTTTATTGCTACAGCTCACATTTACCCCTCTAGAGATAAGCCTAGCTGCTCAGTCACACTACCAACTTGTGTAGTACAGGCCTATACCAATAGGTGGGCTACACAATACCAAGAGGACATGGGTTGTGTAGCCTGATACATAATTTCTTGCCTAAAATCTACTTACCGTTTGATGAACCTGAGTGAGCAAAAAGGTACTTGGAGATTATGAACACTCTCACAATCGGCCATCATCTTCATGTAAGCTGGCTGCTCATATTTTCTACCAGTGTATACTGAAAAGAGATGGTTCTTCAGTCTTGTGTGCCTTCTCCTCCGGGCTCTGCCTCATGGAAGCCACAGCTTTAAGGAAGCATCCATTTACAGTGGAGCAGTTTTACAGCCTAAATGCAGATTTGCACACATTTAATAAAAGAACCCACACTAATTTCTATGGCAGAAAATAAAACTAGACCCTGCAGCCAATGAATGTCACCAGTTGCCATAGCAACCAAATATTCTGCTGCCCAGCCTCTCATTTCTATAGCATTCCTTTTGGTCACAGAGTGGTTGCACCGCCAAAATAAAAATACAAAAATTTTGTATGGAATACTTACACAGCTTTCTCAATGGCCCCAATCTCGTTCGACATCCCAAGTCCATAATAACAAAGAGCTCCCAGGCCAACTGTTGCCCCTCCAGCGACTATCAATTTTCCCATCGAGTGAACTGCAAACAAAGTGAATAGGCATTTTATACACAACAGAGAAAAGGAAAACTATAGTACTGAACATATTAACAATATCATTTTTAAATGTCAACTGCAAGTTGGGGAAAATCACATTTAAAAATTCACAAGTCAACAGGGTGTACTGACTGTTGGGGAGAATTGTCAAAAATGTGCCAATTCCATTCACCTTAGAGACCCCCAGCAACTAATGGATTTTGAGGACTTGATTTGTTTACCCGTTTACCTGGAGAGTGTGACACCCTTTTTCCCCCACTCTTGGTTATGGTGTCTAAACAACTCCATAGGCATCTTTTAATTTGTGTCACAGCACTCTCAGTGCAGTGGCACAGGGAAGCCTTTCAGGCTTTCCCAAGGTTTAACTACCTTCTCTGGGATACACTACTGTTTCCCAGAGTAAGTAAAGTGAAATTGACTTTGCTAGTCTTTTAAATTCCTAGACCCAGCACACACCTATCTTACATAGTGCAGGAGGGGTTACTTAGCATCCCCTGTGTTTAGATACTCATGTAGTACTCAAATGCTACCCTTTCCTCTCAGAATGGCTGGTGGCAGTGGTTTTACAACGAACTACCATGATTTTTCCCGACCGCGAACTATTCGTAGCTCCGGTAATGTGAAATCGTGGGAGCCATGTTTTTCAAGATGGCGTCCGAGCCCCCTCTGTAAAAACAGGTCCCAGTCTTTTTTTCGCCATTTCTTTGTGGCGGGTCCTTCTAGAGTTCAGTGTGTGCCAAACCAGGTTTGGTCTCTGTTCATTCGCCTTTGGCGGGCTTCAGGAGTGAAGCCTGCCTCTTGGGCCCAGAGTGTCTGGGGTGGGCAGGAAGTAAGGGATGCTTAGTCTCCTAGGAGACCCAAATGCACTCTGTGGCGATTGGCTGGATGACTGTCCAGTAAGGACAGCCACCCTGCTGGGTGAGTAACAGCTAGACTGGAATGAATAGGAGAGAACTGAATAAAAGGCGAGTCTCTTTGCTTGGCAGGCAGAGTCGTCCACTGGAACGAAAGAACCGAAGACGAGCATGAAGAGGACGGCTGCAGCAACTCCTGGACCGTTGGTTTGCCCAGTGAAGCCCTGCTGCAGGTGCAAATCGCCAAGTTCACCTCGACAGAAGCCTTGCAAGGACAACTTCTCCCTTTGAGTTGGTGGGACCAATCAACTTAACAGTAAGACAACTGGACACCTATCCCGGAGCTGGTTGCATTTTCCTCAAGTGCTGCAGGAAACCGTATAACCAGGGAGAGGGACAACAGCTTGTGTGTGTTACTTACAGCCACTGGAATTGTTTGCCAGTTGTGAGCTTTCTTGACCAGTCCCAGTGCAGGAGTCCCCCCTCCTCTTCTCCCCCTCCCCGACGTCCTCCCTCTTGTCCCCACTACGGAGGCCGAGGAACAGCGAGATCTGCAGGAACAGAAGTCATCAGCTGGATCTTTTTCTTCATTGAAAGGTACTGTGAAACGAGACTTGAGAGTACTCACCTCTCACTGTGAAAGTGCTTGAAACTGCAACTTGCAGGCCTAATCAGCTTATTACCCAACATAGGATTCTTTTTACAAACTACTTCTGAGAACTTGTGCAGAGACTTTTCCGTTTACTTACCAGAACCGCTTTATCCTATCCAAGACTTTAGCCCATTGACTTTGGCCTAGCCTATTGAATTGACTCTTCTGGTGAACTCGAAATATCTACACTGTCCAAGAATAATTGTAACCTTTTATGTTCTAATAATCTTTGCCTTTTACTCCTCTTGAAAAGCATTCTGAAATAGTACTGAAGTATATTTGGGTGGTATGTAATTGCCTCCTTCTTATGAATGTTTTATAACTGACAGATAAAGTAAGTAATAAGTATTTATCAAAGAAATACTGAGTGTAAGAGTTTATTTGAACACCTGTGATTATAGACCTCTGTGTAACCTCATTAATGCTCACATTCCCCTCTTGAGATAAGCCTTGCTGCTCAGCTCCGCTACCAAAACTATGTAGTACAGACTTATACCAAAGGTTGGTTTGCTTACACCTGTAGTCATAGTTGTGTGTAGTGGTCCAGGAGGGTACTGCATACAAACTTTGCCTAACACTGAACACTGCATTAAATATAGTTAAATTGTTCAAACAAGTACTCCTTGTTTAGAAGCATTCCCAAATCAACCCTGGGGTAGGTTCTTGGAGGCCACCCTAGTTATGGTGGACAGGGAGCCAGAGTTTAGCCAAAACCAAATTAAAAAGGTAGTGTGGACAGCAGTCAAGGCTTAGTCTCAAGAGAGTGCAAGCCTGGCCTAGGGCCTCAGAGTCCACACAACACACAGTAACTCATCATAGACAGTCAATGTATACAAATACAACTATTTATTTGGGCTTTAAGAAACACCAAGAAATGAAACTAGTAGGTAATGTCAATCAAACCCACGTATTTCAAATCTATCAATTCAACGAAAGGTTCATTTAGAAAGCATCAGGTAAGTAATCTGATGCGCATACAATGTATCCCAATTCCCTTTTTACTTCTGTATGGGACCCAGTGCCCAAACATACAGGTTTCTTCAGGGAAGGTATTAACACAAAGGATGCAATGACTTGTGGTGGTGATTTAAAAAACAGTTACAAACTATTTCAAAGTTACATCATGTTTGGGAGATAACAGTTTTGCTGCGTCCCCTCTCCTAGTGAGACCCCCCCGCCCCCAGCACTTTTTGTGGGACTTCTAAACCTTTTTCTTTAATCCTGAATGAGTGGAGCCTTTTTCCACTCATTCATTCTTATGGGCTCTGTCTTTTGGAATGCTTTCCTTTGCATGTCCTATGGGGTCTATTTTTCATCCATACCTCTTAAAGGCACACAGGGTCTGGCTGTCCTGATAGGACATCAAAACGCCCCTTTCTGTAAACGGCTGAGGAAGATTGCAGAGGGAGTGCTGGAACTGTATAAAAGGTGAGGCTCCTGGAGTGAAAAGCAAGTCGACCACTGGAAGCTGAAGTAACCAAAGAAGATGGCCAGAGAGGCCTGCAACCATTTGCAACACTGAAGCGACTACTGCGGTCCTCACCCAGTTTTCTGTGCAACAGAGGAACTCCTAAGAGGACAACTCCTTCCCTTTGACTAGTGGGAACAACCAGTCCCAAGACTAACTTTGTTTTGAGCCATCTGCCGAGGTCCTGCGAGTTTCCAGAACCAGGAAACCCCATGAGACCTGCTGCCCATTCCGAGTACATCGTCATGGAAAGGCTGAACTTGTCCATGTCTTTGATGAGCTCTCAAGATATCCGATCCAAGTCGCGCAGAACCACTGAGAGTGTCAAACTGTGAGAAGCGACGATTTAACGGGCAAATCGCGTCCTTTGTTTGTGCTGCAGAAAAGCAGCCAAAACCACAGAGTGACCAGACGTTTCTGACAATCATGCCATAGGTCCTCCCTCAAGACTGCTGCCGAGAGATACAGTACAGTGCCTTTCGACATCAGACCAAGGAATCCAGAGGTCGGTTCGAAGAGCTGCAACATCGCAGAGCATCGAGCACTAACATTTCTTTCTAACCTAAGGTACTGTGGGGAAAAGGGTATTGCTTACCAGATTCTAGAAAGTCGCTTCAGAGTGTTGGAGTGCAGTTAGAGGTGCCCAGGGCCACCTCTGACTTAAGCCGCTAATTGTGCCCCTTTAGAGAGTCCTTTAACAGGGTCTCCAACGTTGGTTTAGCCTTCTTGCATCTTCCTTCCTAGAGACTAGAAAGTATCCACTGGAACTTTTGACTTCTGCTGCTTTACAAGTCTTGAGTCTCTCCGAACAGCGTTTTATCTATGGTTGGGTTTTGGACTTTAAAAAAGACTTGCTGTGCGTAGAAACTACCTCTAGAACCTGAAGCTCTGCTAGTATAACACTAACCAACTGTGTTCCTTCCCAAAAGTCACCATCATATGTGTATGCAAAATAAATGTCTTTAATGTAATTCTGCTAAACTTCGCGAGTGCGCGTTAATAATGATAATTCGATAAAACTATCCTTACTGTCAAAGGTTGTAACAAATGTAAGCATGAGCAACTACAAACTAAGCAGTGGCTTTCTGAAAAGTATAAGTGTTTTGGTTCTATGTACAAAGTATTTAAAAGTGATTCTTGTGTAAATATAATAAATATATATTTTCATATACATGTATGTGTGTTTCTTTGGAATTGCATTACTAGCTGGGTTCAGTGTGCTTACCTACAGCTCACAACTTCCTCTTAAGATAAGCCTGACTACTCTGCGACTACACTACCAAGGTTCCGGCAGTAGAACTGACTGTTAGGCAAGGTTTGAATGCAGTACCCTCTGGGAACACTACAAACAACTATGACTACAGGTATAGGCAACCCAACCTTTGGTATAAGCTTGTACTACACAGCTTTGGTAGTGTGTAAAACAGCCAGGTTTATCTCAAGAGGAGAAATGCAAGCTGTATTGGAGTTACAAAGATTCACAGTTACAGGTATTCGAATAAACTCTACACTCAAATTATTAATTGATTATGCAAGAAACCTTATTTATCAGTCAGTTGTAAAGCCATCTTCAGAAGGGAGCAATAGAATAGTAACACAAATATACTTCAATACTGTACACTGAGTTTCTGAATCAGACAAGGCCCTTTTGGGACCGCCCATAGACACAACCTACACCCACAGGTGACTTCAGTAACAAGGGTGCTGGAGACATAATACCTTACCGTTGGCATTCAGAATACTTTTAAAAGTTGGTAAAAGGCAAATGTTATTAGAACACAAGAGACCACAAATATTCCTAAGCAGTGCAGCTAATTTGAGAGTTCACTAGAAGAGTCATTCAATTCAATAGGCTAAGCAAAAGTCAATGGGCAAAAGTCTTGGATAGGATAACACTTCTGGTTAAGTAATGGAAACATATTTGCACAAGTTCTTGGGAGTCTTTGATGAAAAGAAGAATCAAATAAGGCTACAAGCCAATTAGACGCAAGTTGTGGAAGTTACAAGCACTTCTACAGTAAGAGGCAAGTTCTCTCAGACTTGTGTTACAGTACCTTGGTAAAGAGGAAAAGATGCAGCTGAGGACGTCTGTTACTGGGCAGCTCTGCAGATCTCGCTGTTCCTGGGCCTCAGTCGTGGGGACAAGAAGGACAAAGTCGGGGGGGGGGGGGGAGGAACTCCTGCACTGGCACTGTCAAAACTGGCAACCAGCAAACTTTACTTTCAGCTGCGGTTTCGCATTTCAGCTCCTTGATGTGCAGCAAATAGCAATAATCGCAGTTCCTGGCTGTCAAGGTGGCCTGTCCTTGCTTCTGGGGTCCCACTCTGCTGAGGGAGCTCAGGCTTGGTCAGTCCGGCTTCGTGGGAGTCCGGAGTATCTTCCAAAAGCTTTAGGTCAGCTTAAAAGTAACACAATCTGGTGTCCCTCTCCCTGGCTATACGGTTTCCTGCAGCAACTCTGAGGAAATTCAACCAGCTCCGAGATGGGTGTCCAGGTGGCTTACCTTGGAGTGGATTGGTCCCACCAACTCAAAGGGAGAAGTCGTCCTTGCAGGGGCTTCTCAGTCAATGTGACCTTGGCAAGTAGTCACTGCAGCAGGGCTTCACCAGGCAAACCAACAGTCCAGGAGTTGCAGCATCTGTCCTGTTCAAGCTCTTCTTTGGTTCCTTCGTCCAGGGGTAGACTCTGCCTTCCAAGCCAAAAGACTCGCCTTTTATTCAGTTCTCTCCCATTCATTCCAGATTAGCTGTCACTCACCCAACATGGTGGCTTTCCTTGCCAGGCAGTCAGCTAGCCAATCACCATAGAATGCATTTGGGTCTCCTAGAAGACCAAGCACAGGGCGTTTCGGGCACCTCCCTGACTTCCTGCCTACCCCAGACACTCTGGAGCCAAAGGCAGGTTTCCCTCCTGAAACCTGGTTAAATGAACAAAGAGACCAAACCTGGTTTGGTGCACAGAGAAACTCTCTAGAAGGACCTTTCCACAAACAGTGGGATTTGTGTAGGTTGGATTACATTGACTACTCGTATTTCAAAGAACATAGCCTCAAGGCTACTATACTGCGAGTACTAAAACATCTCCACAAAGGAAAACTATAAGGCAGAGGCTCTTATTAATATTACTGTTGAAAAACTGAAAGATGTGTAAAGATAAATGTCGTAAATGAAAAAAAGCAGTGAATCCAAAGTTTGTTGGATTACCAACTGAGTAGGCCTGTAACCCCTACTTCCAGAGTTGATCTGGAAAAGAATGATGGTCAAAGTTTAACCCTTCGCCCTCAACTTTCAGAAAGTGAGGCAGACGATATGGACGTTAATGTGATTCTTGATCTACCTTCCAATCCACTGACCTCACCCATACCCATGTCTAACATGTCAGATGAGCTGGTTCGAGAGATAGAGAAAATGAAAATGCAGCTTGAAATTATAAAACTAGAAATTCGGTCTGAAACGAGAGAAAGAAATTATGAATGAACTGCAACTCAGGGGAAAAAAAACTTAGATGGGTGGCTTAAGGGCAACAATGTGAGCTCTTATGAATACATTAGGAGTCTTCATGCTGGAAAGTATTTGTTATGCCTGTTCCCCAGAGCAGATACAGCACCTTGCTGTCTCTAAGGAACTGGACCCCAAGAAGCTATCAGTGGCTGCTGACTTGTGGGTGGCCAACAGGGTCACTCAGAAGAATTCTGGGGCTCCTCAGAAGCCCCAGAATCCATCAGTGTGGGGGCTGCTGGGATCACATTGGGGGTCACCAAATGAGGGCACACCCCTGCACGCTCATCACACCAGAAACAATACAGCCCTCTAGGGAAAAATGTCCAAGACACACTTGCATGGATAACAAATAATTTCTTACTAAATATAACTGCATCAGCAAAGAACTCAGATGCCGGACGTTCCGATTTCCATAGGCACGCGCACCAGATTATAAAGCACAAAAGACTTCACTAATGACGTCATGACATAGTACAATACGATTTGGAGGAACCCCATACGTGTAGAGGCTGCTCCATGTGGGATGACATGCCATTGGTCCATCTTCATCTGTTCATCTCAATGGGCTCATCATCAGAGGTGAAGTTGGCCTAACAATTAATTGGCTACTAAAGCAATGTTATTTTATCGTAACAAGCACCTGGGAGATAAAGGGATGGGCTTGTGGGGAGAGCCGAGGTCACACTAACTCGCATGTTTCACTCGTTCTCAGACCAGCAACTCCAAAGGTCCTCCACCTTCGTTTTTGGCTATAATGTGTTGTCACCCTGCATCTGGCTGCACAAATCACGTGACCCAGATGTGAAGCGCGATAGCCTTGCCTTCTGATCTTAGTGATTGATCAAGGGTGTAAACGTTTTATGGTCAGCGGTCTGGATAGTCTTGTTGCATGCAGGGGTCTCAGTTTAAGAGCATTGCAAAGCTGTATTTGTGGGAGGGGGGGAAACAGTGGGGGCAGGAGGGACTTGCCATCTGTCCTGTGGGATGGTACTGCCAAAAGGCGCTGTGCTCCCTTCTCATGGCCTTGCAGGGTGCATTCTTCCCAGGGCGCAAGAGCCTGCAACTCAGAACAATGGTGGATTTCTTAGACTCCGAGACCGGGCTGGGGTGCTGTTTGCGCTCATGCAAGGGATCTAATACGAACACAAATTGCTGTTCGCTGCACTTGGGCCTACATTCTAAGATGGCTGCCGTTTGCATAGATTGAGGTCTCGCTACCATATATCTTGTAATGCATGCACTTGGGTGTTTGTACACCCCCTCCTGATCCTTACTGTTTATTTCTCACAAAATAAATTTTATTTTCCAGGTAAACTCAGAACGCACCACTGAGATGGAAGCACATATTCCTAATAATTAAGGAACAATGAAAAGTCAAATCTCTACTTATTTAAATCAGTTTAATTTTTGGACTGTAGTCAATATGAGAATGCATTACTTACCGTAAAAGCATTTCTGATGATTGTATCTGCTTAGATTCACATGCTGTGCATAGGTCCGACATCCAGTGGTCACTGCGGAGTATTGCATTTTGTTTTTCGTAGTCGAAAAGGGGACGTCGACAAGGCGTGTCTGAAACACTATCCCTATAGTGACGTGCGTTGTACCCACAATCCCTCACGCGTCGAGGTCCCTCTGTTTGTATTTTTCTGCCCTGAGGGAGCCTTCTAGACGTGAGTGAGTACAGAAAAGAGAGAGATATATAAAGGAAGTCTATGTTCCTTCCATCCGAGCGGGGAGGAAGGGCGGGCGCATGTGAATCTAAGCAGATACAATCATCAGAAATGCTTTTACGGTAAGTAATGCATTCTCTTCTGATGTTTGTTAATCTGCTTAGAATCACATGCTGTGCATAGACTAGCGAGCAGTACCCGAGTTGGCGGTGGGTTATGAGAAGGAACAGTAGAGAAAAGGTGTCGTAATACTGCCTGTCCCACCTGGGAGTCAGATCTAGAGTGTGCATCTAGACAGTAGTGTTTTGTAAAGGTGTGCACAGAACTCCAGGTAGCCGCTTTGCAGATGGACTCAAGGGGAACATTTGCAATGAATGCTATGGATGCCCCCGTGCCTCGAGTAGAGTGTGCTCTTGGCCTAAAGGGCAGTTCTCTCTTAGCAAGAGTATAGCAGAGAGTGATGCATTGAACAATCCATCTAGAAATAGTGGATTTTGAAACTGCATCTCCTTCTCTTCCTGCTGCCACCGAGACGAAGAACTGATTAGTCTTCCTCAGTGGTCTGGTTCTTTCCATGTAGAACATGACCGCTCTGCGTACATCTAGTGTGTGCAGAGTCCTTTCTCCCAAATTGGAAGGATTTTGAAAGAACGTTGGTAGTTCTATAGATTGGTTTACGTGGAATTTAGAAATAAATTTTCGGAGCAAACCTAGGGTGAGTGCGTAGAACCACTTTATCTCTGTGAACTGTAACGAAGGGGTCTAGAATAGAAAGAGCCTGAAGTTCACTTACTCTCCTGATGGAGGTGATAGCTATTAAAAAAGCAGTCTTAAGCGTGAGGTGTTTAAGAGATGCTTTGTGCATGGGTTCGAATGGAGAGCCCATGAGTCTGGTAAGTACCACATTAAGGTCCCATCCGGGAGCTGGGTCAGCTATCGGGGGGTGTATCCTCTTTACTCCCTCCATGAAGGCCTTTATAACAGGGATCCTCCACCACGACACTTTGAGTTGGGAAGTGGTGTATGCAGAAAGTGCAGCTAGGTGGACTTTAATGGAGTTAAACACTAGACCTGAATCCAATAGGTGGGTCAGGTATAGGACCACATGTGTGGGAGAGCAGTCAATAGGGTTGATGCTTTTACTCCTGCACCAGATGACAAATCTTTTCCACTTGCTAGAATAGCAGTGGCGAGTGTTCGGTTTTCGGGCTTCCTTGAGGATGTCCATGCATCTTTGCGGGAGTTGTAGATGTCCGAACTCTATGATCTCAGGAGCCAAGCTGCTAAGTTCATGTTCTGGGGGCATGGATGCAGAGTCCTGCCTTTGTCCTGAGACAGCATGTTGTACGGGCAGGGGAGTTTTACTGGGGGGGATAGAGACATCTCCATCAAGTGAGCGAACCATGGTTGTCGTGCCCACATTGGGGCCACTAGTATCATGGTCACTTGTTCCTGGTGCATCTTGTGCACCACTTTGTTGAGAATGGGAGTCGGGGGAAAAGCGTAAACAAATTTCCCTGACCATTGCATCGACAGACCGTTCCCCTTGGATTGGTTCTGGGGGTACCTGGAGGCGTAACTTAGGCATTGTGAGTTTTCCAGGGTTGCGAACAGGTCTATTTCTGGGAATCCCCATTGTGTGAAGACGTCGAGGACGATGTCTTCGTGCAGGCGTCATTCGTACTCTTTGGGCAGGGGGAAATCTCTGCTGAGACTGTCTGCTAGCAGATTGAGTTCCCCGGGTACATGTAGTGATAGTAGGAACATGTCCTGTTTGAGAGCCCACTTCCATATATTCTGGGCCAGCTTGGACAGGCCTGGAGAGTGGGTGCCCCCTTGCTTGTTGATGTAGTACATGGCTGTGGTGCTGTCTGTAAGGACCATTACTGTTTTGCCTTGTAGGTGTTCCTGGAAGGCTCTTAGCGCCTTGAACACAGCTAGTAGCTCCAGTAGATTTATGTGTTTGGATGCTACGTTCGGAGTCCACACTCCGTGAGCAGTCTGATGGGATAGGTGCGCCCCCCATCCTGTGAGGGATGCGTCTGTGGTTAGAGTGGCTTCCGCCGCGGGTGTGGCAAAGGGTTTCCCTTTTTCCATGTTTTCCTTTGTCCACCACCGTAGCGAGAGAACTAAGGCCTGCGAGACCACAACTATATCCTCCCATAGTCCGCTGGCCTGACACCACTGGCTGTTGAGCCACTCTTGCATTGGGCGCATGCGCAGGCGCGCGTGAGGTACCAAATAAATACACGACGCCATCATACCTAGCAAGCGCATTGCTTTGCGTACAGTCACCTCTCGACCGGTTACATATTGAGGGATTTGAAACAGCATGTTTTGGACCCTCTCTTTGGAGGGGAAGACGAGGCCGTCCTTTGTTTGAATTAGAGCCCCTAGGAATTGTTTGATTTGACTGGGGTCTAAACTGGACTTCTTTTCGTTGATGGAGAAGCCCAACTGGAACAAAAGGTCTACTGTCTTTTGGGTATTGGAGAAGCATGTTTCGTAAGAATCCCCTGTTATGAGCCAGTCGTCGAGGTAAGGGTAAACTGGGATGGACAACCTGCGCAGGTGGGCCGCTGCCACTGCCAGCACCTTCGTGAATACCCTTGGTGCTGATGCTATGCCGAAGGGTAGCACTTTGAACTGGTAGTGTTTGCCCTCTATCATGAACCTGAGGTATTTTCTGTGCGCTGGCAACATTAAAATATGAAAGTATGCATCTTTCATGTCCAATGTTGTCATGTAATCTCCCTGAGAAAGCAGTGGGATTACTTCCTGTAAGGTTACCATACGAAACTTTTGGGGTTTGATAAAGTTGTTCGCTGGGCGCAGATCTAATACAGGGCGCATGGTTAGATCCTTTTTGGGTACAAGGAAGTACACTGAATAAATACCTTCCGTTACCTGAGATAGAGGCACGACCTCTATGGCTCCTTTTTCCAGTAGTAGTTGTACTTCTTGGAGAAGGATGGCAAGATGTTCCGGTGTCATGCGACGTCCCCTCGGGGGTCTGTAGGATGGGGAACTGTTGAATTCGATACAGTATCCGTGGGCTACGGTGGACAGTACCCAACAGTCTGACGTTATCTCCTCCCATGCAGGAAGAAAGGATGTTATCCGGCCCCCGACCGGTGTTGCATGGGAGGGGACGCGAATCTTCGCGTCACTTGGAGTTGTTGGGGGCTTGGGAGCCTCTGGGGGTGGATCCCCGACCCCTCCCTTTGCCCCGGCGTTGGCCTCTTTGGCTGTACTGCCCACTATTGGTTTGGTAATTGGTGGCAGGGTATTGCTGATGTTGATTTTGTTGTTGGTGTTGGCCACGAAAAAAGCGTTTGTTGCCATAGCCGCGCCTGGTAGTGGGCTTAGAGATCTGGTCGAGAGTCTTGATAGTGTCGAACTCTTTTTTAGCCATCTCTAGGGCTTCATCTACCGCTTTTCCGAAGAGGTTAGCGTCCTCGACAGGTTTATTTATCAAAGACGCCTGTGTCTCTGGTTTAAAGCCCGAGTTGCGCAGCCATACATGGCGCTTTAGGAGTATTCCTTGTACCAAGGAACGTCCTGCTGTTTCTGCCGCGTCCAGAGAGTTTTTAACAATGCTCTGGTTCACTAGGGTTCCTTCGCCAATAGTTGACAGTAGGCGCGTACGTAAAGGCTCCGGTGCTTCCTCGGCGTCTTTTCGCAGTTTGGCCCACTGCGCGTCTGCGTAGCTTGCAAGCAAGGAATTGTTGTTGGCAATTCTTGCTGAGAAGGCAGCCGAGGAAGTAACTCTTTTTGCAAGGGCATATAGCCTCTTGCCCTCCTTGTCAGGGGGTGCCTCACTGGTGGAAAGTGGTACCCCTGCCCTCTTTCTAGTATTAGAAACCACTAGGGAATCAGGAATGGAATGTCCCCTAATGTAGAGGGGGTCTGAGGGTGAAGGAGTGAAAAGTTTTTCAATCCGTGGATTGACCCCTCTGATCATAGCGGGAGTGGACAGCGAAGGTATGATCCTTCTCTTTACTGAAGCGAGGAGTGGAATGGTCTGGCTGACCGGGGGTTTTTCCTTAATCACTCTTTCTACAAAGTCCAATTCTGGAGAGAGTTCCCCGGTGTCGAGTTCGAAATGCGTTGCTGCTCTGCGCAACAGTGCATTGAACGTCGGCTGATCGTCAATTGGAGACGTGTTCCTAACTGGAGAATTGTCCGGAGGAGTTAGGTTTAGGACATCAGTGTCGGAATACACTGATGGTGATTGCCAGGGGTGTGAAGGTCCCTCTTCTGGGTTAACCCCGAAGCCTTCTTCTATAATGTCTGTTCTGTCATCCAGACATTCCTCCTGGTTCTGTTCTTCATTGTCCATGAAATCATCTTCTTCCTCGAAATCTTGCTCCTCTCCAGTGAGGTCATATATATTTTGGAAGTCTGAGGCTGTGTCCTGCTGTGGATCGACTAGCCTCGGATTTTTGGCCCTGGGGTCCTCCTGAGGCCCTTCTCTGGTCCTCTTGTGTGTTTGAGAGGCCTGGGTGCTCATGAACTTTTCCATCCTCTCCATACAGAGGTGGAGTCTTTCCATAGTTTCATGGGGTACCCCAGAGCGGTCTGGCGGGGGAGACATAGGGTTATCTAACTCGAAATGGCTCGACCTCTCCCAAAGCGTCGAGGAAAGTGTCCCGTCGCCCTCCGAAAAACCTTCTGGTGTGTCGGGTGACTCCCTGCCTGAAGGGGGTAGTCCCTGCTTCCCATCGGGCTTTTTCGGCGTATCCTTTAACTTATGCGTAACGCTCGACGAAATCTTCGGCGTACGCTTTTGGGCGTCGGCTACAGCGATCCTTGCTAAGCTATCGGCGACTCGTTTGTCGGCGGAAGCTTGAGTTTTCGACGCTATGGGTATCGAACGCTCTACGGCGGTCTGCGCTTTCTGTTGATGCGCACCGGCCGATGGTTTGGTGGCAGCGCCCTTGTTTGCCGAAAGCCCAGTCGCAGGTCGCGGCTGCGGTTGCGAGAGGGGCTTCGAACCCGAACGGTCCGAGGAGGCCGCCGGTGGAACCTGCGTCTCCTTGGGCGCCGAAGGTCTTTTCGACTTCGTCGAAGAAGAGCCGTGGGTTGTGTGTTTATGTGGATCTTTGTGTGCGTCTGTGTCGCCGGGGTGTTCATCCCCATAAGCAGGGCGTGAGCCGAGCCCGTCGGGGCCGGGGACAGACGACGAAGCGCGTAAGCGCTCCTTAGAGGGGGTTTCGACTTCCGTAGCGGAGGTCGTGTTATCGCGTTCCTCGTCACTGTCGGTGGTAGCGGCGGCGGGTGAACCTTCGGCCTTCGACATCGCGTAGGCCGCCCACCTTTTAACCCTTCGGTCTTTTAGAGTTTTAGGCTTAAGAAGCCGACAAGCCGCGCACCTTTCCTCCTTGTGATCGAGGGGCAAGCAGCGGTTACACCGTGAGTGCTTGTCCTTCCAAGTGAATTTGCCTTTACAAAGTGGGCAAAACCTAAACGGTGTCCTCTCCATAGCCGAGGCAATAAATCGCGATAAACACCCCAAGGGAAAGGAAGGGGAAAGGGAAAGGCATTCTCAGAAAAGACCCAGAGATGTCCCACGACCCCTCTCTCCCTACTGTATATGGCCTGCGAGGCCAGGCCACGTGTTCGGCAGTGCCGAAGGATTTCTTCCGCTCGACCCTCCGTCGAAGATTATTTTCGGCGGAGAACAGCTTACAACTGCGTCGAGGGAGGGATTATTAATATTAGAGAAAAAACGACCAAAGGTCGAGGAGTTGCAATGTCTCTCGAGGAGCTCCGCGTGAAGGCGACCAGAAGCTGGGCGGAAAAAAACAATCTGAGGGACCTCGACGCGTGAGGGATTGTGGGTACAACGCACGTCACTATAGGGATAGTGTTTCAGACACGCCTTGTCGACGTCCCCTTTTCGACTACGAAAAACAAAATGCAATACTCCGCAGTGACCACTGGATGTCGGACCTATGCACAGCATGTGATTCTAAGCAGATTAACAAACATCAGAAGTTGTGTTATGGCTACTTTAAATGGCAAGAAGCGGGCCTAGCTGATCAAAGTAGAGCAGACTCTCCTGAAAGTCCGCAGCATTGTGTATTGTAGATGCTGAATGATGATCTACACAGAAAGTTCTCCTTGCATGTTAACTGGTTGGGGTAAAGTCCTTCGGATGTAGCGGCCCAGCTCTTCAATAGTTAGTGAGTGGTTGGGTAAGTCACACTAGTCAGACCTAACCTTTTAAAAAGAATATGGTATTGATTGTCCTAGTTCTTTAAGATTGTATGGTTATGCAGGAGATCTCAACAGGGTCAAAAGAGCTCCAAGTTGTGGTCCTTGTATTCAGAGTACTTGGTCTCCTCATGTAACCTTACATTATGTGTTCTTGGAGGAAATTTAAAAGGCACATGCCTTCCAACTTGTAAAATTGTTCCAATCACATTAGTGCCCGTTTACACCTGCCTATCATCATCGGCTTTGCTGCAGCATACTTGATAGCTGAAAATGTGTTGCAAGATGGGACACCAAACCTTTAAAATCAACTAGCATGTTTAATAAGACGAGCCATTAGACCTTTTGTTGAAATGGCAAAATGGTGAAAATGAAATGCAAATTAAAAAGTGAATGTTAAAAAATGTTGAATGAGACAGACTAGCTTCTCTGTTTTCTCAATAGGCAACACACTTCACAGCCTTGTTACAATTATTCCACAATCAACAAATACCAAGCGCATTCCATTGGAACATCAACAAATCACAATAAAGTGATAGTTATGGATATACTCCACAGGACTAGGGAGCAAAAGCAACAATTGCTACTTACTTTTTGCTGCGGTTTCCATTGATGGTTCAATGGCTGCTTGTTTAATGTCCTCTCGTGCAGATCGGACACGTCTAAAACCAAATCTTGTCTTCGTGGCATAGCCCTGTCAAAAAAATTTGAATAAAAAATGCTCAATGTGAGTTTAATGTCCATGATAAAACAACAATTTCAAAACATCATTTAGATTGAACGTTAGCAGAGCTTAAGGAGCCTACTCCAGAGAATGAGACATCCATTTCAGGGGTTGTACAAGATAACGTACCCAAAAGGTAGGCCATCCAAATGTGGTGCAGATTTTTGTTATTGCAGAAATTCCACATTTCTGTATGAACACAGACTTTGAAAATGTTAAATATGCAGAGAATGTTGAGACTTTGTGTTGCGCCTTGTACTTTCCAACAATTAGGAAAATTGAACTTTTACTCAGACAATTGTTGTATTGCAAAAGCTTAGGGTGGTCATGGAGAACGAAACAGGAATTAAAAATGACCCCTGGTTGGACTCTTTGGGCAACATCTTGGATGAGCTTAGCCGTCAAGATCTTATGCCAACGTGTGTCTTTTTCCTTATCTTTTGTTCCAGTCAGATGCTCTTGCGATGTTGCTATACTAAGATACCGAAAGCAGCTGCCATGAGGACTGTGACCCTGTCCAAGGCTAGCACCAGTACCATATCATTTCACATGTGCTCAGACTGAAGCGGTCTTGTGTCTTCCGCCAAATTGGGATGATTGTGTGGCGCAGCGGGTAGATGAATGGTAGTGGGTGACGGAAGTGGGTGGAGGGGCGTTGGGTCTGTCCAGCAGAGGAGTATGCCCATAGTGTGAGAGATGAGGGTTTATTTCCCAAAAAAGATGGTTTTTAAGAACAGAAAATTGGTTTAATTAATTCATGCATTAATTAAAGGGGAGGGGGGGATGTTGGGGTGGACAATGAAAGGTCCCAATGAGAAAGAGGGGTTAATGTTGCACACGCAACATTGGGAACGGTGGGGTTGGCGCGATGTTGCAATTTAGCATGCATCTAGTATAGTTAGCAAGGGAAGGATAAGTGTTACTATTAGTGTTCATTGTGTTTTTGTGTTTCAGTTGATCATTTTAGATTCAAACACGCGCAGCAACACAAATCTGCTGATAATGTATAAACACAATGTAGGTGTGTTGCGTGCCACGTAGCACCTAAATCTTGGGCAGTGAGGAGCTTCATATGTGCATGCGAGAAAGGAGATTTGCGATGGAGAAACCACTGAGAGACGTGTTAGTTTTGAACATACATGTGCAAGCATACATACATCTGGGTCTTTAGGGAAATGTTGGGACACAGTAAATATAAGAGATTGGTATGCCACGAGTCCTCATGGATAGGGATCGTGCAGGCCCAGAAACCTGGGGCGGGGAGATAAACTGTGTGAAAACTAGATGAATGAGGTTGCAGACTGGGGAAAGGCAGCAAGCAGCTGCAATAACATCAAATGGTCAGCTACGATCAGTCTTGGGTTTTTACGACTTGGTACTTTTGTGGAGAGGTGGTGTAATCTAAAGAACATGGGAGCATGTTACTCATTGTCCAGGGAAGCTCGGCCACCTGTAGGGTCAGTTCAGGGCTGAGTAATAAACCTGGTACAGGGGATGCTAAAGGGCAGAGTTGGCAAATGGTTTGTGGGTTTCAATCAGGTTCTCAGGAAAGACCAGAGGCTATGCGTGTTGAAATAGTCGTGTGCTTGTGCTTAAGTAATAATGATGCCAACCAGTCTGGGCAGAGACAATATTGCCAGTTCAAAGGGAACTTGTTTGTTCCTCCCCCTCTTCATATTGTTGAAGTGTCCACGCAAAGACCACGTGCATCACAATTGGGGTTAAAGGTTTGTGCCCAAACTTGTAATGGAATGCTTAATGTGTGAATATGTAAACTATGGAACAACGTCACGACCCACTAGAGAAAGATCACGAAAAGGGGTGTGCTGTAAATACAAGCTGATGCAAATATATGGTAGTTAAATTTGTGTCCAATGAGAGCGTGGGACCTAAAAGGAGATTACATTTCTTTGTATAGGTTTAATCATGTATGGGGGGGAAAAAGACTTAATAAAATATGTGGGAGTTTTAACTGTTGCAAAATGTATATAATGTACGATGCTTGTGTGGTTCGAGGAGACTCGGTTAGTTTGAATCCACAGCATCATCTCCTCTCGGACGTTTGTCCGTAAAGCAAACATGCACTCGTTTAAGAAGTGGGCCAACTTTGGGTTACAGATATCAGGAGGTCCACCCGCACAGCTCCTGATTGAAACGGCTTTGAAAAGTGTTTAAAAAAAAAAACAATGAACCCAACTTCCACAGCGCCACATTTGGAGGTGCTGCAGGCAGGCCAATGGAGCCCCAATGAGTAGAATCACCCATTAACCACCCTGTCTTGCATGGAAAACATTAAACAGCAATAACGACCTCACCTGATTGGGTTGTAAAAGCCATCGACTGGTCTTAAAACATGAATTCCTCAATGTAGGTGATGCCTGTGCGAGAGCTGCCTGGAGGCCATGTGAAGGAAAGGTCCGCAAGCATGCTACCCTTGCCAGAAGCATGTTGAATCACACAGGAAACACCTTCTGTGAAGAGGACAAACTATTTTTAGAATGTATGCAGAAATGGACCAAATAAGATTAACACTGCACTCACAAAGAGGATCGACAGGCTGCGGATAGAAAAATTATTCTTTAAGTTGGAAACTAAGCCAACTTAAATCGAGAAACTTATAGGAACTCACCATTCATTACAATAATTACTGATAACTTTGCTAAACAGTAAGAAAAATGTTAAAATCCTCTTTGATAGGGTAGTAACCTGGGGAGTTGATAAAATGGGGCAGACATAAAGGAAACAATATTTATTGGCTGTTTATTTTGGAATATAAAATGCCATAACAAAAAACAAACAAAAACAAAATGTAAACACCATAAAAAGAAGTTGCCAATTGTACATACATACTAAAAAGTATCAAAATGCGCATTTCATTATGAAGAACATTTCTAAATTTGTTAAAAGTAATTATGATTTTTAAAGTAATTATGATTTGTAATGCTCCGGTCAGAAAGCAGAACGATGAGCAAGTAATTATGGTTAAATCAGCACACAAAAAAAGAAAACAAATTAAAAAAAACAATTATATATTAAAATGTATGTTGGCCTAGAGCAGTGGTCTTCAAACTTTTTGGGCCGCCCCCCCCCCCCCCACCACCACCGAGCAAAATTTGGGCAGGCCGGGACCCCACAAAAATGCCAAATGGACAGTATGTATGATATGATAGGTTATTTATAACGCGCTTAATACCCAGAGGTTTCGAAGCGCGGACCCAGGGATCGAACCTCTGTTGCTTCGTGTCGTCTTGCTTCCAAGGTGACCATGTGGCCGCTGAGCTGTCCTCCCGGGTTGTCACCACTATTGCGTGTGGTTACCACACCCTACTCCCAGTATAGTCCCTGGGCTCCTCCACCTGCTCCGATCACAGTCGCTGGGCTCCCTCATCCCACTCCTACCCAGTCCCTGGGCTCTCCCCACCCCATCACACACCATGGGCTTCCCCCACCCTGCTCCCACCACTATCCAATGGTTCTCGCCCATTCTGCTCCCACCACAGTCCCTGGGCTTCCCCATCCCGTTCCCAACACAGTCCGAGAGCCAGTGGCGGCTGGTGAATTTTTGAAGTGGAGTGGCATAACTATTTCCCCCAAAAATGCCTAAGCGACTGAGCGCAGTGAGGGAGCCTGAACCAATCAAGGGAGGATCAGGGTGGTGGGGTTAAATAATGGGTTAAAATGTTGCATTGTAGAACATACTTTAAAAAAAGAAATGGGTAAATAGCCAAACAGTTTGCAATTGGTGCTAGGGGCCCAGGGGTAGGCATGACATGTTTTACTGGACATCTATGATAGATGTCCAGTAATAGAATACCATCCCTGTCCCCTGGGTCCCAACACTGGGCCTAACACAACATGAGTATGTGTGTATGCAATGCATTGGAGTGCCAAAGGGGAAAGCATGGCATTTTTGACTGGACATCTATGATGGAAATCCAGTAAAGAACATTTTTTAAAAAAACCACCATCCCAACAGCGCCTCAGAAGGAGAGCTGATTTTGGCAGGTGGGTAGGGAGATTGTGCAACAAAGGCATTTATGCATTTTTAAAATGCCTTTGTTCAACAACCCTCCTTCCGTCTCTATCCACTGCTTGCCAAAATCAGCTCAACGGACCAAAACAAACTAACACACCACATTCATACAGCAATCACTTCATCATTCACACGATCATCCATCACCATAAATTCACTCATAACCCAAGCATACACGCATCCATACACATGTTTAAATTTAAAAAGATTAACATAAAAACGTACCTTCTGCATTGGCCTGCATGTGGGTGCTAAAACGCCCTGCTCCAGGCTGCTATGTGCGAGGAGTCGCAGGAGTTCCCCCTCGCACATAGACATGCAGTGCCCCAGCCAGCATTTCCAATGAGCTATGCAATGCTGGCGAAGCAAAACGCCCCAGCCTTGCATGGCTCAGTGAGCATTTGCGGCTGGGGCACTGAACTGTTAAAGGGAAATAGTGTTTCCCTTTGACAGTTCAGCCAGCCCAAGAGCACTCCCCTCAGCTGGAAAAAGCAGCTGAGGGAGTGCTCATTGTTTCACGGGGCTGGCTCCTTAGATCCTCCATAATGGGTGAGGGGGTCACTGGGTGGGTTCCCCCTCGCTATTATGGATGAGCCACCGAGGTCGGACTGGCCTATAGGGCAATTCATGTGTCAAAAATGCAAAATGCTAGTGTGGGCCATTTAAAATGGGCCACCTTTTTGACCAATGTAGGCCAGTTTGATGAGTCACTTCACTATGCAGTTAGATTTTGACCATTGTTGCTTAATAAATATTCTTTAAATATCACAATTTACTTACACTTTATCATGCTTCTGCCTGTCCATGTGAGCCATTTCTTCCAATCATATATATATATATATTTTTATTTTTTATTTTTTTTATTTCATGCTGGCCTCACGGCCCCACCCCCGAGGGATGCGGCCGCGGCCCACAGTTTGAACACCGCTGGCCTAGAGGGAGTACAATTTATCACTAAATATGGGGATTAAAAAATTGCATAAGCGTGACCAAAAAAACAGATCGTTTTGGTACAAGAATAAACAATTACAATCAATCTGCGTCAATGTTGACCACTTGGCAGTAACCAGTTAGCAGTAGAGCGTTAAAGAGCGCTCTGGCGATTATCACACACTCTTACTTGACTAGCCTACATTCATGCAGCCAGTTGGACATGTTTTCATATTGAGCATTTTTAATGGCAAAGCCAACAGGAGTATGTTGTTCCATGGTGGCAGACCCAACTTGGACAAGTGTTCTAGTATTACTGGAATTATGTGGAAAGCAGACAAATAGGTTTTGGAATGCTGGCCAATATTGGGCAGCTAGCATGGAAATACACGGGCACAACCAGCTGAATGAATTAATGAAAAAAAAAGAAAAAAATATATATATATTATATAATTAGGAGCTACTACCCAACTTTCACATTAGATGCAAAACATTTAGTCAATTTTTTATTATTATGTCATACAGATGTGTTCAAATGCTCCTGTATGGATTGTCCCAATGTGCAGAGTTAATGTCTCATAGGTATGTTTGTTCTACATCAGTTGGCCTGGGGAGCCAAGCGTAGCTGTTGGCGTGAAGCTATACAGACTCTTCTTGGCTACAAGAGCTAAATAGCTGCCAGCTACATTCAACTTGAACCCTGAAAGGCATGAACATTGTCTCTTTGTTGAGCTGAGCGTGGGAGAGCAGTCGCCGGTAGCCCTGTTGGAAGTTCAGGCCTTGGAAGCCCTGCCCGGCCCTAGTGGGCCTCTGAGTTGAATCAAGTGTTTTTTCCTTTGATGCTTTTGCATCCGCGCTCCGAGCGCGTTGTTGTGCCTGCTCTCCCCTCCCCTCCCACTTCCTGGTCCTCCTCTCCCTCCCGCCTCCCTGCCCGCCCACACCCCCCCTCCCCTTCCTATAACCATTCCCTCCTGGGCAGCCCCCTGCGGCTAAGGGCCCCTAGGCCAAGGGCGACTCCTACAGTTGCGGCTCCCTGTGTGTCTGCAGGTGTCCGCAGGGGACGCCAGCATCACTTGCTATCTCCACCTTCTCCCGGCCCACCCCACCTACACCGGGTCACTACATTCGCATTGGTGTCTTCACCTCACTGTGTTCAACAGTTGTGGTAAACTAGGGTTTTTCTCCCCTCGCAGGATTCTCAAACTTAGGTGGGCTATCCACTGTGTACCTAATACGCATTACTGTTGTTCTGAAATGTGGTAAACTAGGGTTTTTCTCCCCTCGCAGGATTCTCAAACTTAGGTGGGCTCTCCACTGTGTACCTAATACGCATTACTGTTGTTGTTCTGAATTGTGGTAAACCTGTGCTTGCCGCTCTATTCCTGTCTGCGGGCTCTCGCATCGTCTGTCTTCCCCCCACTCCCTCCTACTCCATGGTGCTCTCCATCTCGCCTATCTTCTCTAACTGCTTCTCCATTGACTATCCTGCTCTCCTCACTAAACCTGGTAGGAAAAAGTTTAAAAAGGACATCCTGGTCTCCAACCCAGGCCTCCCTATCGCTGACACCTACACTAGTGCCTGCTCTAAGGAAACTCTCACTGACATCCTCTTTTTCGTGCCTTCACCTGACCTATGGACCCTTCATATGGTCTCTGTGCCCTCTCCTTTTTCCTCTGCTCCCATTAATGGTGGCACCCATTGGGATGTCCTCTTGGCCCCCTTCCGCTCCTCTAAGGCCATCATTAATGTCTACGCTAATGCGCCGTCTTGGTCCAAGGTCCCCAGGCCAACCTTCACCTCTTTGATAGACGCTTCCCTCGCCTCATCAACTTCCTTTCCTCTCCCGCTGTCCCCCCTCCTCTGTCCTCGGCTACCTTGCCTCTACCCTCCCTCACTGCCCCCTCTCGTGCTCCTTCTTCACCTCCTTCTACACCTCCGCAGGGCGTACCTCTGATCTGTACCCCTCCCCGGAAGTCCTTCAAGGCTGGCAACCTTCTCCACATTGCCACTCTTAACTCTCGCTCTGCCATCAAGCATTCCTCCGATATCTGTCGCCTTCTTGAGGAACTGGACCTGGACGTCCTCGGTCTCACTGAGACATGGTTCACAGCCAGCTCTGTCACCAGCTTTGACACTCCTACCTGACGGTTACAAGATCTTCTCCATGCCCAGGCCCAACCGTGCAGGGGGGTGGGGGGGGGTGTTGCCCTTATCTTCCCTGAGTGGATTCCTGCCACTGTCACTCCTACGCAGACCTACTCCACTTTTGAATGTCTTGTCTGCCGACTCTCTCTCTCTCTCTCTCTCTCCTAGCCATTCCCTTACCGTGGCCATTCCCTTACCGTGGCCATTCCCTTACCGTGGCTACTATCTATCGGCCACCTGGTCAAATTTCCTCCTTCCTCTCCGAGTGGGCTGACCTCTCCTCCTCACTCCTGTCCTCAACCACTCTCTCCTCTTTCTTGGTGACTTCAACATCCACCTTGATGCCTCCTGTCCCCCCACTGGACTCTTTCGTGACCTCTGTGACTCTCACTCTCTATTCGCCCGTCTGGGCCTACTCATTCTGCAGGGCACACTCTTGATGCTCTGATCTCTTCTGACCTTCCCCTCTCTGTCCCTCTCTCCACTCCTCTCTCCTGGAGTGGACACTTTCTCCTAACCTCCCACCTCACCCTCCCTACCCCACAGGCAAAGCCACCCTCATCATTGCCATCCACCTTCTCGGTCATCCGACCTATGAAGCGCGTGTCAGTTGAGGCTTTCGCTGCCACCTTCTCGCCCCCCCTCCCCCTTCGGCTGACTCCCACCCTGACACAGCCCTCTCCATGCTCCACTCTGCTATATCTGATACGCTTGATATCCTTGCCCCTGTCATGAGAATCCGCCTGAAGCCCAAAGCCAAATGTAACTCCTGGTATGACTCGGATCTCGTCACCCTAAAACGCGAGTGCAGGGTCGTTGAGAGTAAATGGTGTGCTTCATGTTCATCCTCTGATAAACTGGCCTGCCGCCTGCTCCAAAGGCAATACCGTCTCTCCGTTCTCACCAAAAAGAGAGCCCTTATCTAAGCCCGCATCTCTGCGGCATCCAACAACTCGGCTGAACTCTTTAAAATCTGCAAGGAGCTTGCCAACCCTGCTGCAGTCTCTACCTCTCCTGTCCCCTCCCAGGCCCTCTGCACTGCAATGGCCTCTCACTTCATCTCAAAAACTCAGGACATCCTGTCCTCACTCTCCCCTCCTATCACCTCCCTCCCTCTCTTCCCGGCTCTTCCTCTGGCTCTTCTGCAGCCACCCCTCCTCCCTCCTTCTCTGCCTTTCCACTTTTTTCTGCTGACGAGGTTTCCAGACAAGTCCAATCTATGAAAGTCTCGTCTAAACAAGTTCACCCCTGTCCCTCCAAAACTATCAAGGACCACGTCGACTCCCTGGCTCCTGCCCTGGCTGACTTTTGCAACCACTCCTTCGCCTCTGGAGTCTTCCCATCCCCCCACAAGCACTCCCTTGTGCACCCTCTTAAGAAACCCTCTTCCGACCCCTCCTGCCCGGCTAACTATCGCCCAATCTCCATCACTCCCTTCCTGGGCAAGCTCCTGGAGAAACTGGCCATCTCCCAGCTTAACCTCCACGCTGAAACTGTTGGTAGTCTCCATGACCATCAATCTGGCTTCAGAGCGGCCAGAAGCACGGAAACTGCTCTCCTGAACATCCGTGAGGACCTGCTCTTGAACCTCGACTCCAACACTCGTGTGTTCTCATTCTGCTCGATCTCTCTTCTGCCTTTGACACTGTCAACCATGCCATCCTGCTCAACTGTCTCCGTGATAACCTGGGTATCACTGGTCAGGCTCTGGCGTGGCTGACCTCTTTCCTTTCCAATCGACCCACCCAGGTCCAACTTGGGTCCTTTCTCTGACATCTTTTTCTCCACCTGTGGTGTTCCCCAGGGATCTAATCTCTCTCCCTGGCTGTTCAACCAGTATCTGGCACTCCTTGCCCACGCATCGCCGCTCTCTGCCCCTACTTTCAGTGCTATGCGGACGACACCCAGCTCATTTTCAGGCTACCCTCGGCCTCCTCCTCTCCTTCCCTCACCTCTGTCTGTCTGCCATCCAGGAATGGTGTGCCGCCAATGACCTCTGCCTTAATGCCAGTAAGACAGATTCTACTCATCGGCACACCCACTCCCTCCTTCCTGTAGCTCTCTGGCCAGCCTCGTTTGGCCCTCCTCCTGCTCCTACCTGCAAGGCAAAAAACCTCGGGGTCATCTTCGACTCCACACTCTCCTTCTCTCCTCATATCTGACGTCTCTAAGAAGTCACACTACCAGCTGCACCTCCTCAGAGGTATTCTTCCCTTCCTCTCCTTCCCCCCAGAAGCTCACTGTCTCCCGAGCCCTGGTTCTCTCGAAGCTGGACTACTGCAACAGCCTCCATCTTAATCTGCCTGCCTCCACTCTCCGCCCCCTGCAACTCATCCAGAACAGAACTGCGAGACTTGTCCTTGGCCTCAAGCCCAGGGACCGTATCTCTCCAGGACTGAAATCTCTACACTGGCTCCCAGTGGCTGCGAGGATTAAGTTCAAAACCCTCTGTATTGTCCACAAGCCCTTCTGGGGCCTAAATACCTTCAACTCTCTCTTCCTAAATATCTTCCTTCCCGAGCCCTTCGCTCATCCATCTCCAACTCCCTCAGGGTCAGCCGCTTCTTGAAGCAACGAGCTAGGGGTAGATCTCTCGCTGTGGCAGGGGCCTCCCTCTGGAACAGCCTTCCTGTCTCCCTGAAACTTGAGGAGAACCATCTCCGGTTCCGGAAGCACCTCAAAACCTTCCTCTTCGCTTCTGCTTTCTCGCTCCTTCTCCCCTGCTAAATTCTCGACTGAATCTGCACCGAATCTGCAACTGGGCCACTCTCACCGACCTCGGTCCTGGGCCCAGCCACTCTCCTCTTGCACTGCCTCCCTGCACTGAGGGACTGTCTCTGTATCCCTACAGCCCCCCTTTCCCAGCACTTGTCTGCACTTACCTTGCACTTGCCACCAGTAGGCTCTATTTATTTACTTTATTCTACTTACTTGTACTGCACTTCCCCCCCCCCCCTTCCCCTTCACCCTACCCCTGCACTTGCGCGGTCTGAATGACACCTGGCCTAGTAGGATCGTTGTCTGTCCTCCCCTTGTTCCCCCCTCCCTGCCTCGTCGCGCCTTGAAACACTTGTGTATAGGCGCGTTACAAATGCCATATCATATCAATGCTCTTGTACACTATTGTCATGAGCTACTTTACAAAACCAATTGCAAAGTGTCTGGACATTTTTTTTTTTTTTACAAGCACGCTGTATAATGCACGTTTTCAATCCATTATTTAAAATGTTTTCACTGGGAGAATCCCCACAAGGCAGCAGTACTTCATTGATTCGAGCAGAGACAACAATGTACTTCCGCTGGCGCGGTCGGTGCCTAATAGAGTTGAACAGGCAAATGCTGTTTGAAGGACAATCAATACAAAAAAGGCAGTGAATGGCCCAATTGGTTCGCTCATCTGCGTACACGCTCGAATCATGACTCAATACAGGGATTTTGGTTGTTCTCGTTTTCAGGAGCTGCGAGTCCCACTCCAGGATCTCAAAAGCCAGGAATAGTCCTTTTCTCAGGCTCCCAAACATGGGGTAGGCTGGTACACACCTTCAGGGTTCCTGCTGACGGTGAGGTCCTGGACAATAGTGTGGCTGGCAGATGGGCAGATATAGTTCCAGCAGCACTCTCCCCCTCTTCCCTCCTCCCCCCCTCCAACTCCCCCAATGGTCCGTGGGGATAGTTGGGGCACAGAGCTCATCCCTCTCTCGGAACACCTGCCTTCACCTCACTTGGAGAACTTCAGAAAAGCACAGCCATCCCAGCAGGGTCCGATGATCTCTTCAAGAGTCCAGAAGTGAGTCAAAAGGTGAATCCCACAAGTGATATGAGACGCCTTTTTATTTTATTATTTAAAAGGCTAGAAAGGTCCACAGGTGATTGGACTAAAGCTAGCCTGCCTTTGTGGTCCAATCCCAGTTCTTAGAAGGGCCAAGTCCACTTCTTTTGACATCACACCCAAAGGGTTTTGTTCTAGAGGAAGGGGAAGGGACAGGGAGGAGACGCTCAGAGGGCAACAATGGAAGTCTTCCCCAACTGCACAGAACTCTCCTCTCTACACTAATCCTGCCCCTTCCCTTCTTACTAGGATCAAAGGACTCAAGAAATGCAGCACCCTGGTGCGAGGCTACTCCCTTGGAAGTAGTGAGCCCCTTGGATACCTGGGCCCAGGACAGCTGCCTGCTGTGCATCTGACTCTGGAGGAGGGTGTTACCTACCCTCACTAAGGGATCAAAGGGGAGGCATGGCCATTCAGGTTCATGTCCTGTCACATTGGAAGGATCAGCCTGTCTGGCCAGAATGCACATCACCTTCTACAGCAGAGCTGGTTCACAGGGGCCGACATTTGCTTATCGAACTGGATGTGGCTGCAAGGATTCCAAGTAGGGCCATGCACCCCGCCTTAAATGGGGCAAGGCTGCGTTTACACTGACGCAAGCACAGGCTGCCTATGATGGTCCAATGGTAGAACTTGTGAAGATTCACACTTGGGACACAGGGCTCAAACTCAGTATAGGGCTGAACCACACACGTTTTGTTGGTAGCAATGGCAGAGCAGCCAGGTTCATCTTGGGAGGGAGAAAGGGACTGTAGGTGGTGCAAAGAAAGGCCAAAGAAGCACTGACAATAAAAGTTATATAAAAATAATGGTTTATTTTATATATACACTAAGGTAAAGGTAAAAAGTACAACACAATAAGTAACTAAAACCAATGCATTTTTCACAGCAAGCAAATCACGCTGTAATACTTTTTAGAATGGCAGCATGCAATTGTATAGGCGTAACCAGGGTTTTTATCAGTCACCCCACTTATCAGCAGAGAACACTTGGGCCCATCAAAGATTCCCCGCCACAAGAACGGAAGACAACTATGGAGCAACGTTACCGTCTTATTAGTAATACAAAATGACAGGGATCACACCAGAAATACAAGTATTCTCTGGAGCTCTAAGCATTCTAAGCGTGTCTCACTGGGTTTTATCCCGGTATGATGTCACCAATCTAGGTTCCATCCCAGAAACCTATTAGACATTCACATTGGTCAATTTGGTTAAGCTACATATGGCAGCTATAATGGTTAGTTCTACTATTGGATAGCCATAGCTAGTGGTTCCCCTCTAGACCACCTCTACTAGTACAAATCTACAATGTTGCAGGGCGCAGAGAGACCACTGGCCCTTGCAACAAATTATATTACCAGATGAAAGGTGAATTTGGCTTGGGTAGAATGCGTAGTATCCCCTGGGACCCTGGACGGTTACCAGACTAAGTGTACCTTTTCATGGCAATGGGAATGATCATGGAGGTACAAAGTGTTCTCTAATGTCATCTGTGATCACCTAAGCCTGTGAGAGTGCACTCATAGTAGTTTGTGGGCAACCCTTGTAATTTGTCTCCTCTGGTTCGATGGGAACAGCCTTCTCCGTCTACCTTGGCTGAATGGGCATTGTCCCGTTGGGCGGGTCACGTGTGTCGAGACCACGAAATTAAGCTCTCTTGCCTGTAATTGTGAGGATTTTAGTCAGATTTTATCACAGGTGGCTTATCTTGGTGACCACAACGTTCCTGTCTCCACTTGTCCTTGGCTGTGTGCATCGTTTCTGTACGCCTCTGGCTGCAGTGATCACGACAGCTTTCCATGTACCCAAAGCCTGCATCTCCTTTTTCATTAATTTCAGAGACCAATAGCTTCTACATTGTTTCTTATGGCTTTCTCCACATTGGTGGCAGTCAAGCATGTGCAAGCTAAATATCTGAAAACTTTGCTTTTTGCGGTTCCAGCTTTGCGAAAAATACGAAGGTGCGTCAGTCCTCTGCCTACTTGGGTCTTAAACATGTGCTTTGTGCATATATGCAAGAAAATAATGCATGTTCCTGTAGCTTTGTGACCATGTGCTTCGCGTAGAAGCACAGGTATGTCATGAGGTCACCGATCTTCTGGTTTTGATGTCAGTCGACTTGCTCGATCGATGTGATTTCCAGGTCGTCCAGATCATCGATTGGATATGGACGGAATGCACCACTAAGATATAGGTTGGACCACACTGTGGCAACAAAGGAATTTAATGAATTCTAATACAAGCAACGTAATTACATGTCCCTACAATACCACAAGGGCTATAAAAACAAGAATATGTGAGCACTTCAATATTAGAACAAGAACAGAACCCCTCTTAGACCATTTTGTAACCATGCAACATACTGAGAATGACTTAGTGTGGACAATTCTCAAGAAAGTAAGAATACCACAAAGAGGAGGAGATCTAGGTCGATGCTCCTAAAAAGAGAGCAATTGTGGATTTTCTGTCTCAATACTTTCAAGGATGGTCTAAATGAAGAAATCTGGTGGCAGACTTTAGCCACCTTGGGATAGAAGTAAATACATTGAGTAATCACTGCTCGTAAATCTTGACCCTTGTGGATTCTTGAATATTAAGACAGAATTGCTCTGAGACCAAATATATCTGTAATATGTAGAATACTGCAATATAAGTGTAGAATAAGATAAATACACAAAAAGAGTCACTTAAAAGGGCGAAAAATACCACAGATTCATTGAGTGATCAAATGGTTAAAATGGAGAAACAGGGATGTGATATATATTACACACACATAAAAAGAATGACTTGCAAGATGGTGAGGGGTAATGCGGATACATTAAGGGTTTAATTGGCAAAAATAAAGAGAACAAACAAAACATAGCCCAACTAGCGTGAGATCCCATCCCAAGATGCCGGTGAAGGGCTGTACAACCCTCACGCGATGACTATACCATCACATGATGCACCGCAGCGTTCCTTAAAGATACCATGGACACTAGGTGAACGCGCGTGCAAAAATGAAAGACAAAGTAATGACGGTAACCGATACACCATAATTGAAGAAAGTACAGGCGAGCGGCTTGTGTGCCTCGATAAGAATGGATTTAGAGTTCTGCACTGCACTACACGCGTCAGTGGGACACAACTTAAAAAGCGCAACCATTGGGGGAAATATTCAGATTGAATCTGGCCTGTGTGTGCGTGCTGTAGCTCATTAACAAGCCAATTAGTAGTGTTCGAAGCCATGCTATAAAAAAAATGATAAACATCCGTTAGGAAAGATTCCCATTTATGTGAAAATTTTCCCTCCAAACCCCGCCCCCTACCCCCCCAACTTTTTTCCTTTGTCTGACCATCCTAACTTTACTTTTTCCAGTGGAGCACAGCTTTCTGCTGCACTCCCCTGGATTTTCGCTCACTTTGTTATGGGGAAACTGACATGCCCTTAAAGACAGACAGTACTGGGAGACTGCTTCCCTTATCCTTTCACTTTGTTGCAAGTTCTTTGCAACAATTTACCAGTGCACAAAGTACCTTACAGTACTGTGCACTGGGGTCTTCCTTTCGTTTCTAAATGCCCTAGACACCATCAAAATATTTTTGGCAGCTATTATTTTTCATATATTTTTAACCCTTTCTTGTGGTCCATATCGCGTTTACAGAGTTTGTCCCTGGACATTGGCCTAGCCCCAAAATGGCCATTCCACAAGGTCATTTGTTCTATCCTTTGGCCATCTTGTCCCTTTACCTTTCCCAGGTCGAGCAGACCCGGGAAATTCCTTATTTGGTCATGCACTCCCACGCGAAATGCCAAGCTTTCAAAGGCTTCTGCATGCCTTGTGTGTGTGCGCCTCCAGGACATGGGCTGGACTGTCTAGTTCCAATACACACCCTGGGTGCCAGAGAGGCTGGTGTGCTGGCAATGGGACCACTGTGGCCCGTTATTGGTCCACGTCTGGTATGCCTGTATGTGAGCAGATCTCCCATTGGGTCCGCTTCGTTTTGGCGCAAAGGAGATTCTGGATAAAAGAAGGCTCCAAACACACCCATACCAGGTTGATCTTGAGTTCTCACTGACTTTAGGATAGGATCCAAGCAAGCATCCTGAAACCAAGAAGCCATGTTGAGGAACCGATGCTGTTGTCCCGCATGACAGTCTTCAAAGGCACTTTGACCCATTGGAATAGTGGGACCAACTATTCACGACACCTCCACCTTAACCCGAAAGGAAGCCTTCTCAGAAGTGTTCCTGGGCCAAGCAGTGAAATAACCAGCTTGCACAGGACTTTTGCTCTGGAACCATCGCCGTCTTGAGTTGACACTTGAGACTTGGAGATCGTAAGCACTGGGTAGAAAGCAATCCCTGCCGAATTTCATACACCTAGGTGCCCTAGGTCTGGAATTAGGAAATCACCCCTGAACCAGAGTCCACAGTCATTGTGTCGCCCAGCCGTAATGACAAACTTCGAGAGAAGAAATAGTCACTGTCTTGCCACAGAATCATCCCTGAACTCAGCAATTGAAAGTCGCTTAGAAGCACATTGCAGCATTTGAAGCCGCAACCGAAGTAGACTGGACTGCTGAAGTTTGGCCCTGAGAGCGCCCAAGGTTGGCGAGTACTTGCAACCCTTACGGGTGGCACCTGGTGCATCCATCCATTTATTTATTTAATGCACGCGTGTCACCTTGTCAGGCTTATTTTCAATCTGGATGTTGTCCCCAGAAGCTGCTGAACCCCCGCAGTCCCCTTTGGATGCTAACCTCTGAACTGGTATCAAACAGTTCAGTTGAGAGCACCCCCAAGGGAAAGGGGGAAAATGGGACAAAACTTCAGGTTTTGCTCAGCTTCTTTATCTGTTAACCTGTAGATAAAATAACAACAAATACACTTTAGTCACTAACCTTTCTATTCCTAGGCTCCGATTTCTCTTTATCAAATTAGGTAAATAAACACGCCACCATACCTGAATATCCTCTATGAATAGAGGACGTGTTTGATTTCTACTGAAGAAAAAAATAGTCTTAGATGCTCATACTAACTTCTTCAATTCGGTATTGGAAAACTGCTATCTTTAGCTTACTCTCTGTTTCATGAGTTAATCTAGCAGTTCAAATTTCAAAAACACACACGCCCATCTGGAAATGTTAGATCTGTCTTTTGTATGAATCTCTGGCTTTAACACAAATTCCAAAAATGACACTCTGGCCTATTCAATTTAAAATTGTTTGTTCCTGTGGATAGATAAGAGTGTTCACTAATTGGATCTTTTGCTTGAATAGAATATCGCTCTTCAAAGAAGCGTTCACTTGACCAGAGTTATGCGCATGCATGAGGATATTCTCTTTCCTTCTAAAATGGATGTGCACATGTACAGAGAATAGAGTTCAAAATAAAAAAGGCATATGCGCATGCGTAGTGGATTAGCATTTCTCTCTCCTTAATGTTATTTGTTCAAACAGGAAAGAAGAAATTACCTAGTTCCGGACACTAATTCTTGAAGAGGCAGCTTAATGAGGTACGCGCGCCAGGTTAGAATGTTAGTAAATAAAACATAACGTTTCGGGATCGCGTGTCTATAACACTGTCACTTGCGCAGACAGTGTAAGATTTCTAACGCTAGCCCGACGTTAAAGGAAAGCACTGTTACCGTTAAAAGGAACAATACTCAATTTTTATACGGCCGAAAAAACACACGACGCTGAAATGATGAACAGACCTCCAACACACCAACTTGCCAAGTGCAAAAAATGTGACGCAGTTCAATAAATTAGAGTACTGTTCAAGAAATCCAAAAATAAAATCTTTAAAGAACAAAACGAACTACTCTTTAACAAAGAATAAGAAAACAGGATCAAGTTAATAAATTGTATTGAAATTTAACTCCTTCTTGAATTTCACAAAGTTCCAAAAAAAAGATAATAAATTCACTTAACTTGCTTCTTTCTTTCACCGGAACGTTTTCAGAGTTTCTTCTTAAATTCTCCAACACTTTCCTTATCCTAATAACAAATTCTAGGCACAAGGGCCTAGCTAAAGTTTCTAAATCTTAAGAACATAAGACCTTCCAGCTGGGCTTCTGACAATGAAAGGCGATTTAGAAAGTTCCAACAATGCCTTTCTTTTACTTCTGACCAATCACTGATCCTTTTGGAAGTCTCCATTTTGGCTTGGGAAGCTCTCCACACACTGCACTAAAAGTTAAGGCCCAAACCATACCATACACTCATTCCACCACATTCAACCAAACCCCATGAAACCTGACACCTGAACCTGAGGGCCACTCACCTTTCTCGAGGTAGTTTGTGCTACCGTTCTATTCCCAACTCTTGGAACCTGTTCTGCCCTCTTGGGGGGACCCTCCGCAAACAGTGGGAAATTCTTCACTGCATCACCCATCTTCCCGAGTTGTTACAGCCCCTGCAAGAGACCCTGTTTTCCGCTCTACCGCACGATCGCATGAGTCTACACTGAAAGTACTTTTGAGAGCTAGGCTCCACTCTTCGTAGGGATTGGACTGCCTCTTAGATAGGAGATGATAGGTGAAGGACTGTAAAGCCTATTCACACTGTATACCCCTTTCCTTTGCAGGTTGTGGACCCTTACTGTGTGCCACTCCTTTAGCAGTATACGTATTTGTTTATAGTAGTGTGTTTTTGCTTTAAGTATTACTTCTGCTCGTGTTTGATTTAAAAAGGCCTTTAAATGTATATGTATTTTTGATATACACCTGACTCATTTTTACTGTCCTTGACTGCGGGTGCTCATTGTGGGCATTCGATCACCCTCACCCCTCCTGAGATATGGCCTTCTAAACCTCTGCCCACACCAGGTCAGAGTATATATATATATATACACACACACACACACACACACACACGAGGTAAAAGAATAACGCTATATACTGATTGCGGGGTCTTTAAACCCACAGGCTTATAAAGAACAGACGAAATACTGAGAAATGGACATCCCCAAGTGGTGCCTCAAGGAAAACACTGGTGAGAAAATGAAAAAAAAAAAAGTGTATTTAGTGTGATAATGCAGATATCACACAAGATAATATAAAATAATGGTGTGTGCATATGTGATAGCTAGTGAGGAAATTATCCCTGTGGGCTCCAATTACAGGTAGATTGTAATGCTCACCTGGTATCCACGGGGACGTCACTCAGCCTGTTCTGACCTCTTACGACCAAGAACCCTTCCCTGGAGGCTATTCGACTGGCGACTGGGCCTGAAACACAGGATTGGTAGAGTTTAACTCCCTATTGTCTCTGTGTGCTTGAACCCCTTCTTTCCCAGGGTCCAACCCTTCCCTTTGATCCACAGCTCACCTTGTTTTCTTGGATAGTGTGCTCTCCGTCCTGCCTTTAGCGCAGGAGCGCGTTGATTGATGCAGGCTCGTTGCTGCCTAGTTACTTCACTGGCAAGAGTCCGACAGGTAAGTATAATGAGTCTTTTGAACAGTTCTCTAACTTTGTTCCTTTCCTTCCTTAGATGATGGCGGCGTGCTGCTGAGATGAGTAGCGCTGAAGGTGAGTGAGTGCGATGCGCCGCTTTCGTATTTGCAGTGAACAGTTCTTTTTCTGAATCTTTTAGGTGCCGCAACGTTTTCAGCATGGATGCCGGTTATGAAGAACAAATGCGGTGGGTAAGCGCAGTAAGCGGCGCTTCTAGATGTTTTTCCACGCTAACCTAGAGTGTCTTTTCCCTCTTGCAGATGGATGAGAAATTCCAGAGACAGAGTTCCCCCCAGAGCGGCTGGGATTCAGGTAAGCGTTTGAAGCTCGTACAGTATTTAAAAATAAGCGAAGATTTGCGGAATGCTTACTAATGCCTTTTTTTCTGTTCTTTTCCTTAGGAAGCGGCGTGCCGGGATGGGAATGACACCGCCGAAGATGCCCGCAGAACAGAAGGAGCGATGACTGATGGGCAGAAGCGCCGCAAGGTAAGGCTGTTCCTAACGGTGTTCTTGTTCTTGCAGGAGCTGAGCGCAGAAGAAAGATGCAGGCCTACTGGAGACCGATCCGAACACGGTGAGTGTCACGCTGCAGGTGCAGAAAACGCAAAGCATGTTTCTCAGCCTGGCTGTGGCTTAAATAGTCTCTGCGAATCCCAGGTGCCTCTGGGCTGAACCACACCCAAAAGACTAGACTGCACATGCAGTTCTGGGAACCGAACTATGTGGGGGCATCCATCTTGTCCCCATCAATGCACTACAAGTCCAATCCCCAATGTTATCCTATGGGAGTGAGTGAGTCTGGTGCCACAAGCACCAAGTCTGACTCCAAGTGGGTCTTGGAGGGATGGAGAAGCCCTTGAGGGCCATGTAGGTGATCGTGGCCTGGCTTCAGCCTGACATCTTGGAGGGCTGGGACATGAGGGGCAGGAATCATGACAGATTCTGGAAGAACTTACTCCAAGAATCACTTTTGGAAGCCTTGGAAAACCGTGCGAACTCCACAGAGGGTAATTTGGTGAAACTAAAACACTAAATGAGAAATGTAGAGCGTAATAGATACAGTGATGTTCCACATTTTATGTCTCCCTATGCAGGGTTGAAATAAAAGCAGAAGGTACGCCTCCAGTCGTATAAAAAAGGGAGGATTTTTGACAACCCCACCTCTTCTTGAAGAGAGATCCCAACCACATAGCTGGGCTCCAGTACTGTAGAAAGCGCCTAGACTAATCACGCTGAAACCAGTTCACAAATATAAGTGTTATGGGTGATTCCCTGAACCCCCAGGACACTCAAGACTATTGAGAGCCTGGGTGGAGAAAATCCTTTTGTTTTTTTATGAAGTAAGCAGAGTTAACTGCACATTTTTATTACAGTATAGAGGGAGGAAAAAAAACAAAAAAATACATTGTAAAAAAACACCCCTCAGTGTTTTGCTTTAAGATACAGAAAAGTAGGGAGTTAGTGAAGGGTCCGTCTCTTCCCTATCCCCTTTCTTAGATGGGCGGCGCATCAGCACCAACTAGGAAAAGAACTACTGGAATGAGGGATAGTTAAGACTTTCGGATAGTGAAGTCTAGAGAGCTGTAGGCAGCTAGAAACGTAGAAGAAAAGAATAGAATCTTAAACAACTTCTTGTGTTCTGTAAAATAACTGTGCCCATCAGGCGCTGCACTTTAGCTGTGGTCTATGACAGTGTGTTTGATCTGCATGGGAATACTTAACATTGATCATCAGTTTTGGTACAGAGGTGCATATCCTATGTGCTGGATGTTCGGAACACTCTTTTAGGCAACTTTCACTCCATTTTCTGTGGACCCCAAAACTTTTTCCTTTTGTTTTACACCTTGTCCTGACTTTTTAAAAGAAGTGAAGAATCCCAGCCAAACAGGTCCCAGATTACAGAAGGCTCAGAATGCTGCAGTCAGAGTGATCATACACCTTAGGAAGTGGGACCATGTCTCTACGCTGCAGAGATCCCTCCATTGACTTATGGTGGAGGTTAGGATCACATTTTAAATGTCATGTTCGGTCTATAAATACTTGAGGGGGCTTGTCCCAGACTATCCTACAGAGAAGACTATCCAGTACTGCCCAAGTAGAAAGCTTTGTTCTGGAGATACCATGTTTGACCGGTGTGCCACAGTCTAATCTGGTCTCCAGGGGAGACAGAAGATTTGGAGTGTGGGCCAAAAATGGGGAACCAACTCTCACTTGAGCTCAGAATGTCGAGTCGCTGGCCTTGTTTAGAAAAAGGTTGAAAACGTTTCTTTTTAGATATATCTAACGTAGTGGTATAGTTAAATCCTTGCATTTCCCCCCATATGCTTCTTTTAGTTGCCATCTGCGCCCGAATATGGTTGAATCTGTATGGTGCACATAAGAAATGTTTCAAAATCAAAGTCAGCTTCACTTCCCTAGCCTTGTTGCTTATTTGTTATGGGGAAACCGACTAGTCTTACAGACCATCAGTAATGGGAAAAACTGTGTTTCCCTTTTATCTGTTTGATTCACTTTTTAATGTTGCACGAAGCATCTTTCAATGCAGTGCAATGGGGATACATTTCCATCACCCTAGACTTGCACCAAAAAGCTTTTTGGTTACTTTTAAATGTGCTTAAAGACATGTCGGTGGCAGCAGTTAAATTGTTACAATTTTTCCCATATGTTTAGTCGGCTCTCTCTCGTTTACCGCATTTGGCTACTAACTGTGGCTAGTGTTCCAAGATGGCTGTGCCACAAGATTGTTTGCTTGTTCTTTCTTTGGCCATTTTATTCTTTGGCCTTCTTCCTGCCTGCTCAGGAATTTTTCATGCATATGTTTAGGAAAACAGTACTTTTGTGGCCTAGTGCATGCGATGTGTGTTGGGACCTAGGAAGTAGGCTCAGACAGTCTGGTCCCAATATGTCTGGGTGTGCAGTCATGTGTCAGTCCCACAGTGGTCCCTGGTTGGACCACTGCTGGTGTGCATGTATGGGGCAGCTCTTTCCATTGGAGGGCTTAGTCTGAGCACTTGCATGAATTTGGGATAAGGAGTCCTGCAGCCATTCCAGCAGATCAGAAGAGGAGTCAAGTATCCTGTGTAACTGTGCAGTGAACAAAATACTGGTTTTAATAATTATGTAAACACATTAGGGATTCCAAGAAGGCCGCCGACACCAGGTAGACGTGTGTCGACGGCGCTCCAGAACCTCCGTCTCACTTAAGCGGTTCCACCACCCATTATGAGCTGAGGAACTCAGGAAAACAGCGGCATGAGCCCCCTCATACCCTCGACCACCCGTAGCTGCTATATCACCCAGCAGGAGAAAGGGAAATAACCGTGGCGCGCACCGGAAAGAGACGCATCAGGCCTACTGGGTAGAGCAGGAGAGGGGGCGTTCCAGGCGGGACGAGATCGCAGCCCCGTCCCCGCCCTTGCGCCGGGAACAGATGGAGTGGAGCGGCCTCGGGGAAGCGGAAGCACTCTTGGCCGCACAGCGGGCTCTCGCGCCGACCATCGGACGGGCGCGGCTGGCTTAGCCGGGGAGGAGGAGACCCCGGGAAAGGGAGGTACCTTCGGGGCACACCGGAGGAGCTGTTATCGGCCCGGCGGCAGAGCCTTGGATCGGAGGCCCGCGGGGGCCGGGCGCATGCAGGGGGGCCCTCGCAGGTCCTTTAGAGCGGTGGCGAGCTCCGGGCAGGACCTCCGGCCCGTGAAGCGGAGCACGGCCCCAGGCAGCGAGTGGAAACGATCAGAGCAGTGAGGTGAGCGGCGAGAGGAGCGGGATCCGGGTGACATTTGCGCTGGGCTGGCGCCCCGCGCGCCCTCACGGAGGAACTGTCCCACCACACACAACCCCAATGGGCCCCCAAGGCAACGTTAAACACTGCAAGGCCGGGGATTCAGGCCTGGTCAGAAACAACGAGGCAAGGAACTCTGACTCTATCGGGAGTGACCCTCGAGCTACAAATATGGCGGCTAAAAACAAGGGCAAGGCCAATAAGAGCGGCCAGTCGCAGCCGGACTCTTCAGGCCCCATCATGGCCCTCTGGGCAAGCAAGGACGCAGCCGAGGAACGCAGGGCCACTCAGGGGCAGGGGGGGGGGGGGGGGAGAGCATGGAGCAGGAGCACGCCGAGACCCTGGAAGCATCCGCTCAGATCTCACGCCAGGACCTGCATGGGGAGCTGCTTTCATTTCAAGCATCTTTGGGGAAACCTTCCAAGAGCAATTCCAATTAATGAGGTCTGACATCAACCAGGCGCTGGCCGAAATCATGCAGAAGTGGGGCAACTGGGGGAGAGGACGGACAGTCGAGAAAGGCCTGCAGGAGATAGGCAGAAAGGCCACGGAGAACAGTGAAGCTATCGAGAGGTTCGACACGGCAACGCGGAACTTGGAAATAAGAATGGAAGACATGGAAAACAGATCTCGGCGGAACATCAGGTTGAAGCTCCTGCCGGAGACGGTGCTAGACAGGGACCTGAAGGAAACGGTTCAAGGAATTTTTGCAGAGCTACTGGGCGAGTCTTCACCTGTTCAGATCGAATTGGACAGGGTCCACAGAGTGGGCTTACTCAATAGGAACCCGAAGTCTAGGCCGTGGGACGTGTTAGCGGCGTTTACAAGATATGCTCAAGAAGAGGCACTACTCAAGGCCGCTAGACAAAAAGAGCCGATATCCTTTCACGACCAACGTATTGGAACTGTACCAGGACCTTGCCAGCAGTACCTTGCTCAAGAGGCGACAATGGAGCCCCCTCACCTTGTAGCTTAAAGATAAGTGGACCTTCCCTTTTGGACTCGTCTTCGATTGGGCTGGTTCTCAGAAGCGGATAACCACGATGCAGGAAGGAGCGGACCTACTTCAAATTGACCTGGATCAAGAACTGTCTGGCGAATCGAGGGTGGCGGGCCCGAGCAGCTCCTCGGAGGCGGGAAGTGGTGTCAGAACCAGGCCATGGGAATGGTCACTGGTCAGAGAGGGGAAAAGGAGAAGGGCCGTGCGGCGGAGGCGCCCGGGAAGGGAGCGGATGCGGAGTCAGCGGAGGTGGAGTGAGCCGGACCAGAGGAGAGCTCATCGGGTACCTGAATGATCTCAGGGGGTGGTGGACACAGAGGCTGTTTTGATTACAAGGAGGGGAGAGGGTGCTAAGAGCAAACATCATGGGATCACTAAGGGCGAGGAAGCCTAGGGGGGTGGGGGACCAAGTTTTAAGGTCGCCAGGGGTTGGGAGGGGGGTGGGGGAAAAGGGGAGAAGGGGGGATCCTCGGGTACTGTACGAGGGGCAAACTAGAAGTGATCTGTGCATCCGGGTAACAGACATGGGGCAAATGAGTGGGAGAGGGGAGCTGCTGGGGGCTCATGGACGGGGACAAGTGTCTAATCACAATTCAAGTGGGTAACGCATAATGTTAGGGGCCCGAATACCTCGTTGAAAAGGAAAAAGCTGGAGCAATTTACGAAACGGGGAAAACCAGACTTTCTGGGATTACAAGAGACATCTGCTCCGCAAGGACCAGAGTCGCTTAAGGTTGCGAGGGTTCGATCAGGTGTTTCAGGCGTCTGGTCCCACAAAATCGGGGGGGGGGGTGGGGGTGGCGCTGGCCATCAGGGGCACGGTGAACTTCCGCTTGGAGGACACCCTAAGTGACAAGGAGGGTAGGTTTGTTGTGGTAAAAGGCACAACTGCGGAAGAGATGTATACAATAGGGGCGATTTATGCGCCCAACACAGGACAGGACTCCTTCCTCTGCGATCTCATGAGGCCAGATAATCATAATGGGGGACCTCAATATAGCTTGGAACAAGGTCAAAGACAGGTCAGGAGGGACCAAAAGCCGCGGGGGAGGGGCGGTGGCCTCGGCGGAACTCCGGGACAAAGTAGAGAGCATAGGGTTGAGGGATGTCTGGAGGGAATTGAAGAGGGACGAGGAGGGCTACACATTCCTCTCTGAAGTTCGTGGGACCCAGTCCAGAATTGACTACATCTGGATCTCGGCCAATTTGGTGGGTAAGGTCAAAGAGGTTGGGCCCGTGGGAATAGCAGATCATAAAATATTGTCGATGCAGCTGGAACTGGGAAAGAGGAGGAGGGGGCTGTGGGGTTGGAAATACCCAGAACACCTGCTGAGGGACCCAGTGATAAGAGAGGAGATAGAGGGCAAGATGAGAGGGCAAGATGAGAGAGTTCTTCGATAATAACAAGAGGGGACACGGGTGAAGACACAAGATAGGATGCTTTTAAGGCCACACTAAGGGGGGAAATTATAGCAGCTAAGGCACAGAGACAGAAACAGCTACAGGCCCTGGAATCCCGGCTAGAAGCGGAAGTTGAGGAGGCGAGAGGCAGGGTAGCGGCAAACCCCAGCAGGATTAACCAGAAGGACTACATGAGGGCAGTAGGCCAATTGGGGATCCTTTGGACCAAAAAAGCAGAGGGGGCCTTGCTTTTTGTGAGGCAAAAATGTTATGCAAGAGGGAATAAGGTGGACGCCCTGCTGGCTCACCTCCTTCGGGGAGCTGCCTCTAGAAACACAATCACGGCTCTAAACTCAAATATGGGGGCAAGGGTTACTCGAACAGAAGATATTCAAGAGGCCATGGCCGAATTTTACGAGACCTTGTATGCTTCACAGCACCCCTGCGGCGAAGCCCAAGAGAAATTCCTGGAAAGGGTTAACCTGCGTAAAATTGAAAGGGACGCCCAGATTGGTTTACAACAAAAGATAACGGAGGAGGAGGTGAGGGGGGTTATTCGGAAGTTGCCCGCAGGTAAGGCCCCTGGCCCTGATGGGTACACTGCGTCCTTTTATAAGACCTTTGCGGGAGTGCTGGTTCCACACTTGACCTACCTTTTCAATTCTTGTCTAGGTAGTGGGAAAATCACCCCGTCCATGAAAGAAGCCAAGATCTCTCTGATTCTGAAAGAGGGCAAGGACCCCCTTGAAAGATCCTCCTATAGGCCAATAGCGCTCATTAACGTAGACGCAAAAATCTACACCAAGATCCTGGTGAATAGGCTCGAGGGGTTCCTCCCGGATTTGATCCACCAGGATCAGGCGGGATTCGTGAAGGGGAGGCAGACAGCGGATAATATTAGAAGGGTGGCCCATCTGGTGGAAAAGGCGGAAAAGACTCGCACACCGGCAGTACTCCTGTCCTTAGACGCTGAAAAAGCGTTCGACCGGGTGGAGTGGTCCTTCCTTTTTAAACCATGGAAAAAAATGGGGTTAGGAGGCGCTTACTTACAGATGGTCAAGGCAAACTATGAGGGCCCGCGAGCGAGGGTGGTGGTTAACGGGACTTTCACTAGATCATGCCAACTCAGAAGAGGTACAAAACAGGGATGTCCCCTATCACCCCTGTTGTATGCAGTTTACTTGGAGCCCCTCCTGCAGGCAATTCGGGAATCTGAAGGAATAGAGGGAATACCGTTCGGGGGCAGGCAGCACAAGGTAGCTGCCTTCGCGGACGACATGTTGCTTGCCCTGACCAATCCCATAGAGTCGAGCACGCAAGCCAGGCTGCTGCTAGAAGACTTTGGGGAAGCATCAGGCCTACGCATTAACATGCACAAGTCCGAACTGATGGACCTGACACTGGCAAGGGAGGAGAGGGAAGAGTTAAGGGGGACGCCGCCCTTTGCCTGGCTACCGGGGTGGAATTACGTACCTAGGGGTGAGGATCACTCCGGCTCTACGTGGATGGTATGCAGCAAACTACCCCCCACTCCTGCAAAGAATTAAAAAAGGCCTCCTTAAGTGGCGGAACCTGCGGATCTCCTGGCTGGGGAGGCTAGAGGCACTTAAAATGGTTACCCTGCCGAGGATGCTTTACCTCTTCCAAGCTATCCCTCAGGCAGTCCCAGCCAGCTTCTTCAAGGAGCTCCAGGCAATAACAAATGAGTTTATATGGGAGGGAAAAGGAGGGGGGCTAGCTCTTCCCAACTTCCGTCAGTATTACAAAGCTGCCCAACTAAGGGTGATCAGGGAATGGCTGCGGGAGGGGGGGGGGGGGGGGGAGGAAAACACTGGGTACAGATGGACAAAGCGGTCGTGCGACACGAACTGGGGGAGGTCCTCTGGCTACCCAGACAGCACCGTCCAGGCCATATGTACCTTAGCTCGATCACCAAACTAGTTGCAGATAACTGGGACAGACTGGTCCAACGGAAGGACATTACAACCTACCCGTCCCCCTTCACTCCCATCTTCAATAATAAAAACTTTACCCCGGGGATGGAAAGAGGGGCATTCCGAAACTGGCGGGAGGGAGGATGCCGTTGGATGCGGGATATGTTTATAGGAGGGGAGATCAGTTCTTTTGTAGATTGTAAAAGGGATTTCGCACTGGGGGAAGGTGAACAGCTGAGATACTCACAGCTACGACACTGGCTTCTATACCCCCTAAATAAGGAAGTGGCCACTAGATTGCCGACCCCTTTTGAGAAATTCCTGATGACCAACGACGGCTCGAAAGGCCTTATCTCGCAGCTTTATAAGATTTTGGACGAGGCTAACCCGAGGCCACAGTGGGCATACATGGGAAGGTGGGAGAAAATTCTGGGCAGGGAAATAGAGAAGACAGAGTGGGAAAAGCTTTGGAGAAAGATCCCCAAACTAGCGAGAGCCTCACAAACCCGGGAGGCCTGGTATAAGGTATTATATGGGTGGCACTATACCCCAGCTCGGCTGCGCAGGATCTACCCGGACTCGTCGGGAAGTTGCTGGAGGGGATGCAGCCAGGAGGGCACTACGGAACATATCTGGTGGCGATGCCCAAAAATAGTCCCGTTCTGGAGAGACATCAAGCAGGCGATGGAGTAAGTGTTTGGGGCAGAGGGAGGCATACCCCCGGAATGGTCACTATTAGGCTTGAGGCCAGCAGAAGGGCCGGCGGGTTCGAGGGGCAGGGAAAGAGCGAGGGTGATGCTCACTCTAGCAGCAATGACAATTATAGCCCAGAGATGGAAGAGCTCGAACATACCAATGTTTCAAGACTGGCTGCGTAAAGTCTGGGAGATAGTAGCTATGGAATGGGCCTCCTATGCAATGAACACAATACAAAAACTTTGCGGGCGAGTGGGGTGAGGTCCTTTCCTTTCTCAGAGACGATTTCAGGATCGCGTGGCGCCCGCAACATTTAAGACTTTTGGATCTGGAATAACCCCAACTAGACACTTTGTGATGACAGGGAGCTACAGAGACTTTGGAACAGCACCGGGGGGAGGGGGGGAATTATGGGGATTGTTAATGTTGTTGAAAATTCAAAAGAGAATCTTAAATATAATATCTGCAACTTGCAAGAAGAGGAGAAACAGGGGAACAGAGAAGAAGAAGAAGAAAGGTACAAGCAAAAAGCATAAAACATCAGTAGAGGAAAACAGAAGCAGAGAGAATCACTCAATTATCGATTACTGGCCTAAAAATGTGTAGAGTTCCTCGTCTATATTATGTCCATTAGGAAATTTGCATTCAAAGTCCAATATATAGCGAGTCTCTTTCTGAGAAGAGAAAAAAAAAAAAAAAAAAATTAAACACATTAGGACCCCACCAGACAACGTTTAAAGAATAAGGGGTCATAACTGACAAAATTATACAGAATTTAGAACACTATGTACTAGCTCCTGCTCACTGGTTAATGCTGTGTACCCAGGTGCTTTTAGCTCCCACTTAGCCAATCTTAATTTTGATCCCTGTGCATATGTATACAGAAATCTACATTAAAACAAGCATTGGCAATGTAAACAGTTTGGGCTTTTGTGTATGCATGGTAAAGGCACTGCCGCTGTGGTTTTAACTCGCCATTGAAGGTAGCAGGCGCAAAATGGTGCGAGTAACCAGTTATCTAAAAAGCAGTGGCTGGCAAATGCCTAATACGTATAAACAAACCAAAATGGTTGGCTTTGCCAGTGCTTGTTTTTAACAGATCATCAGAGAAGGACACATTGTGCTCATTAATAGAGTGACTGGAGGCAGTCTTGGTTAAAACATGTTTACACCAGCAGCAGGTTTACAGCACCAAGTAATTAACTCTCAGAAGACTGCTTTGAAATAACAAATGGTATGTAGTGTGCAACGTTCGATATGAAGGCTCCATTAAAAGGTATCTCAAAGAATTCCCATGAGTAGGTATTTTGAACGGGTGGGACAAGAACTAGATAGGAATGGGCATAGGGATTAGCATGGCCACGGGAAGTCAAATAGCCAAACACCAGGAAGTAGAGTACCCTCTTCATATGCTATTTCTCCTCATCTGTACTTTAATCCAATCGTTTTTATAAGGGGGCAAGCACCACCTAAAAGCACAAACTAAAAAACGTGCACCTAATCTTAGGGTTTTCAAACGTTTTGTTACTCCTGAAGGATCCACCTTCTCTATAACAGAAGAAATGCTTTGACAGAAAGGAATTAAGAAATGAGAATAGTGACCCGTATTGAACGCTACTAAATAAAAACAGAGTAAATCAAAATATATATAGGTTAAGAACCTATATCCCTTAAGGGCGTTTTCAAAGTCACCGCCACACCCTCCCTCCCTCTCTAGAGGCCACTAAAGAGCCGGCAAACCATCCGTCCAAAAAAAATGTATACCTCTCAACTCACACGCTTCTGGCGGGTGTCACCAGTTTTGCAATCATTCTCTCACCCGCCAGGCTCCTTAGACGTCCATTCAATTCAATGGGCCCTCACTCACACAAAACAAAAGGTGTATGTTGTGACTAGCTGGGGGGGTTGACTAAAGAGTTTGAGAGGTATGACAAACTGTGAATCTTCTTTAAGCTACCACTCTGAATTACGCATACAGAACGCTGTTTAACTACAACCCCCTCTAAAACCTCAACTTAAAAGCCTTAAAACGGCACCCACCCAAAATGTTGAAAGTATTTCAGGAAGAGAAGCTTGTAACGGCCTACTTCATTACAATTAAAACTTCATTAGACCACCCACTATAGGAATCCACTATGTTACAGTAATTCGAGCCCATTGTTATATCCTGGACCGCATTGGCCCAGAGCCTCAACGAACGCCCCCTTATTAGAGCCCTTCTGAATAATCCACACATTAGAACCCTTCAGAATTTGAAAAATACGAATGCCGCACGAACAGGGTCGACACTTAAATTACCTATTAAAAAAATCGATAAGCGACCTGAGAGATGCAACCTCTGCACCCACGCTGTTAATCCTGTACGCCGCCGATGCTCTGCTGTCACAAGCTCGATTCTGATGTAACAACCAGTCACGTAAGAATAACGTGACGCCAACCACCTTCCTGAAACATGCCGGCCGCACTTCAGCTACTGCTCTTGCAAAGCACTTCGGGAAATGACGTCCACGCTAGGCTGCCTCTTTTAGACTTCTATAGTCAATGCCTCTTTTAGAAACTACAGCAGAAACCGATCCGTTTGACAGCATAGAACTAGACAAGGAAGAAATACGTACTGCCCCAAAGCATGGCGGCCATCTCAGAATAGGTCTGTGCTTGTGTAATACAGGTCAAATGTTCCAGAACGAACGGGACAACTTCCTTATGACGTTTTCCGTCGCCGATGCGCCGGAAGTAAGGAGGGCTTTATGAGCGAGACGAAAATGAAAGAGCGGTTTAGGAGCACATCTAGTAACAATTCAGGCAATGTGAGTTGGCGAGGTATAGGTTTGTTATTTACGCAACTGTATTAATTTCCAACTTCACAGTGATTTTGCAAACAAAAGTAAGGTTAATCAGATTTTATAGTTAGATGTCACAGTCTTCGGTAACAAAGACAGTGCTGGTATTACACCGGGATCATGCATTGACAAACACACAGAGCTTCGGGAGCGCCTTGAATTAACTCTCAAACTAACGGGCTGGGTAACACAGAAAAGCTGAGCGTAGACCGTATTGCAGCTAGGGTGTAGTATCAGCAACAATGGCCGCCATTAATTCCCCTGGGCACAACGGTGTTACATAATAAATACAGGTGAGTGGGTGGGAAGCTGCTGCTGTTTTTGAGTTAACGGGTATACCGATCAATGTAATGATAAAGTGACCGGACATAAAACCCCGACAGCCTTTCCGAGTTTGAAAACAACCACGTTTTAATTATAACCGTGCCCGATGGTGACATCTACCGGTGAAGAGCCGTATTGCAACTGATTTACATAATTTCAGGGAAGAAATTCGGCCGGGGAAGTCAGTTGGGTGAGAGACTTGGCTCGAGGGCATTATTTGGAGCCTGCCAGGGTTGGGCCTTGGCTAGTTCCAACCCACTTAAAGTTCTGTTGGCAAGGCACACTTAAGCCTTTTCTCTGTGGGAGGTTGTTAAAACTTAAGTATACAACTTATAAATATAGCAACATCTTACCTTGCTAGTGGAACAATACCTGCACCAGAAAAGGGCAATTATAACTTAAAGTAATAGTTCGGTTAGAAATGTTTATTGTCCCTACGGGTCGGCCATGTGTTTTTAAGCCTAAGTCGCTCGATTTTAGAAAAATTTCCTATGGACCTTACCTGAGTTTTCGTCCATTAAATGCACGCGAAAACGGGCAGCAGGGCGCTGCCATTTTGTGATAATCCCATCACTTGCCCCATCGCCCTGGCTGACCTGCTTTTGCGGCACTAAATCATATCCCCGCCCCTGAGCCTGACATTATCAAAACATTCATATTCCCCGCCTCTCTCCGTGACGTTACTGTGCTGCGTAGGCAAACGCGCCCAGTCATCTTCTACGCAACTTCACACAGAACCCGGAAACCAACACAGATCAACTCACAACACAGCGCACCACAATTCAGAATATGAAACTGTACTTTAAAAGCAAACAGCAATACGGTACATTTAGTAAAGTACATTTATTTGACATTAAATGTTTAGAGAATATTCAGCAATTGGCATATTAAATCGCAATGGATTTTTTTTTCTTTTCTCTCGATCCGCAAATTCTCTAAAGTTTATCGTGAGTCACGCGCTGTTCCTTTATGGTACACAGGATGTTGGTTTTCGTTAAAAGAAGCACTTTGATTGCACGGTGAACCGCAAGGCTGTTCCATCAACTAGGCACTAGGCCACCGTAAAGGTTGATATGTTGCTTCTAGCCGCTAGTACTGCCTAAGGGCATATGGGCCCTTGGTAATCGTCCCATAAAATTGTCAACGTTGTGCAGTTGTTTACAAGAAGCTGCAGCTGGCGATTAACAAATCCGTCGGCCCGGGGTCTGGAATAGGTGGCAGTAGCAGTACGGTAGGATGTACCTGTTTAGAAAACATAAAAATTGAAATTAGTCTCACCCGCCGATCTTTATTACTATTATTCATTTTATTTATTACGGCCGAGCTGAAACTATTTGCTTGCGAGGATAGTGCAATGGAGTATGTTCGGCTCTAAAAGCAATGCGAAAACTAACTAAATAAATCGAGGTTAACACACAATGTAATGATTTTTTAGCGTTGAAGCACTGAGAAACGACTGTCTATATGCGTGTCGAATGGGCACATTCATGCCCATGTGCCCGGTAGAAAGACGATCCCACAAATGTTTTACTTGCTCTTCATTCATTAATTCTTCATTCCGGTATAAAAGCGTCTAAAGAGTTACTTAAATTATATTTGCCATTTCCATTGTGTCTCTGCATAATGCAGTCCGTGAATCCCACTGTGTTCGTGCCGATTTTTCATATACTGAACTAACATGAAACTCGATCTAGTTTCAGAATTTTCAGCCTTATCGTCTCTTACGTTATTGCACCCCTCCTTCAAATTAAGTCCTTTCGGCATGGTCCCTGTCTCTCAAGGTAAAAAAACAATAGAACCTTATACTGCCAGTGCGAGTCGCGGGCCTCTTCAACCCGCGAGCAAAAAATCAAAGCCGCTGACCTTCACTGTTCATGAGCATACATTCTTACTTTGCAACATCCCATGTAAAGCCATCTGTGAGAACTTGAATTTTCGACTCCATCTTTGTACTAGGCCTCAATGTGCAAATGCGCGAGCTTTGCAGCCCTAGAGAACCATAACAATGGAGACATGGACTTTTTGGGGGAAGGTCAGGGAAAATATAAAGTACCCGAGGAGTTGAGTTGAAAGTGAGATTTATTGTTTGTTTTATTATTTGCAATGTGCAAGCCTTCCCTCAGTTAACAGTGCGCAGCATTTACATGAGTTTGCGAAACTTAGTTACAGCAACAAAAATATATACATACACATATTCACAAGGTCAGTGATATGAGGTGAATAGGGAGAGAAGTCAAAGATGACACCCATGTTGTTCGCCACCCAGGAAGGTGAAGGGAGGGTTTAGGGTTAGCATACTTTGTATGTACACTGTACGTGTGTAGGTGAAGATGGAATCAACCACTTCTTCTTCCGTGCCTCCTCTGTGGATAAAGGGCCATGTTCACATTGGTGGAAATGTTGGTTTTCTGTCCAGCGGTGAACGTTGGTACAGTGGTACATCAGTGACCGCCATTTTTCAAGTAGGATTTCCACTGACCCTTCACAAGTTTTGGAGCTCCACCAAAGATGATTGCTGATAGACTGGGACCACTGTGAAATACTTTCCAAACCTTTTTTTTTCCCTTGCAGCTGAGATTTTCTTATTGATTGATTTAGCAAGGTGCCATACTTCAAATTGATGTTTAATATTTGGGAACGGCTCTCTCATTGTCTTGGCTATTGAAACGTGTCTGTCCGTGGCTATGAGGTTGATGTGCATTCCCCTCGATTGTAGATATTCCAATGATTTTATAAATCCTAGTTTCTCCATGGCCACTGAGGATTTAAGTTGGGAGACCTGCACAATTTTCTTACTATCCATGTCCTGAAAGTGGTAGGTGCAGTACTTGGCAGAAAATCCAGGGCTGTCGCACTGTCCATCGCCAGCTAGCCTGAATAGTTTGCCTTCAAATGTACTTTCTAGAGACGTTTGTTCAATTTTCCAAGCATCACTAATGGCCGGAAATAGATAATCATGTTGGAATTTGTAGTACAGCGTTTTAGAAATGAAATGGAGTCCCACAAACTGAAAGATTCTAACTTTCTAAAACTGGAGCCACTAAAAAGTGAGGCAGCTGCACACAGTAGATTGCCTGCTGGCAGTTTCCCCAACATCGGTTGTGCAGACCATGAGAACGTATGATTTAATCTACAGGCGGCATGTATTTTGATGTTACTGCCTTGTTTTTGACGAGTCACATGAATCAATGGCTTCCCACATACTTCCTCTCTAACTGAATGCCCACATTTCAGCATACTTATAATATTCATCAAACAACTGTCGAATACTATGTATTTGCCCTCTTTCATTAGACTGTCATCCGGCGTCAAAGTTGTTTTGGACTGTATCGTTGAGGACATTTCACCACAATTGAAAGAAATATTGCTGCTATCAAGTTCTGATGCGTCGGTGAATACTGCTGCTGGTTCATTCTCTGTCATTTCAACATCTGTTACTTCAACATTGATGGGAGAACACAACAATGTCGACAACTTTTTAGGTGGCATTTTTTTGGCGGGTGTAGATTGTGTGAATTGATTTGCGACTACTTCAGAGCTATCTTCAATACATTCAGTATCATCTTCTTGTGGTGGTACGGTCGCACTGTAGCAGTGGTCCAATAAAACTTTACTGGATTCTCCGACACATTCAATTCATGTTCTGGCCATTGGACATAAGCATCTCGAGTCTCAACACGCTGCGTCTGAATTAATATTTTCTCCATAGTGTAAATGGTCTGGCAAGCAACATCTCTCAGTTGCTTCACTGTCTGTGTATGTATAGTTCGTACACCCACGGGTAACTAGAGGACAGATTGGAAAAGGGATGTTCAGTTTAAACACAAGATAAAGTATAGTACAATTGACAGGAAAAAAACATAATATAGTCCCCAGCACAAAACAATTTCTAAAATGATTAACTGTTTGTAACTAACCTTATTTTTGTTTCTTTTCTTTGCAACTTTGACTCAAACTTCAACATCTGCACGCTGTTGCTCCGATTCGTTTCCGCATGTCTTCCCTTCCTCTTGCGCTGCAACGACTATAGTTTCTGGATCCTGTCACGATCCCTCATCATGTGGTCCCCAAGGCACTCCCCCATCCCCCGTCTCGCCCTTCCCTCTCATCCCCCCCTTCCCCGGGACTCACGTGGACTCTCGCACGTCTTGCGAGCGCACCCGCGCCTGGTCCGTAACAGGACGGCTGTCAAGATACGGCCGTTCCTACATTGGCAATTGCCTTGGCGCCTAGGATCGTGAAGGGCTAGCCCTGAGCTTCCGCGTCGCGGGACTGTAAGGTCTCGTGATGCTCTTGCCCGATCACGTGACCCAGCCGCGCATCACGTGACCAGAAGTGCGAGTACTTAAACTCGGAAACCCGGGTACTCGTTGCTTCACAGCTGTGCTCTGCATTCTGTCTGGCGTTACGAACCTCGAATCACCTTTGGATCACTCACGGAAACGACCTGGCTTGCTTTACTGGACTCTTCTTGGATTTTCCACCTTTGGATTTGTTTGCACAGTGATACACGGCTCTCGACCACGGACTGTTATTGGACTGCCTCCTGGATCACCCTCTTGTACCTTGGTTCTTTGGACTTATTGCCTCACAGCTCCACAGCTCCTGCTAACCGGTGAACTACTGAGAATTACTCCTCTTGGGGTACCTCCGTCCACATGGGTCCCGGATCTCTCCACTAGGTTCACTACCTCTTCCTTGACCCTGATTGGTAAGACCTTTCCGTTTTTCTTAAACACTGTGGTTACTGTTTCTTGCTTGGTACTTAATCCGCATTTTCTTGCAGCAGCGTGGGGTCCCAGAGGTTCGCGGTCCCGGACTTGAACATCTTCGCCTGTGGCCTCAACGGCTGCACAGAGAGTGGCTTTAAGTTCTCTCTGTGCGGCATTTGGGGACGGAGGCCTCTTCTGCCTACACAACACTCAAGTCACAACAGACTGTGAAGCCAATTGTCGTGTAGGCAATGGAGGGGAACGCTGAAGACCCCATGACTGCTATAGTCCAAGCCATTACAGTGCTACAAGCCGATATGGCAGCAGCCAACACGGCTATTCATCAACGTCTCGACAACATACAAAGTGTCAGACACCCTTTACCCCCAGATGCAGAATTCGGAGACACACCCTCTGTTTCCCAACCCGTTCCACCTCCGATTCTTCCACCTCAGAACCCCGTTCCCGTGGTACTACCTACTCCTTTCCCCTTGGTGGCCCCTGAGAGATACCATGGGGATCCCAAGAAGTTCAGGACCTTCCTAAACCAATGCAAGTTGCATTTCCTTCTGCCGACCTCAGGCTTTCCCAGATTCCACCACGAAAGCAGCATTCACCCTTTCTCATTTGGCTGGGATAGCCGCTGCATGGGCCAACCCCTTGTTGGAGAACGACAACCCGGCCTTATATGACTTCGATCTCCTCGTCACCGAGATGTCCAGGGTTTTTGACACTAGGCACAAGGTCCAGTCTCGAGATCTGGAGCTTCTGGATTTGTGCCAGGGTAGGGGTTCCCTCATTGAATACATAACCCGTTTTAACCAGCTCTCCGCTGAAACTTCTTGGCCCGAGGTCAAGAAGGCAGTAGTCTTCTATAGGGGTCTCAGTAATCCCATGAAGGACGCCTTATCAGTAGTACCCTCATTACCCACTGCATTCCAGGATCTGGTTGACTTGTCACTCCAGGTGGACGCACGTAGGTCCGAAAGAAGAGCGGAAGCAGGTTTCGCTCAGTCCTCCACATCTTTCACGGCTGTTCCTTCCTCTGACTCCTCCCAAGAACCCATGCAGATCGGGGGCGTCAGGAGCCCGCTATCTCCTCTAGAAAGGGAACGTAGGAGGGTAGATAACGCTTGCTACTACTGTGGCACCTTAGGTCACTTTGTTAAGGAATGCCCACGCCGTCCCAAACACAAGCCACAGGGTTTTCAGATAGCTCGATCATAATACCGGGGATGGGATCGAGCTATACCACGTACACCCCGAACCCAACACCCTCTTTCGGGCGTATCCGGCCCATTTATGTACAAGCCACTCTGCAGCCCACAGCGTCCATTTCGCATCCTGTTACTCTGATAATCGACTCAGGGGCAACGGGTAACTTTATCGACATTTCCTTGGCCCGTTTGTTAAACCTGCCCCTCTTGACCAAGACCAGGCCCGAACCGGTACAGGCTGTAGATGGCTCTTCTTTGATTTCGGGCCCAGTAAAACAACAAACAGCCCCTTTGCTATTGACCATACAATCCAGACACAGGGAGACCATAAGTTTTGATCTTATCACCATGCCACAGTTTGGGCTCATTCTGGGGATCCCTTGGCTTCAGGAACATAACCCCCTCATTGATTGGAAATCGGGTTTGGTTCACTTTGAGTCAGACGTCTGCCAACATTTTTGTCTTCCCACAGACGCACCCAGCGACAATCCTGCCCAGGCTATAGCTCGTCTTACAGTGCAGGACCCGCAAGAAATACCATCAGAACACGTAGTTGGGTTAGTGGTGCAAGACGTTCCCCAGGTATACCAAGATTTTGCAACTGTGTTTCATCGTGGTTCCTCTGAAACACTGCCTCCACATCGTCCGTACGATTGCCCCATCGATCTACTCCCTGACACAGTGATTCCCACAGGGCGGATCTATTCCCTCTCACCATCCGAGGAAACGACTCTCAAGGAGTACATTAGGAAGGCCTTGAGCCTAGGGCACATACGACCATCCACCTCGCCTGCAGCAAGCCCTATCTTTTTTGTGCCGAAAAAGGAAGGCGATCTACGCCCATGTGTTGATTATAGACGCCTGAATGCCATCACGAGGAAGGATCGGTACCCTATTCCCCTCATCACGCCCTTGCTGGACCGACTCACACACGCTACCATTTTCACCAAACTGGACCTCCGCGGAGCCTACAACCTGGTCCGCGTCCGTTCCGGGGACGAATGGAAAACCGCTTTCTGTACCCGGTACGGCTTATATGAATATACAGTCATGCCTTTCGGGTTGTGTAATGCCCCGGCGACCTTCCAGAGGTTTATGAATGACATCCTGAGTGATATCTTAGATGTCTACGTTGTGGTTTACCTCGACGACATCTTAAACTTTTCTCAGTCTCTGGAAGAGCATGTGCGACACGTTCGTGAGATATTATCACGCTTACACAAACACTCGCTATATGCCAAACCGGAAAAGTGCCTGTTCCATGTAGATAATTTTGATTTCCTTGGGTTTTGTATCACTCCCGGGGGGTTGTCCATGAACCACTCCAAAGTTAAAGCGGTTTTGGATTGGCCTATTCCTATGAACCTGAAAACTCTTCAGTCCTTTTTGGGTTTTGCGAATTTCTACAGGAGATTCATCTCTGGTTTCTCTTCTATCGTGTCTCCCCTCACCGCACTAACCAGTCCTAAAGTTCCCTTTCTTTGGTCTGATACACAACAGAAGGCCTTTGATTCGCTGAAGACTGCTTTCACCACAGCCCCTTTCCTTCAGCAACCCGACTCAGAACTCCCTTTTATCGTGGAAGCTGACGCCTCCTCCTTCGCTCTTGGTGCCGTCTTGTCCCAAGCTTGTCAGGCCACGGGTCGGCTGCACCCGGTTGCATTCCATTTCCGCAAATTTACCACCCCCGAGTCACACTACACCGTGACAGAGAAGGAGTTATTAGCGGTTATGGACACATTCCGCCTGTGGCGACACCACCTCTTGGGCGCCAAGCATCGAGTCACGGTGTTCACTGATCACCAAAATCTGCAGGATTTGGCGTCCCTGAAATGTCTTAACAGCCGACAGGTGAGGTGGCACCTTTTCTTCGCAGCATTCGATTTCCAAATCCGACATCGGGCTGGTTCCGCACACGGCAAAGCCGATGCGTTGTCCCGCTCTCCCGGGGGGGTTTCTCTGCCGGTATTCCCTGACACAATGCTAGACGACACTAAGGTTATTTGTCTATGTACCCCCTCAGTGCCCTTAGTGGACGCGGTACGCAAGTGGGTGTCCTTGCATCCCGACCAGCTATCAGAGTGGGATCCGGTATTCCAGGATGGTCTCCCGTTTGTGCTGAATCGCCTATTCTTGCCCACTGCTGATACACGCAATATGGCCATGGAATGGTTGCACAATGCCCCTGTGAATGGTCATCCTGGCCAACGCCGTACGTTATCCCTCCTGAAGCGCTGGTGTTGGTGGCCTGGCATGAAGAGGGACGTGGATTGCTACGTCAATACATGCACCATATGTACACAATGCAAAACCCGTAGGGGACGTCCATTAGGTCTACTTCTCCCTTTACCAGTACCCCCGAAACCATGGCATACAGTAACCATGGATTTTGTTACAGAACTTCCTCGGGTACAGGGTTACGACACTATTTGGGTGGTGGTAGATTCCTTCTAAAAAATGGCATGCTTCATCCCCTGTAAGGGTATCCCCTCTGCTTCCGTCCTGGCCACCCTGTTCTTTGATACTGTCTTTTGTTTCTTTGGGTTGCCCTCTGTTCTTATCTCAGATCGGGGTTCTCAATTCACTTCTCGCTTCTGGCGCGCTCTGACCAGATTGATGGGTATTGATGTCCGGTTCTCTTCAGCCTACCACCCGGAGACGGATGGTCAGACCGAAAGGACGAATCAGACGATGGAGCAATATCTCCGCTGTTTGATCCTGCAACAGCAGTGTTCTTGCTCTCCGACACGCTGAATTTGCTTACAACAATGCGGTTCATGCATCCACTGGGTTCTCCCCCTTCTATGTACTCTATGGCCAACATCCCCGCACGCTACCGGTCCCTGACCTTGCGGCCTCCACTAATCCGGCCGCTAGTGCCTGTCTTAGGGATCTGTCCTCTATCCACGCCCAGACAGCATTACATCTCCGTGAGGCCCAGTCATCCATGAAGGTCCAGGCTGATAAGAAGCGGCTGTTGGCTCCGACTTTCTCGGTGGGTTCCCGGGTGTGGCTTTCTACCCGTCACTTGAGGTTAGTGGGTTGCAGGAAACTGTTGCCCCGTTTTGTGGGTCCCTATGTGGTCTCCCGGGTTATCAATCCTGTCACGTACCGCCTGGTTCTCCCGGGTTCTTGGAGGGTTCACCCTGTGTTTCATGTCTCCCTTCTCAAGCCGTGTCCGGCCCCTTCCCGCTTGCGCGCCTCTGCTGCCCCGGTGTCCTTGGCATCCCCAGACGTGTATGAGGTGTCCTCCATCCTGGGCTCCCGGGTCTGCAGGGGGCGCTTGCAATACCTGGTTGATTGGGTCGGTTATGGCCCGGAGGAGTGCTCTTGGGTTCCTGCTATTGATGTCCACGCTCCCCGGTTGGTGGCTCGCTTCCACCAGGATCACCCTTCCTGCCCACGGGGTCGTGGGCCCTTGGGGGGGGGGGGGGGGTTCTGTCACGATCCCTCATCATGTGGTCCCCAAGGCACTCCCCCATCCCCCGTCTCGCCCTTCCCTCTCATCCCCCCCTTCCCCGGGACTCACGTGGACTCTCGCACGTCTTGCGAGCGCACCCGCGCCTGGTCCGTAACAGGACGGCTGTCAAGATACGGCCGTTCCTACATTGGCAATTGCCTTGGCGCCTAGGATCGCGAAGGGCTAGCCCTGAGCTTCCGCGTCGCGGGACTGTAAGGTCACGTGATGCTCTTGCCCGATCACGTGACCCAGCCGCGCATCACGTGACCAGAAGTGCGAGTACTTAAACTCGGAAACCCGGGTACTCGTTGCTTCACAGCTGTGCTCTGCATTCTGTCTGGCGTTACGAACCTCAAATCACCTTTGGATCACTCACGGAAACGACCTGGCTTGCTTTACTGGACTCTTCTTGGATTTTCCCCTTTGGATTTGTTTGCACAGTGATACACGGCTCTCGACCACGGACTGTTATTGGACTGCCTCCTGGATCACCCTCTTGTACCTTGGTTCTTTGGACTTATTGCCTCACAGCTCCACAGCTCCTGCTAACAGGTGAACTACTGAGAATTACTCCTCTTGGGGTACCTCCGTCCACGTGGGTCCCGGATCTCTCCACTAGGTTCACTACCTCTTCCTTGACCCTGATTGGTAAGACCTTTCCGTTTTTCTTAAACACTGTGGTTACTGTTTCTTGCTTGGTACTTAATCCGCATTTTCTTGCAGCAGCGTGGGGTCCCAGAGGTTCGCGGTCCCGGACTTGAACATCTTCGCCTGTGGCCTCAACGGCTGCACAGAGAGTGGCTTTAAGTTCTCTCTGTGCGGCATTTGGGGACGGAGGCCTCTTCTGCCTACACGACACTCAAGTCACAACAGATCCGCATAGACAGCACGGAATGACGCTTTATCGACTCCCTGAAACATAGTACTTTCATTACTATGTATCACAATATTGAAAACATAAAACACACGTGAGGACAACCACACAGGTACATCTCAATAGCTAACCACGAATTAAACATTGCGTAGAACAATCAAACGACAAGTATTCGAGCTCTGATGATCTAGTTCGATGGAACTGTCAGTATCCATACCTCTGGGTCCGCATAGACTGCCATGAATGATTGTATTGGAGAGGGCGCTTCAGCAACTCCCTGAAACACAGTAATTGCATTAGTATGGTTTTCATTATTGTAAACATAACACACACTTGGGGTCAACGGCACAGGTACATATAAAGAGATAACCACAAATGATGCATTGTCTAAAATAATCAGGGAATATCTAAATATGATCAGATTTAATAGACTTATTTCTCCGATTTATTCACATCTGCATCATCTAAATGGGATGTTGTGATTGTAGTGGAAACTCCGTCGTCTCCCTGAAACACAGTACTTGAGTTAATAGAGAAGAAAGTATAGCAAATGGAATCACGTTATATGATCACGCTCGAGGGAGCTGTCGGTATCCATACCTCGTGCTGCTGAAGAATATCTATGGATGTTGTAAATGTAGTGCTCACTTCCGAAAGCTGTTGGCGCCGATTCGTATACGCATGGTCCCGCTTCTACTTCCCCTGGAATTACTTGAATGTCAGGCTCCGCATCAAGTGCAGGGATTGACGCTGCATCAACTGCCTGAAACATAGTACTTGCATTAGTAAGGATTACAATATTGAAAACATAACACACACTTGGGGTTGACCGCACAGGTACAAATCAATGGCTAACCACGAATGAAACATTGTGTAGAACAATCAAACGACAAGTATTCCAGCTCTGAAGATCTAGTTCGATGGAGCTGTCAGTATCCATACCTTGTACTGCTGAAGAATATCTATGGATGTTGTCAATGTGGTGGACGCTTCAGCATCTTCCTGAAAGACAGTACTTGCATTAGTATGGATAACACTAATTATAACTGAAAACAAACACCAGTGGACGATAACTAAGGTGTATATCATTTGGAAAGCACTAACCAAACATTCGGTAAAATGATACATAAAAAATATTACTTGACATGCATAAAACAAGTCTGTAGCGGAATAGCCAAGCAAGATTACCTGCTACGCGCTAGAAGTGGTTGATAACTGCGAGCACGTCATGGATATAGAATTTTCTTGCTTCAGATTCAAGGGATAGTCAAGCAGTTGTAAAGGTAAATTATTGTTTGATAATGAAATGCCAACATTAAAAATTGCCATGTAAGGCGACAGAATACTTGAGAGTAATGCTATTGAAAATGCTCAATATAGCACTGTTCTCTGTGTCCATATATAGATTTTGTTTGTGGGTTATGAAATTGAAAAATAATGTATTGATAAATGTCATTATTCAAAAAGCTAGACACTCATATCAATGTCGAAAGTATTACAAGGGACACAACACCTAAAATATCAATTAATCCATTCAGCTACCTACACACTACCGCAAGGCCTAAAGCTAAATCCGGACACTTGACTCACCAGTGGCGGAATGTGGACGAATAGAGTGGGAATAGCGTTTGCGAGCAATTTTCGTGTCGTTCGCCGTTTATTCTTCTTTGTTACCCAAGATGTGGTGTACATGTTCGAGGAAAAGTGCCGGCTGCATATGCGGTATCGATCACCCCTCTTGTCCTCTTAAGACTTGTTGGACTCTACTTTCCAGCTCAACCAGTGGATATCCGCAATGTCTGACCCATTCTCTTATTCGATCAACAGTTTTCGGAAATACATGCATTGTAGTGCCTTCAGATTTAGCATGTGTCTTCGAAGGGCAACCGCTAATCGAACAGGCAGACATTGTTGAAAATTCTGAAAAGTAAATATCGACATTATTATACAATCTTGATGAATAAAAATGTGATACAAAAGTAAATGAACCATACAATGTTCAATACAAGGTTTGTTTTGGTCGCCGGAACTATACCAGTTCATCATGTGCGGCTTAGTATTTGAACAAGTTGCAAAAATGTATAAATGATGTGACTAAACTCTGAACATGTAACTCGTCCCTTGGATGTTCTGTCTTGCACGAGAAGGAAAGATGCTTACATTATAGACTGGACCCCCGAAGGATGCAATTCGATGACAATTGACACAGATGAAAATAAATAGATCTATTGATAGCATAACATTTGAAACTCAAGTCAATAGCAATGAGACCAATGAACATAGCACTATTGAGTACTCTTCTCGCAAATAGAAATTTAAAAATCAACGAAATATGACTAGGATACATGGCCTTACCTTGACCAACAGACAGTTGGATTCAGCAAGCCGAGCAGTATGTTGCAGGAGAACATGTAGATGGCCACAGGTAGCACACTGACGAGTTTGCTCGAAGCGGTCACAGAAGTTCACGGATAGCACGACGACGAGCAGATTAGCGTAGATATCAGTGGTTCTCAGGTAGCACGTTCAGGAGTTGACTTGCAAAGCACAAAGATGTTCTCATGAGACATATCAAGTGGTTTATAAAGTATTAGAAACGGGTGTGTTTGTGAATGAATGTGTGTATGTCGTGGTATTATGTGGTTTGCCGAGGGCCGGCCAGCGTGAGGGGGGGTCCTGGAGACACGGAGTCTGAGGAGGCCATGTGAGCGATGGCCCCTGGGCGTGGGATACCTTTTGAAGTGGACATGGTGTTTGGCACCTTGGCCATTATCGCCCCTGACAGCACACCATGGCAGCGCTCATCCCCGGGTGCGAACTGCCTTTGATGGGGGGGTGGATGGGCCGGTGGGCGTGCAGACAAGGCACAGGAAGACTGCTGAATGGAGACACACTTATGTGGATTGCAGGGGAGCGGCCAGCATCAGGGGAGGCCTTCCTGGAGACACGGATTCTGAGGAGGCCATGTGAGTAATGGCCCCTGGGCGTGGGATACCTTTTGAAGTGTACATGGTTTTTGGCACCTTGGCCGTTATCGCCCCTGACAGCCCCCCATGGCAGCGCGCATCCACTGGAGCGAACCGCCTTTGATCGGGGGGGGGGTGGATGGGCCACTGGGCGTGCAGGCAAGGCACAGGAAGACTCTTGAATGGAGACGCACTTGATTCATTTAAAAAATCGAAACAACCGTTGTTAAAATATATGTGGCGTTTTATTTTGTTTCTTATTTTGATGGCACAAAAATACAAAACTTGACACATTGTACAGGTCAGGTTGCAGCACAGCGAGGGAAAATCCCCTGTACTGACCGCTGTCACTGGGGAAAGTTTGTCTTATGGCACAAACGGCACAGGCGGGTATTACTCTTCAAACGCGGTGTCCAAGCCTCCCGTGAAGCCACCATGTAAAGGAAGCCTGTACCACCTGTGAAAAAGAATGCTACAAACTGTTTTTAAATGACCAAGATAAGTTTATTAAACGTTTGTTGTCAATGACAATTCTTGTAACTAATGGCATTCTGCTCGAACAAATGCTATCTAGACACTGCACACTATTGAACGACTTTCATGCGTTACAATGATATGTTGATGTAATTTTGGATATAGGAGACGACCATGAAATAGTAGTGGCATCACAACTAGAGTATACTTACTCGTTACTCGGATTACGAGGACGAATAGTTGTGTGAAGTTTGTGCATAAGCACCATCATTATCCTCAACACGGACCGTGTGAGGCAGGCTGCTCTGAAGTCTGGCAGCTCGGTGATGCATTGCGGCCGTGGATCGCCTTCCGAAATGTAGGCCACGCATCCCGAGTTTTCACAGCAGCAGCAGTTCTCGTCCTCGGTTGGCATTAGCTCGCACCGATTGCATGTGCACCAGGTGGAAACACTGTCCATGCGACTAGGTCCAGTGTCTTCATCCGTTGATTCGTCCTGCCAACTGCCGTCCGAAGCCCCATCGTTTTCGCATGTTTCCCTTTCCAGTAGTTCCTCCTCGGTATACTCGGGCTCGTACATGTAGGGCATTATTGTAGCCATTGTGTGGTAAACAAACTGAAATAATTTATAGCGATGGTACAGGTGTTCACACGGGCTACAAGCAGCGAAGGTAGCTGACCAGAGCACAGAAATGAGTCACAGAATACTCAAAGTAACACAGAGAGAGGAATGGAATCGAAAATCTGCTGCTGTGTGTTGTGAAACGGTCTGTTTATACTTATTGAGGAAAGAGGCGTCCTGCCATTTCCATGGCGACACGTCATTAGCTGAAGGGCAGCAATTGTTGACACGAGACGTGCATTGGCGTTGTGAAATGGGCGGTACGCATCTGCTGATGACAGGCTCAGAGGCGGGGGATATGATTTAGTGCCGCAAAAGCAGATCAGCTAGGGCGATGGGGCAAGTGATAGGATTATCACAAAATGGCAGCACCCTGGTGCCTGTTTTCGCATGCGTTTAATGGACGAAAACTCGGGAAAGGTCCAGAGAAAAGTTTTCTAAAATAGAGCGACTTAGTCTTAAAAACACATGGCCGACCCGTAGGGACAATAACAATTTCTGACCGAACCATTCCTTTAATATCCAGTTTTTTTTGGTATTTATAGTTACACCATTTCTGTCTGTATTTATCAATATTGGTTTTATGGTATTTTTTCTGTATTTACATTTATTTTTTGCATTGTAAAAACATAAGTCTTAAGTAGTATTTGGTTTCACTCAAGGGCGAATTCCTAATTAGGAGGGGCCTACTTTATTTGAACATACACTCTAATCGAAAATGCCAATTGCTTGCCACATTGGCAGAGTGTAAATCCCTCGGCTCAGGAGATGGGGAGGATGATTTCGATAAGTTAGTGGCTGAATTTTATAGGGATATTGGATGGAGTCCCGATTTTCAAACGGGAACTAGATATGACATGTTGAAGCGTATTTTTAAAGGTAAAACCAAAGAGTGGGATTGGGTAAACAACTATAACCACCTGGCAACACTACGCAATTCGTCCCTTGTATAAGGAGTCATATACAAATATCGCCAGCCGCAGAAATATTTGAAGCAATGCGCTAATCCTTCAGCTTTACACTTCACATAAGGCTGCGCAACAATCAATTGACAGTGCTAGCGCGTTCGGGTGCTCATTTGGGGATCCCATTTAAAGACGGATGCTGCCAGATTTGCAAGAAAACCGGAATAGTGGAGAACCCCAAAACACCTTTTGAAAGAATGTACTACCTTGGGGGTTAAATATATGACCATCTTGCACAGTTTTGCACACTCCTATGATTCCATTAAAGCCAATGCTTTTTGGAATTATTGTTTGAACACTGAGAACCAGAGCATCCATCTAGCCTTGTTCCGGTTTTGGGATATTATGAAACAGCGCCTACACTAGGGAAGGCGCATGAAAGAGACCAGGTATTATCCCAGTAGAATCATACAAGAGAGGTGGACTGGCTGTCGGACCTCTGGCACCGGTGTATCCTGTGAATCAGATGTATTTAAAAAAAAAAAAATGTATGGATTTTTAGAATGGATTTTATAGAATTGTTTTAAAAATGTGTTTGTAAAATTATTTTCAGAATAACATGTAAAAGCCGAAAGCTGTTTCTAAGTCGGTGTGGGAGGAATTAAGATGATGATGATGACAATATTATGTTGTTTTATGATGGTTTTGCGTATGTGTATTTTGTAAAATTCCTTTGGAACTAAACAAATAAAAGAAAAATAAATTAAGTAGTATTTTGCTGCATTTATTTACATGGAAAAACCACACATTAGCTTTGGGGACCTAGGATTGCGTTTATTTTAATTTTTGTAAAGCGCCTCTCGCCAAAAGGCCTCAGGGCGCACATAAAAACGAAAGACAGGAGACAGACAAATCATCAGACAGAGGAAGGAGAAGGAGTGAAACAGTGTTTAGTCAAGTGGGCAGTTTAAGAGAAACGTCTTGAGTGTTTTTTTTTAACTTCTTTTAGAAGTCAATTTTTCTTAGTTAAAGTGGAATGGAATTCCAGATAAGAGGAGACTGGGTATTGCAGCCGTGCCCCCAAATCTAGCTAGCCTAAATCTGGGTTGAGTAAGTCTGGCTTGCTCCTGGGCCCTAAGGGTGCACAGTGGCTGGTACACCTTCAGGCGCATAGCCAAATATATTGGGGCCTCATGGTTCACACATTTATGGGTCTTGTCAGGATCTTGTGGGAGACGCAGTGTTCTTGCACAAGTCAAGGACTGCACAACTTAAAAATGCATTGAATTCCTTTTTTTACCCTCTCGGTTATGTTACTTTGCACAGCCACTGACCTGCAATGCATGTTTAACAACTTAAAGACCCAACCAACAGACATTCTTTTCAATTTTTTGGAACTAAATGCTGACAGGAAGAATTGATTTTCTGTCTGTATTTATGTGTAAAAATCAGTAAAAACAGACCCATAATTATATCACGCTGCTAGTCTGGTGCAGGTCTAGATCCTGGTGCCTTCAAATAAGGTTTATAAATACTAGGTAGGTAGCCACCCGAATGAAGAACACAATATCTTAGTCAGACAAGGTGATTAGGCAGCCAAATTAGATATAGTGGTCCCAATGAGTCAAGGCCCAAATCCGGCTTTGCCACTGGATGAATCTGTGATCCTAGACAGACCATCTTATCTCAGTGTATAGTACTGTGGCAAATATTGCCTTCTCATATTCTGTTTGCATCGTTTAGACCATTGCTCTTCATGTAGGCCATTTGATTGTAAAGACAGGAGGTAACAACATTTACAAGCCTATTTTCATGTCTTCTTAATTGACACAAATTGTTAGTTTTCTCTCCAGTTTCAGAAGATTTTCTTCACATCATAAATAACAATATGCAAATTTGTCACAACGACTACAAGCAGGAAAACTTTTCAGGGGAGGATAGCTCAACAGCAACTTGCTTGCCTTGGGAGCAAGACGACACAGAGCAACACAAGTTCGATCCCCGGGTCCACGCTTAGAAACCTCTGTGTATTAAGCGCATTATAAATAACCTATCATATCATACCATACCACAGATGGTCTTTCACTGAGTTTGTTTAAATCTTTAAAATACAGTAGACTACCCAGAAGAGATTGTTTGGGTTCACATCAAATAGTATTCTGATACTTGTAGTGCTAAAAATGACAATGAAAAAATAAAGTTGCAATATTCTCTTTTTGCACCACATTTTAAAAACATATTGTCATGTTCATTTCTCATGTGATTTGTGTACCTTACAAGTCCGGTCTACAAAACAAGAGTATTATTTTTAGTTAATGAAAGAAAGTCCAAAATCCACAAATAATTGCACTATGCAATTTGACAACAATTGGGAAACAATGCAGTCATGGACCGAATCCAAAGCATGTATCAGGACAGGCTGGACAACACTATAATCATTTTCTTGGTATATAGACTCCCAGTTGTTATGCATGAATTTGGGTGAGGGGGTAGAATTCCTAAATATTCCACTTGGTAGGATGGGGTAAATGTGTTATAAGGAAGGGGATGCCGCGTCTCACCACCCGGTGTTCCACTCCCCGAAGGCCCCTCACCCCGGTGATCCTCCCACACTGGTCCACCCCCAGGAACTGAATCCAAAAGCGATGGCTGTGTCATGGCCACCTGGATGACATCCCGGGGGACTAGTGGGTGAGACAACTTCTGGTTTCTCACAGACATCATTAGTGATACCACAAAATGGCAACGTTAGTCATGAAGCAAACTTGCACCCATGCATGAAGTTACATGGACGCACACCTACACTGCACACACGAAGAACATGCTTACACAGTTCTGTAGATAGAGGACAGATACATAAACATACTGTCGAAAGCCTTTATTATTTTTCTCATTAGCCAAACCCAGAACGCAAGGCAAAGTGGAGATGCACAGCAAGCTAGCAGACACGTATTGCAACTAACCCTATGGAACTACATAAGGAGCCTGGAAGAGCTTAATACTACTAAGCTATAAGAAACCGAGCACAATATAGATATATGGAAATCATAGTATAACTGTAGTGAGGTTACATGAGGCCACGGGCCTCGGGATGGGAGACGAAAAAAAGCAGAATTAGGCTGTACGGAGCAGCAAGCCAGGGCTCGCAGCCAAGGTCAGCGATGAGCAGAACATTCTTGGGCCTCCAATCTGCATAATACTAGCATAAATCCTCACAAACTGTAGACCAGAGAGCTTGATATTGCTGAGCCAGATAATGGTCATTAACCCACGGTGGGAAGATCAACAGTTCCCAGCGACACAGACCTAAAGTGAAACATGGATTCTTTAGCCATGTTGCAAACCTGTGGGCACTCTCAAAGGCAAAGTGGTAATACTGATGGCTACACTGGGAACACATAGTCCTTCCCATCACCATGAGAAGGTTCACTGAGTGCTGAGAACAGCACTGGGTCCCGGGCCTGGGGAGATCAGCTCCAGCCAATCTGGAAACACAAATCCAGGGGTGGATGGCAGAGGGCAAGGGCCAATGGTAATCCTGCGACCCTGCAACAATGTAATAGATAGTTTTTGGGAACTGGTGAGGCAAGCCACCTGGCATGTGAGGGCCAATAGAGTAACATCTATCGGCGCCATATATAGGCACTACCACCCCAACTATCCAATCATGCACCCTCGTAGGTTTTTGGGTAAGAACCCCATGTTGGGATGCAGTAACTGAACGAAATTGCCTGGCACGGGCTCAGGAGCTGTGATTTTGGGAGATTCTCAATGTCCTGTATGATCCCTGTCTATGTAATAAACAACAGTTCTAACTTGCCCTTGGCTGAGTATGCCGTCTGTGTACTGGGGGAGGGTTGCTTGGGTCCTGGGTGACTGAACGGTGAGCTCGTAGTGTGAACCCCAGTCCCTCTGGTATACCTAGCCAACAAGTTGGTAGCAGAGGATGGTTCTCTACGTCAGTTCGGCATAAAGCCACCTCTTCCGTTGCAACGCCTGGAGGGCTGCGAGGCGCCTCACAGAGTGTGAGTTCTATGAGTTCCACCCCCATGCAGAGGCCGTCACGAGCCAGTTTGGAGAATATCCTGCCCGCGGTCTGTGAGGAGCCCAGCAGACCAGAAGGGTGATGTGGCAGCTTTGGAGGAGCTGGTAGCTGAGTAGCGTCCGTAGATCATGCAGTGTAAATATAGACTCAGCCACATGCCAACTGAGGGGGTTGGTAAATAAATGTTGGGTGTGGGGTGGTGACGAGTGTTGTTGAGTATCTTTGAAGTATCGTTTAGTAGTAGCGAGTAGTGTGAAGTTAAAGTAGGGAAAGGAGCGGAGGTAGATGTAATTTTTTGCGGTTAAGGAGCATTCAGTCTTGAGGTAAAAGATTCAGGCAAATAACGTAGACTATTTAAGGGTACGGATGACAAAAGTTATGTAGATATTGAATTCCCTGTGGATTGGGCGCTTTAGCTCGGGTCATGGATGATGGTATCCCCGTGTATACAGCTTAGCAAATGGAGCTAGCCTAAATTGCGTGAAGGTGTTCTTCTGGTTAAGTCTCGCAGAGGCGTTTTATCTACAGGCCAATGCTGTAAACAGATTGAGCACGAGCTGTAAGTACAGATTGAGCACGAGAAATATTGGTATCCCCTGTTACGAGGTAGGAAGACTGCTGTGGGTATATGTCGGGTTCGTGAAAATGTCTGTGATGGAACAATAGCGTTGTGAGCTTTGTTATTGATTTTTATCATTCCCTTATTTAGTGAAGCAGTCATGTCACCCATCAGGCATGTGCATAGGACTAGGAGAGCATGAGGAGGTATAGAAGTAGGTTTTCACAATTGACACAATAAGCTGTTCAGACGCAGTGTGCAGAAGGTGCATGCACAATATTGGTGGGTGTGCCTGAGGAGGCAGAGTGTTGTAGAAGGGTAGTGCACAGAGCACGCCTGAAAGGTTGTTTGGGAGCCCGAGGGACTTGTGATAATTGAAAAGAACTGGTATTTGTAAAATTGAGAAAAACAAGATTCAAAGTCTTTTTCTGTTGGAATAACAACGGACTTGTTGAAAGCCTCGACTTGAGGTCAAGTGATCTGGATCATCTCGGTATCACCTATACTAACTATGCAGATGATACCCAGATCCTCCTTCCGCTTTCAGGAGATTATGGGAAGGATTTGGCCTTGGTGAATAGAGTATACATCATCATCCAGGCATGGATGGCCACACATGGACTATGCCTGAATGATGATAAAACCGAGCTCATCACCCTGGGCACCACCGCTAGCCTAAAGAAACTAGGCCCTGCCTACTCTTCCTTCTTGATCGATGGCAACAATATCAAGGTGGGCCAAGAAGTTAAAATGATAGGCGTTTAGCTGGACTTTAACCTCGCTTTCACTAAACAGGTGAATTCCCTGGCCTCCTCCATGGCCTACACGTGTAAATTGATCCGTGCAGCCAAACCCTTTCTGTCCGACACTAGCTGCTTGACCCTTGCTAGAGCCCTCATATTGTCCCGCCTGGACTATTGCAACGCCCTCTATCTAGGGTCCTCCAAACTCATCACCAGCAAATTACAAACTCTTCAGAACAACGCTCTTAGAGCAGCACTGTGCATCTCTAGAAGAGAGCATATCACAGCACATAGCCAACAGAATAACTGGCTCTCTATTAAAGATAAAAGTCTCTTGAAAACTGCGTCACTTACTCATAAGTAATTCAACAACGCTGCTCCAATCTACTTAATTGATAGATTTCATAGACAGACCTCTCTGAGACCTACAAGAAGAGCCTACAAAGGCTGCCTTTCCGTCCCCAACTTTAAACGTTCCACCATAGGGGGCAATAGCTTCCCAGTGAAAGCGGCTAAATTGTGGAACTCCCTACCACCTACTCTTAGAACAGACCTACCCTATCAAAACTTCCGATTAAAGTTTGTTGCATGGCTGAAAACGTAAGCCTTCAAACATTCCAGTCATTAAGTCTTGATATTCCTGCCAACTAATTATTCTGTACCAACATATGCCTACCTGTATCTTTGTATATAATCTTGCAATTACTATTATTGTGTGCACATACTTGTATATATTATTGTTGTTGTAACTAAACTTCGCAAATTCATGTTACTGCTCCGCCTTGTTACCTGAGGGTATTTTGGCGCATTACAAACAAACAAACAAACAAGTGAATATAAAGCAATATATCAGGGGAAATGCAGGGAGATATGCCCCTAAAGCACCTATGTAAGGCCGTTCCACGATATAAGGACAAGATGTAAATATAGCGCAGAATAGATGGAAAGTACAGAAGGTAAATTGACTAAGCCATGGCCACAGTGTGGGAGCTTCTCCAAATATGTGCCGCAATCATTACACACAGACACACACATACAAGAGGCTTATAAGTGGAAAAAGTTGAGAAATCGTATGGCGATATTCGAGTTCTAGAAATGTTTTCAGGAGGACGGGGTGAAGTAGCGAGTCGTCAGTGGATGCTGAGCCAGCAGGAGACCCCGGGCGCAGCGCCTTTGGCCCTCGCTGGCCCACCTCCTCCTGACCATGAGACCAAAGGGGCTACAACAGAAGCACAGGGATTATACCCTATACAGGAATTAAAAGCGGCAGAGCGGTACACAAATCCAACATTTGAACCTCCAACCAAGGAGGTGGGGCAGAAAGGGGTCGCTCCAGCAGGTGGTGGAAAAGGGGCACGCAGGGACAGCAAGACGAGCGCCAAGGAGGTGCTGGAAATTATAGCATCAAATGAATGGGTAGGAGGGCAAATACTTTTGAAATTAGATGGGCACAACAGCGGGAGAAAAAGGAGGGGCAAGTAAGGAAGTAGCTGGCTGTAAGGAAAGCAGTGAAGCACGAGAGTGGGCAGAGATAATGAGAGAAGTAGGAAGGCAAGAGAAGAAGGAACACGAGAGGGTGCAAAGAGAAAAGCAAAGGAAAGAGGGGTAAGTGGATGCAGCAGGACATGAGGAGAAAGAGGAAGCTCGAGGAGATAGAAAGCAAAGGTAGGAAGACCAGAAGGAAAAGTAAGTTTTGGTAAGAAGGGAAAGGAGGAAGTGGGAACTAGAGTGGCTTACAAGAGAGTACAAACGCTAGGAGGAGGAGTAGCGTGCAGTAAAAGATATAAGACTGAAATGGGGATTGACCACATCTGATGACAACACTGGAAGGGATAGGCAAGCTGAGCAAGATCGCAACAAAACATATGATAAGGCAGCCGTGCTGCCAGACAGAACCAGCGCAGGGTCCTCCACGAGGGGGGACGGCAGGATCCTGATGGACCTAGAAGGGGAACCACAGGGAGGCAAGGTACTGAGGAGGCTGAGATTCAATGACGATTTTGACTGTGACCTGGGAGACACCGAGTCAGAAGATGACTTGGTAGAGAGTGAGGACGAGGGAATGGGGCAACCTTTTCGTCGACTGACAGGGAATAAGACCGATCGAAGCTCGACATGGTGAGCAGACAGAGACGCAGGAGAATTGCGGGGAGACAGACGAGAAACCACGATGGTCCAGGGATACATTGCACAGCCTGGATGGGGTAACCCCATATGCGCAGAGGCTTAGGTACCTCCCAGCGTGAAGGAGGGGGGAAAATGGTCAGGGCGTTCACCGCCACTGAAGACACCGGGAGATCAGAGGGGGAGATTAAGTTGACCAGAGGATTGGATGGGAGATTGGGTTCACACAAGAGAGAGGGGCGACCTCAGTACATACCATGGAAGCATATAGACGAGGAAAACCTGAGATGTAGGCTTCCTCATTGACCGCGGGTGCAGGGAAATGGATATACAAGATGGAAACAATGACGGCAGGACAGAAATTAGCAGTGGGTGACATCAAGAGATTGGTAATGACGACCCTCGGAGAGGCCGCCGATGACATATGGAAAGGGGCAGGGTACCCAGGAATAATAACCTAGAACATGGCGCATGATGGTTCGCTGTTCGCTAACTGCCGAGCAGCTATATGGCAAGCTCTGCGGACGCAGTGCCCAGACACGTCTGACAGTGCGATTCTGGCACGCAGAATGAGGGATGACGAAGACCCCTTGCAATACATTCAGCCTATTCAAGGGTTATGGTGCCTTGAAACATGAGAATCGTGGGATAAACCAGTGGCATTATTCTATCATATGCTATGCCAAGGTTTACCAGAACAGGTGCAATGGCAACTAGAGAAGACTTGGGAATGGAAGCAAAACCGTGATTAGAAATACAACTCACAATAGTACATTACTACAGGTTAACGCAAGAGAATGTGGGGAAAAAATGGGAGGAAAGAAAGTAGGAGGAGGCAAAGTTAGTGCAGAAGAAGCTGTCTAAATACGCCATGGAAGGGGCCGTATTAACAAGCACAGAAGGACAAGGGGCATCAGGAGATGGGTTCATGGGGGGCCACTAAGGGGACGCGGGTATGGGCAGCAAATGCAACGGAGCCAAGTCGGATTTGCGAGAGGGTATCAAGGATATGGGCAACAAATGCAGCAGAGTCCAGATGGGTTTTCTGGAGGGTATCAGAGGCAAGTCAGAGGGCCACTCCAGTGCTGGGTGTGTGTGGACAGATGGGACATATCTCAAGGGTATGTAGAAGCAGAGGAGGGATGCAACAGAATGGCGGAATGCAATACCAGCCAGCATGTCCAGGGGAACAGAATGGGTTCTATGCCGCCCAGGACTAGACACAGCAACAAGGACAGACACCAAACGCATACCTGCAGACACACCAGCCCATGACACAGACACCACAAGTGCAGGCGCCTGTGCAGCAGTATTCGCAAATACCACAGATGCAGGGTGACACGCAGCAATTATACATGGCACAGCAGATACCACAGATGCAGAACAGCCCACAACCAAACGATGGGACAGTGGCACATGTGGACCCCATGACAACGACTCCCATTAGGAAACTAGGGGGGGTCACAGTGATGGGGGCAACCCATTCTTGGAAAATGGAATTTCATTATACCATCAATTGGAAAGCCCACAGACAGACTTGATGTGTTCCATCCCATCGATTACACCCAACCCGGCGGAGGAACCATGCATAGAGGTGACGATAGGTGACAAAACTTTTCTTTCTTTTAGACACAGCGACGACTAGATCCTGCATCCGGGAGGGGAAGTATAGTATGTCAGGCGATGCCATGAATGCTCTGGGGTGACGGAATTGGTTCCTTTTACAAAAGATATTGCACTTTCTATATGGGAACACGACTTAGCTTTACCCCTCTATATTCTATATAGACACCCGTAAACATACTAGGCAGAGATATCATGAGCAAACTTAACTTGACCATTTAATTCACTGACAAGGGGATAGTGTGTTCCACACCAGGGATAGACCTTCTAAGCGTGAAGGAGATTATTGAAGCCTATTGTGGACAGACGGGACAGAGAGGGGTGCCAGTGGATGAGGAACTGTTTCAATATGGGACTGAAATAATAATAGCATGGCTCCCAGGGATTCAGGGAAAAATGTGGCGCCTTGCAAATGAGTACTTATTCAGGACAGAAATACCATTAGATGAGAAGGAAGGGACGATAGTGCCACTAGAATTAGAGGCAGTAATAGTGGAGGATGACTGGATAGCAGTACATGGGTCAGATGACACAGGGCAACCATGGCGAACAGTGATAGCCGTGGCAGAAGGATACGGGTTGAATATGGTTACAGACGAAGAACTATTCAAAGACAACAGATTATATCACGAGATAGTGTTCGTAATGAGCATCACATATTGGCTGAGAATACATTACAGAGAGGTACCACATAGAATGGTGATGATGCTAAAAGCACCGCCGACATTTCTCGAGGAAGACTTGGCAAAGATCCCCAGCATTGTATGGACCACAAGTTCCTATGATATGGGGCTTGTGAAAGGGATTGGAGCATTGAAAATCAAGCTGAATCCAGGAGCCATTTTACCAAGAGTTAGGCAATTTCCACTATCGAAGGTGGCAGCCGTGGGTATCTATGAGGCCATTGCAGCACTAGTGAGGCAGGGCATCCTAGTGCCCTCAGAATCACCATGCAACACGGCTGTGTACCCTGTCAAAAAGATGATGTGGGGTCATGGCGTTTTATACAGGACTTGCGCCCTCTTAACTACATTGTAGAAGCAGAGTTTCCTTTAGTTCCAAATCCGGCGACAATTCTGTGTTGCATTCCCACGGAAGCTGCCTACTTCACAGATTTGAAGAATACGTTCTTCTCTATACCATTACACCCAGACACACAGGACTTAACTTAATTGCTATATAGAAATAAGAAGCGGAAACATTCAAGACTTCCCCAAGGAAGTTAATCACCTTTCATATTCAACAGAGCACTTCAAATGGACTTGGGCAATGTCTAGATGTACAGATGGAGAGCACGGTTATACAGTATGTAGATGACATTAATTTACAGCAAGACAGAGGAACTGTGTAGAAATTACACATGTTGACAGTATTAGCAGAAAAATAGTACAAGGTAGACAAGGCCAAACTACAATATTGCCATACAGAAGTGTTGTACATTGGACAACTGATATCCCAAGATGGGAGAAAAGCCGCACCAGAAAGAGCAGAAGCAATATGCAGGACAGCAAAACCCCCAACAGTACGACAAATGCAGCAGTTTCTAGGTCTATGTAACTATTGCATGGGTATTTAACTACAGCACTTACACTAGGCTATTGAGTCCCTTTGAGTGCACTGAAGGAAGCACAAAGAGGGGAGAAGACATTACAATGGACAACAGAAATGACTGAGGCATTTGACGATCTGAAGGAGGTAATATGCACAGCTCCAGTGTTAGGGATCCCAGATTATGAAAGGGAATTTTTCCTATTCTCAGTTATGACTGCAGTACTGACACAAAAGACGAGCATGGGGCACAAGCCTCTAGCACTCTCCAGTTGAAAATTAGACCCAGTAATAAGCGGACACTATGCATGCGAACAGGCATTGGTTGCTGCTGCATTCCCAGTAGACAAATCAGCGAGTATTACCACGGGATGCAGCACCACTCTTTATTTGCATCATGCTCTCTTTGCAATACTGGAAAGAGCAAAAAGTACATTGACAACACAGAGAGCTTCAAGGTACCAGGTGTTGTTGTCAAACCCAGCTCTCACGATAGTGAGATGCAGACTTGCCAAACCAGTTACTTTCATCATGACACCTTAAAGGAGGGTGACTATGCACACGATGGTTCAGCAAACATAAAACAATTCGGTGACACTCACAAAGTACAGGAGAACCCACTTGAGGGGGGATACATGCTTTACATCAACAAATCGTCAACAATTGACCGAACGTCTGGGGAAAGACATACTGGGACAGCAGTAGTGAGATTGAGAGGACAGGACAAGCGAGGTGGTGACAAGCACATGTCGACAGTCACACATTTCAGCACAGGCAGCAAAATTAATAGCTTTAATATTGGCACTAGAACACTGCAGGGAGAAGGAAGTAAACGTATATTGAGATTCAGCCTACGTGACATCCACAGTGCATTCTGGACTGTCACGTTGGCTGAAGAGGGGCTTCAGACGTGCTGATGGGTCACTGGTGCAGCATGCACTACTAGTGGGCAGACTTATAGAGGCAGTAGACCTACCTCAGCGAATAGCAGTAGCGAAGTGTCAAGCACACAAGAGGGGGGAGGACCCCATCTCCAGGGGCAACGAAGCAGCAGATGCAGAAACAAAATGCACCGCCTACTTTGGGGACATTTTAGAATGGATGCTTCATCGCAAGGGTGCAATTATGCCCCAACAATGATACTTAAGGAATGTTATAACGCATTATCAGTTGGTACACTGGGACAATAGGCGTTAAGCGCCCTCCACCATCAGCCCACTACAACTAACACAGGCGGACCCGAGCGCGGCGCCCTACCCACCCGGCCCCACTGGGTCACCACCTCTGCCCACCACGAACGCAGGCCCTGCACCTCCGGGGTGGATAAGTCCCCGAGACTTCACATCTATCAGGGGCCTCCTGGCCACAGGATCGAGGCAATCCAGGGCAAGGCCCTCGCGGGGGCTGTAGTACGCTTCACAAGCTTGTGCAGGACGCGGCCTCGTCACCGGCGCCACTTAGTTTTGAAGGGCAAGGACCCTGAGGCAGAACGCACCCGCCAGACCCGGTGGTGCATCCCAGGGGAGCCATACCCCCCCAAATGCTGCGGTAAACAATATCCTGGCAACTTGCCTCTCGGACCAGATCGCAGCGGCCGCATTGACACAGCTAAGGTGTCCCCGGACCGCAAATCATCGTCGGCGTCGTGCCGGGCAAGGCGCACACCGCGAACACTCTAGACCACAATAACGCGGAGCACCGCAGGCGGGGTCACTGGCGAGACAGACTGGAGATAGACTGGAGAGGCCTACACAACAACCCAGCTTGAAGAGGCGAAACAGCCGCCCGCACCAGGCAGAAGGCCCAAGTAACACCGCAATGTCCACCCTGAGAAACAAGGCCAAAAACGCCACGATGGACCCCTTCCTCACGACCAATGCCCGCCCTGTCGCTCAATCCACCCCAAAAGGTGCGACGCAACAGGCTATCCAGGGAGAAAGCCCTAAAGACAGTCAGGTACTGGAAGCAATAGCGGCCTTAAGGGAGTTTATAGACACTAAGATAGGAGAAGTAAAGGCCGACATACAGCTTATACGCCAAGACGCCCGCAACCTGACAGAGCGTGTTACCAATATAGAAACCACCCCGAAGGAAACGGTGGAAGACACGAAAGATCTTAAAGCTGAGGTGGCAGACCTAAGGAGGAAGGTGGTCATCCTGGAGGCAAGGTCGGAAGAGGTGGAAGGACGCGCCAGGCGCAACAACATCAGGATCATTGGTGTCCCTGAGGAGACAGAGACTTCCGACCCGACTGCATATGTGGACTCCTTAATTCAGCAGGACATTGGGGCGGTGAAGCTCTCACAGGGCTTTGCCATAGAGAGAGCCCACAGATCACTCCAGAAGAAGCCTCCCCCAGGTTCCTACCCCCGACCCATCATCGCAAAGGTCCTTAACTTCCGAGATAAGGAAGTGATCCTGAGATTCTCGAGAGAGGATGGGGTGATAGACAGAAGTAACTCCAAAATCACCATATACCCGGACTATACGCAATCGGTACAGAGGGCAAGGAACTCCTTTATCCCGATAAAGGCCAGACTGAGGCAGTTAAACTTGAAGTACATGCTGCTGTATCCATCCAGGCTAAAAGTGATCCACAAAGGAAGAGCGATATTCCTTGAAACTCCAGACGCGGCCACCATGTGGATGGAGCATAACAATCTGGCTGAGGTTCCCGAAGAGTCCACCGCTGAGAACTGCGCTGTAGCCCGCAAAGCAAGATAACTTGGCGCTGGAGCCCCTTTCTCCTGATGCGTACACTGGATTTTACTGTAGAATGGTACAACAAGCATGCTGGAACACCGTTACAACATGAGATAGCAATAAGATTACGGGGCCCGCCGGGCCTCCCGCACATGAGCACGCAACGACAACCCCCGAAAGATCAGTGCAGGCCTGTTGCCAGCACAACCCTGCTCGCGCCGGAAACCCTGATGGGGCCAGATTGCGCGAGAGCACCTGAGCACTGCACCTCACTGCAGGAGCTGGGTGCACCAGTTACAGTTATTTTTTATGTGTTACCGTTGAGACCGTCCTTCTCCCCAGAACCACCCAAGAAATCAATGAGTATTTGACACCGAGAGATGAAGCTGGCCGATCCGCAGATGCAGAACAAGAAATGATGCCCAGTAGCACGCGATCTTGTGGTGGAGAGACAAGGGGCCACCCACGACAACAACCGCATCCAAGCGACTTAACATAATCACATAGAATGTCAGGGGGATGGGATCCTACGTAAGGAGGAACCGTGTTCACTCATACCTGAGGCGCAAGAAGGTGTCGATTGCACTCCTCCAGGAGACACACCTCCTGGCAGACACCACACACAAACTGGCAGACTACTGGGGGGACAAGGCAGTGGCGCATCTTACTCCAAATTCACACGGGGCGTATATACATGGGTGAGTCCAGACACACCATTTCACCAAATGGGAACAGAAGTGGGTAGGGACGGAAGATACATAGTGGTTTGGGGCATGATAGAGAACACAAGGATATGTATTGTAAATTTATACTTCCCCCCCCAGCACGGCGTGCCTTCCCATCTGAAACAGTTACCCGCCAGAATTGCGCACCACAGAAATGACACCTTCCTGTGGGGGGGGAGACTTCAACTATGTTATGAATGAAGAGCTGGACAGGTCTAGGACGCCATGAGCTACCAACAATTCCGCTTCAAGGGCACATTGCAAAGCAGTGGAAGACCTGGAGCTGGTCGACATCTGGAGAGACCTACATCCAGCCGATAGATCCTACTCATACTACTCATCTCCACATGGCCTCCACACCAGGATAGACCACTTTTTCATCAACGGCGAACTACTCCCACAGGTGCACCCCGTAGACTACTTGGGCAGGTCGATCTTGGATCACTCCCCTCTGCTCATGCGACTAAATCTGAGAGGCCCGAGGCCCCCCATGTCGATGTGGCGTATGCCTACGGAAACTCTGGCGGACCCTTCCTTCAAGGACACCCTAGGGGAAAGACTGGAAGAATACGTAAGGCTCAACAGGGGGTCGGTCGAGAAGTGGAGCACGCTCTGGGAGGCAATGAAGGTAGTAACAAGAGGCGAAGTGATAGCAGAAGCTGGCGGAATTAGGAGGCAACTAAAAAGGGAACTTGAGACCAAGGAAGAGGAGATTAGACAACTGGAAAACAGTCCGACCCCAACCAGCGAGAGGGAATCCAAGCTGGCAGAAATCAGGGACGGCTGCCGACTCACCTGGGAGAGGCTATCCAAATTTGACTTCTCCACACATACTGTCAAGGCACATAAGGAGGCGGACAAACCGGGTAGGATATTGGCCTGGCTGTGCAAGAAGGAGCACCCAAGGCAGGCTCCCAAGGAAATTAAGGATGAACACGGTGCAACTCAGAGGACACAACAGGCAATTAACAATGTCTTCTCAAACTTCTACGCCAAGCTCTATGCTCACGATGAACAGGTCCCAATAGAAGACATTCGGGACACCCTGGCTGAAGTTGGCCTCCCCAAACTGAGTACGGAGCAACGAGAGATGCTGGGAGAAGCTATCACGATGGAGGAAATCTCGGAGGCAATCAGGTCCCTCTCCACATGTAAGACTCCTGGAACAGATGGCCTCACACCAGAATTTTATAAAGCCTATGAGGAGATCCTAGCCTCGATGCTCCATGGAGTATACGAAGAGGCATACGAGACTGGCATATTACCTGGCACCATGAGAGAGACGCTTATAATTCCAATGCTTAAACCTGGTAAGCCCGTCGACGAATGCGACTCATATCGCCCTTTGGCAATGCTGAATTATGACAGCAAAATCTTAACAACCATACTGGCAAAAAGGCTGTCCAAGGTGATAGGGTCTATAATACACAAGGTCCAAAACGGCTTTGTCCCGGGACGTAACACCACAGCCAACCTGAGAAGGCTACAACACGTTATAGCTCAAACCGCAGGGAGTAAGGAAGAACTGTCAGTACTCTCGTTGGACGCCATAAAGGCATTTGACTCAATATTCTGGGAATGGCTGATTGAGACTCTGAGGGAGTTTGGGCTCGGCGAGCATTTTATCCGGTGGGTCAAGGTGCTCTACAATACTCCAGTGGCGAGGGTAAAGACAGGGGGCGTGGTGTCAAAATCCTGGGATATTCAAAGAGGAACGAGGCAAGGATGCCCACTGTCGCCAATGTTGTACGTCCTTGGCCTAGAGCCAGTAGCGTTCTATTTCAGGAAGCAGCTTTTCGATGCAGGGATCAGAACAGGTGAGACGGATAACATCATCTCGTTGTACGCCGACAATGTCCTCTTGTACCTGTGCAACCCCCGAAGGAACGCACCGATAGCATTAGACATCCTAGAACACTTCGCGAAATACTCCGGGATCAAGTTTAGCAGGCAGAAATCATGCTCCTTTCCTCTGGCCGGACTTCTAGGGAAGGAAACGTAAGAACTAGCTGAGATTGGGATTCAGTGGCAGACGGAATTGTTCCGCTACCTAGGACTCACCATCATGCACACGCCTGCTTCGACACACGAAAGCAACACGGAGGCAGCAATGCGAGGGGTGCGCAAATCCACCAAATTCTGGTCCAGACTTCCACTCTCCGTGATGGGGCAGAGCGGCTATCACTAAAATGATAATACTACCGAGATTCTTGTATTATTTCACCAACATAATGTACTACATTCCTCCCCCCTTCTTCAGGAAATTGGAATCCCTACTCAGAGATTTCCTATGGGGCCCAGCTAGACACAGACTTTCGCTGAATACCCTCACACTTCCATAAAGGGAGGGTGGAATTCAACTCCCCGATTTCCAGAAATACTACCTCGCAGCACAACTGACACACGTCGTTAAGTGGTTGTCCGATGAAACAACAGCTGAGACAGGCCTCCTTCGCCAACTGATAGCACCAATGCAACCCAAAGAAGTAATATGGAACTCGCAGGTAGGGCTTCCCGATCCGCCCATGCTGGTAAGGTTGGGGAGACAAGTCTGGAACAAGGTCTGCTCATCGCTCGGCCCGAGCCCACCATATATGCCCGAAATCCCCTTGTTCGCTGGTGTCTGCAAGACACCCACCGACCTACTTGCAATGAGGAAATGGGAGAATTCTGGCCTTTACACGTGGGGGGACATGTTTGTGGACAGAATATTCAGGGACTTCGACTCATTACAGACGGAAGAAGGGCTTGCCGCTGGTCAATTTTTATGGTATCAGAGGGTGAAATATGCTGCTAGGAAGACCTGGAGCACATGGCCCGAGGAACCGGAAACACACCCTCTTGTGCAGGAAATGCACAACTTGAGCGATGGCTGGAAACCTACGTCGAGACTATATACCCAACTAAATGATAGACGCAACCCGAGGAGTGAGCACCTGAAAGAAAGGTGGGAGGCTGATCTGGAGACTCACAGAGAACGAGTGGGACAGGGCCCTGATGTACCCGAAGGAAGTGTCCCGCAATGCCAGGTTCAGGCTCATCCAGCTGAATGTCCTCTACAGGACCTATATGACCCCACACAGGGTATCCACATTCAGTGATAAAACCCCACCAGTGTGCCCGTGGTGCACCAGCGAGCATGCAGACCTAATCCACATTTTCTGGACGTGCCCCAAAACTAAGAAACTCTGGTTCGCTGTCGAAAGGACTTGTAGAGGGGCTGGAGTGGAAAGGTAAGAGTGGACGCCCAAGGAGTGCCTCCTGGGCACATATCCCAGACTGAGCAAAATTAAGCACATAGTGAAATTAATGGACATGGCTTGCATTCTAATGAATAGAACGATAGCAATGGCTTGGAAATCTCCTGGAGGCCCCAGATATGAACCTTGGATCAGGGAAATGGAGAGATGGACCAGTGCTAAAATCAGAGCCCGGGAGGAAGGGAATAACTGGGGAGGCGAGGATGTGAGTGCAACACTGGAATCCTGGAAGGCCCTCCTGAGAGACATGATCTTCTCGACGAACTTCAAGCCCCCCTGAGCAGACCCATTGTCATGGTGTCAGGAATGGCACTCTGTCAAGAGTGGCACAGGGTACCTAGGTAGATTTTGGGTGGCTGTGCCGAGGTAAGGTAGCAGATAAGCACACACAGCAGGGAGTTAAACAAGAAAGAAGAGTAGGAAACTGTAGCTGTGAGCCAAAAGGGGCAAAAGATACAAAGGTACAAACAAACTGGATTCCCTCTTGGGGTGTATGCTGAAATGGGAAAGAGTGTTCCACGAACCTTAGGAAACTCCAGCCTTCTGCACAGATTGCTATAACAGAGGCCCACGCTGTATGCTCATGGCTGGGAACAACAGCAGTGGGTGTCTGTAACACTGAAAACGCGACAAGGGAAGGGGCAGACGTTACCTGCCGGAAACCGACAGGCAAGCTCTGTACAAAGGGATTACATAAGACACATGAGAAGACAAGAACAGATATATCCAGTGAAAAGGAAGTCAATGAGCAATCTAGCAGAAGGAAATGAAGGAAAGGCAGTTAGACTGAAGTAGATAACCTAAGGTGGAGTACAGAGGACTCAAGGAAGAGAACAAGGGAGCAGCAGTCAGGAAAACAGAAGGGCTGCAAAGTAGGAAGCAGGTCTGCAGTCAAGAGTGGGACTAGGTGCAGGCAAACTGTAGTGGACTGCGGAGGATTGTAGTAGGCTGCAAGGCAGGGAGTCCAGAAGAACAGGACAGAGAGAAATTAGAAGAAGGCGACAGACAGAGAGCCCAAAAGAATAGGGCCGCGAGGTAGGGAGCCCAGAGGAGCAGGGCTGTAGGCCGCTAAGTGTAAAACAGGCTGTACTGCCGAGGAGTGTAGCAAGCCGCAAGGCAGGGAGTCCAGAGGACACGGGCTGTAGGCAGCGGAGGGAGCAGGCTGCAAGGAAGGAGCCCAGAGGACAAGGGCTGTAGGCAGCGAAGAGGTGCAGGCTGCAAGGTAGGGAGCCCAGAGGACAAGGGCTTGGAGACAGCAGAGGGTTGCAGGCTGTAGGGCAGGGAGCCCAGAGGAGAAGGACTGTAGGCAGCCAGAGTGAGGCAGGCTGCAGGGTAGGAAGCCCAGAGGACAAGGGCTTGGAGACAGCAGAGTGTTGCAGGCTGTAGGGCAGGGAGCCCAGAGGACAAGGACTGTAGGCAGCCGGAGTGAGGCAGGCTGCAGGGCAGGAAGCCCAGAGGACAAGGACTGTAGGCAGCCGGAGTGAGGCAGACTGCAAGGCAAGGAGCCCAGAAGAGCAGGGCAGCAAGGAGTGAGCCCAGAGGAGCTGGGCCGCTGGCTGTAGAGGGCTGCAGAGGACTGTAGTAGGCTGCAAGGCAGGAAGCCCAGAGGACAAGGGCTGTAGGTAGAAGGCAGCGGAGCGTGATCGGCTGCAAGGCAGGGAGCCCGGAAAGGGCACTGGATCAAAACAGGATAATGCAGCAACGGGAACAGCATACAAAGTAGCGGGTCAAGGCAAACAGGCGCGGGGAGATCTCAAGATGCAAGACCCTGTGCTCCTGCAGGCAGCTGCTTATATACAGCCCTGCCCTGTTCTGAGGCAGGCTAATTGACAGCACCTGGGGCAGCACACCTGATGACAATCTGCCTCCTCCCTCTCTGGTCCTGAGCAGGTGGAAGCAGCACTGGCCGCTAGGGCTTCTGGGGATTGTGGTCCCAATAACGATGAATGAGAATAGCCAGGAATTGAGGACTGTAGCCAGGTGCATTATGGTAAATGTAGTTAATTGAATAAAATAAGAAAGAACCAAAGTTGAGCAAATGGAAATAAAAGACCAAGGCGTGAAAAGGAGTTGTTCAAGGAGTATTAGGAGGATAAATGAGTACCAAGTAGTCCATGATGGTTGCCAATGCGTGTGCCAGCGGCGTGGGCATGACACATGGACAGTTGTCATGGAAAAGATTTGAGAACTACACCCACACTTACCCCAGCACTGTGACCCTTTGGGACAGCCAAGTGGTGTCTGGGACGTGGCCTGGAGTGAGGCTAGCAAGAAACCCTATGGTGGTGGGAGGCGGGACGGCCAAGTTAATGTTTGTTTGTTCACTGTTATTGTTTTGTAATGTTTATTGGACAAACTCTGTGACACTCTGGATGCTGAGATGCATTCATGCTTAACTGCCCTCTGTCTATACAAAATGCCAATAAAAACATTTAAAAATAAAAATAACGCATTATCAGTGACACAGATTATGGAATTGCAGAGAGCTGTACCCAGGGAAGAAAAGGAGTTATGGATACAGCAGGGATGAACAGTGTATCCGACAGATGCCTTATGGTGGCAAACCATTTTCATTATTCCACACTGCGCTGACACAATTACACCATCTGACTCATATAGGAAAGGAGGTGCTTACTGCTCATATTGGAGAAACATGTTTCTGTCCTAACTTGGCGGATCATGTGGCTGAATTCATGACTAATTGTCTAGTGTGTAAACAATTTACTACAGGTCATATACATTTAGAGTAATGAGGGAGCCATACCTCACCCAGTGGGTCGATTCCAACACTTGCACATCGACTATGTCGACATGATCCAATTATGCCAACGTTACTGCTACATGATAATGGTGGTATGCCCATTTTCCTATTGGATAGAAGCCGGTCCTTGTTCCCTTCCTGATGCCCTAAGAGCAGTCAAATTCCTGTTTCGGGAGATATTCCCACGATGGGGCATGTATGAGGTCCTGCGGTCTCACAATGGTCCTCAATTTGCCAATTAGATGTTCTGTCACATCACAACGTTGTTAGGAATCCAAAACAAATTCTCTTGTGCATATCACCTGCAAGCAAACAGGTTCTGTGAGCGGCTCAATGGCTTGCTCAAGGAAAGTATAGAAAAAACCAAAAAGACTCAACAAAAGTTGGCTGCATTGTCTTGCCTTAGCATTGCTCACATTGCGCAACTAACCAGAGTCCGACCCCATTTAACCCCACATGAGGTGGCGACAGGACGGCACATGCGACTTCCCCTGGCTCCTCCCACTAGGGCAATCAAAGACGCAGAAAAAAGTATCTGATGTATTGGGTCAGGAAATGTATGAGTACTCTGTTTTGTTGATGGCTAGTGGCTCTTTTATTTCTCATCAACTGCAGAGGCCTGAAGCAGGACAAGAGAGCAGCAACACTGAACCCCAACAAGGACTTACTTAAGCAGCCACAGTTGTATCCGGGGGACCAGGTCCTCTTACAGAACTTTTCCAGGAAGTGGGACAGACAGTGCTTTACAGGACTGCACACTTTTGAACTGATCACTGAGCGAGCTGTGAAGTTTGTCAGGAAAAATACTTGGAATCACCTCGGGGACATCAAGCCATACAAAGCGAGGCCCTCCACTAGCACCAATATCGTAAGGGCCAACGATACACAAACAGAAGAACAAAACGATAACTTGGAATCCAAACAGCCCAGCAGAGGACATCCAATGGTTACTCGCTTACGTGCAGGAGAGATAGGGCAAGGACTTCCTACACATCCAGAGTGAGGGCACACTGTCTTGTTTGTTATTTTTCTTTCCACACAGATTCATTGTGAAAGTGTGACTGTTTTTTTGCATTTGTTCCATGATTCCGCATGATCCTCATCCTGAAGCTTTCCAATGCAATTTGTCAAATCTTTTAGGAAATCCAACAGTACCAGAACACGACACCCTAAAGTGTATTTCCTTGTCTTCATAGCTTATTGGTCCCTAGTATATCGACACCTGGAAAGGGGAAATCGATGTGTACTCTCAGTACTCCGTGACCCCAAAATAAAAACTGTGTTTGAACAGCTATTCCTTCTTGCTATGCTATCCTATTTTGTTCACTGGGATTGACTTAATACCACATTAACACAATAACTCTTGTTTTGTGCATTTCTGGTAGGCAACTGATATCTTCAAACTACACAAGGAACCAAAAAGGTGTAAGTTATGAAAGGCATTATTAAAAGAAAGATTATTGTGTCCTGTGTCTTATTCTCATGTAGTATTTGCACCCTCATCTTCTGGCGAGTATCCTATGTTGCTAGAAATGCTGCTGTATCCTCTAGTAACACAACCCCAACTCTAGCAGGTGGAACGACCACGTCAGGTGGACAGGTAAGCACAGTAAATACACTAAAGAGAGGTAGACACATTGCAGATGCAGGCATTGGGGATGGAACTATATCTCACTGATACTGCTCGAGTATCTAACAAGTTGTGGTACAAGCACATGACCAAAGTAGGTAAAGAAACCACTGGCGAGAGCTGCTATGTCTGCCCACTAATCCCTTATGCCATGAGTTTATAGCAACTGAAATACCAGCAGCAAGAGCAGAGTGCCTTATGTACCTTTCCATGTTTACAACCCAGGGAAGATTCCAAGGGAGAACAGCAACATTGAGATGGACGTCTAAGGAAACATTTCCCTATGAAGATAGTGATGGACGATTACTGGAAGAAAGACCAAGGTATACAATGCATAACTGACGGCCCACAGAAAGGAGAGACAAAGACAATAACACTAAAAGAATTACCATGTCATAAGAAAGGACCCAAGGAAATAGGAGGGGTACTTCGATGTTGGCATAGACCACAAATGCTTGTGTATGACCAATTGTACACAGTTGAAGGATGGAAGGAGGGAGTAGTAGGTAGCAAGGCACACATGCTCTTACAAGCTCCAGTAAATGCAGTAAAAGGGGAAAATGACAAGTTCCTGAAAGAATGGAATGCAAGCAAGTTACTGACCTGGGTGGACAATGAAGCTGGAGCATTGCCCATACCACTGAAGAAACCAGCATTTTGTTTCCAGAATTATGGTGCGGTAAAGGTTGGAGAAAACAAGGAGTGCAGGTATACAGAAAAGCATCCAGCAATGAAGGTTGAGATGGCAGTATTAATGGATCACCATTGGGAGTGTGGCTCTAAGGCGTACGAGAAGCTGCCACCCAACTGGGGAGGAGTATGTTCGTTGGTACACATCAGCATGCCAGCACTACTAGTACCATAGAATGACATGAAGATAGATGACTTCCCTAAAATGGACAATACGGAAAGAAAGAAGAGATCAGTAGAAGTGAGTAGAGTGAAAGAGACAACCATTTCTCATCAACATCAGAAGCCTCACTGGAGGATGTGCCCCCTGAGCACTGACTGTTCAGTAGGACAGAAATGTTTTTCGCGTCAGTAGTTCCAGCTGTTTGCTATATAAGGGGGTATGTGGCCCTCTTTTTTGTTGAGGGGGCCTAAGTCATGAGGGGGTATAACAGTTATGAGACAAGGACTAAGGCTACCCCACCTTGTGGACACTGGCCGTGAAAGGATCCAGCACACCATTAACAGGTCACTGCTAGTGGTCTGTGCTTTAGAGAACACCCAGGGCACATGTAACATATATATACATTTTATTCATATGATTTTCTTTAAAACCAAACAATTTTTCCTAGCATAACATAGCTAATATTCACAAAACCTTTTGCTTGCTGTGAGTACCGGGTAGTCGTGTACTGTTTAAGGCATTTCAAGTGAACTTCATAGATTACTTTGTACATTCAGTTTCTTTGCAGTGTGGGTTAGCACATATTGGTGACTTAGAATGTGGTCAGATTGACCTGACATCTGTCTCGTCGACTAATTGGTGTTTCTGGCACAGAGTCGGTAGCTGGTGTTCTGGTGCTGTCTTCAGGACAATTCTAGTGGACTTGATGGTGTCACCGATTTATCACTGATGTGGAACATCTAAAGGTAAGGAAGGAATAATTAAAAACATTGGGATGTCTCTACAGGGACTGAAGGTGCCTGATAAGGTGCTGGGCTGTATCCTACCTGAGCCATTTATTTTCAGTGTCACAGGTTGTTGAGGAAACAGTGAGTATCTCGCTGCAAGCGCCTTCTGTGCGCTTGGTGTAATTCGATCCCGTACTAGTTGGATCTGGACTCCAGTTAAATAACTGTTGTAGAAGATAATAATTATCTGATTAGATAAGGGTGAGTTCGCACAGGCTATCGTGCAACTACCACCCTTTCTGACTGTGATGTTTGACTATCTGCCAAAGCATGCTGTTTGGCAGTGGTGATTATCTACGGCTCAACTCTATTCCAGCGTTCGCTCCGTGCAAGTGATCGAGTGATCAAGCAAAAATGGTCTTGCCCCGTGGTCTGCGTGAAAATCTGGTTTTGGGCGAGCGTAACTGTGGGGGACACCATAGCTGTGCACCAGTGCTCTCTGATAGTGCAGGAGGGAAACGATCTGTGCAGGGTGGGCTGGTGACCACGGAGTGTCGGTGTACAGCTTACTTTCAGATGCGCGCAGCTGCAGCTCGCCATGGAAGTGGCGGTGTCTGAGGCTGCACGCATGCGTGCAAGCTATTTATGTGTCATGATGCCCACCCCCGGGCATCTGGATCGAGTCCATCAGCCCCGGGAGCAGGCATCCAGATACTTGTTAAAACCCCAGCAGCCCCGGCTGGGGGCTGTTTGGGTTCAGTCCTGGCGCCTTAGGTGCCAGGCTCATCTTAGAAACCAGGCTCATAGACATTATCTACCTCATGCAGACCATGCTGCAAATGAATCCAAGCCAACGTGAGGCCTGGATGGGACTATTTTGTTACAGGGACTATTTTTTACTCGGGTGTGGTTCTGTGGAACTTCTTACCTGGAACTACTTTGGAGGCTATTTGAACCACGCCTGAACATCAGCACACGCTTTGCGTTATTCTGCATCCTGCAGCGTAACGCTCACCGTGCCTGCAAATCAGCATCCAGTCTTCTGCCACGCCCGCCTCGAATCCGGAGCTCCTAGAAAAAGGAGAAAAAGGAAGAAAAGGTTAGATCAAGGACATTATTTTAATTCCTTACATGATTCCGGATCCAGCACGTCTCCGAGCCTGGAAAGGACATTATTCCAGCACGCGTCGCATCGCCAGCAGCAGCGCCGCGTTATACTCACCAGTCCACAGCATCTTTCGACTCGGCGCTGCCTCCATCATTTTCTTCGTCGAACTCCAGCACCTGGGGGAAAACAAAAGAAACAACAAGGTGAGCCAAGAGAGCCGACAAATACAATCTCTTACCACAATAGGCTTACCTGATTTACCACCGGAGGCATTACCCTTTAATACGCCTCAACTTCATATGCCGCACCTATAAAGGGAGAGAAAACAACAAGTTAAACTCATGCAACTTTTACCGGACAGTGTTGGTTAATACAGACTCTTACCTGAACGCCATCAGCTGCCTCCAGGCAACATTCTTTTGAACCAGCTGCAATTCAACAAGGGAATGGAACAAGAGTGAACATCAGACATATTGAACTCTTTGAACTTTATAAACCCCGGAGTCAATATTCCTCCGGAACTCCTCCAGTACCTACAAACCAGTGAAGTAACTGGTATCTACGCGCCCCTGCATGCCATGCAGGATGGAGAGCTCATCATTTTAAAAACATACGGTGAGGTTACTAAAAGGGGATATCGGAGGTGACAAGTTGGGAGAACGAGAACAGTGGGAGGGGGCCATCACTAAAATCCACGGGTGGCTAAATCCCTTTCTCCACTTGCAGGAGAATACTTCTACGGATCAAGCAGACGAGATTAGGCAGGCCAGTCCAGACAGTCATCTCGGCACTACGCATCACGTTGGTGGAGACCGCAGCTGTCCGGGTCTGATCGACGCCCCTGTGGGAACCAGGTGAGCATAACAGAACGTGAAGCCTATCTACAAATCCCCACCCGTCCGTAATGGAAACCTCAGAAACCGACCAACTAGCCCTAATGTTAGGGGAACTTCGGGCAGAAGTGCACCCCGTGCGCCAAGAAACTAATGCCCTCAGGAGAGAACTGATTGTGTCAAAGGAGCGCACTGATGATCTTGCTAGACAATTGCTGCAAAACCAAGCTGGGCAAACACCACTACCTGGACTCGGGGGGAATCCAACTCCCTTTTCATCGAGCAATCCTGTGCAAGTGGTTCTACCAGGGAGCATTCCTTTAGCTCCACCCGAACGTTTTGCTGGGACCCGAAAAAGTTTGCCGTGTTTATGAACCAATGCCGCTTGCACTTTTTATGCAGACCTGGAGCTTTTCCAAACGACCAAGCCAAAGTAGCCTTTGTACTATCATACCTTAGTGGCAGCGCGGCGGATTGGTCAATTCCACTAGTCAACCAGGATGACCCTCTTCTTCGGGATTTTCAGGGTTTTCAATTGAGCATGGAAAGACTATTCGCCAGACATTCACAGGGACAGGCCCTGGATAACAAACTTTTATCCTTACGACAAGGTAACCAGGACCTACTAACCTATATCGCAACCTTCAATAGGTTGGTGATGGAAACCGGATGGCTAGAGGTAAAATGAATTACATTATTTCATTGTGGACTTCGGGGTGAACTCAAAGATGTTTTGGCCCAAGTTGTGAACCCCCCTCAGGATTGCGCAGAATATATAGACTTAGTGGTCCAGTTAGACCACTGACTTCAGAATAGAAAGCTGATCGAGCTAAGTTCGAGAATCGGGTATTGGTTAAATCCAATGTTACCCCCAAAGGAACAGATGCATCAGAACCGATGCAGATCGGGGGGGTTAAGGGATCCTTAATTCAAAAGGAGAGAGAAAGGAGACAGCAGATACAATTGTGTCGGTACTGTGGGGCCTCAGGACATTTTCTACGGGATTGCCCTATAAAACCATCCAAGAAAGTAGTCGGAGTTGCTGATAGAAATCAAACAGAGCCTGATTCGGGAAACGACCACGCCCGACAAGGTCCGCTTGCCGAGCTTGAAGAAGGATACTCAGACCTCGCACCTAATCATACCAATGGTCCTTATTGATCCAAGGCAGCCATCACGTATGCACGCAGTAAGGGCATACATTGATAGCGGGGCCGTAGGAAACTATATGGACTATGAATTGGCTTCTAGGATGAATCTACCTATCTGCAAAAAGACCACTTCGGATGTCATCACCACAGTCGATGGAACTGAAATTGCCTCTGGGCCTGTAACTCATTCCACCGCAGAGATGACACTGTTGGGTCAGGATGGGCATCGAGAGACTATTGTGTTTGATTTAATCAAAGCCCTGCAGTTCCAAATAATACTGGGGATACCTTTGTCATGACCCATAGAACTTGACCCTTCTGGACTTCCTGGTCCTTATCGCGACGGGGCTTGTATTCCTTGTTACTCCCAACATGGCCGTGCCAAGTGACTTGCCTCCCACCAGCCTTCACGTCGCACATGGCACGTTCTATAAATTGGCCATGCCCCCGCGCGTCTCAACGCTATCATTAGGTAGTGACTTGACGTGTGTGTGCTGTTCGGTGAATCCACTATTCCTAGTTTCCTGGTTCCTTCATCCTTCCTTTCACCCCTTCCCTCTAATTCTGCTCCCAGAATCCTCATCCCTAGCGACCGCTACCTTTTTTCCTGGACATCCTGGAACTGCGACCTTCCCGGAACTCTGAACGTGCTCTGCAGCCGGACGAGTCTCGAGCGAGCCTATGCAAGACCCGATCCGTGCACAAGAGGAATCCTCCCGTGGAACAGAGCAAGAAGCGAGCCCAGGTGAGACGGGGGAGATTTACAACAGTTTGAGACGCCAAACGACCGACACTGATACTGCTATCGAGAAAGCAGTCCAGGACCTTATGCGTGGCATGCAAGAACTCACAACTGAAGTACAGAACTTAAAAGCTGAGAATGCTGCGTTAAAGCAGCTTGTTTTGTCTCCCTACCCCGCTAACAAGGACAGTGTGTTACTGGGTGGAGTGGTAGACAAATATGATGGCTTGGCAAAATCCTTACGTGGATTCCTGGATTCCTGGATTCCTGCTTGGTGCATTTTACTTTTAAGCCCTATTATTTTTCCACTTCCAGGGCGAAGGTGGGCTTCCTAATCTCGCACCTCACAGGGAACGCGTTGACCTGGGCCACTCCTTTAGTCAACTCAGGAGATGCCCTCCTGGATGATTATGATGGATTCATTCAGGCACTCAAGACTATGTTCGACCGCCCAGAACATGTTTTTAGTGCTCAGGAATGGTTACTTGATTTTCGACAGGGATCTCAGGATATGCTAACGTACGTTACTAGATTCAAACAACTGGCCAAGGAAGCGGATTGGTCCTCAGAAGCAAGTTTCACTCTATTTCGCAGGGGTCTAAACGAGGATATTAAGGACGAATTAGCCAGGGTGGCTCGTCCTAGCTCATTCCAGGCTCTTATGGATCTAGCCATGCAAATAGACTTCCGAATCCAGGAAAGAAAGGCTGAAAGAAGAAAGACCAAGATACCCTTTCAAAAGAATTCCCTTGACACTTCTGTAAAAACCGATCCTGCCCCAACCCCTGACATAGATCCGGAACCCATGCAAATAGGAGCCTTCCGTGGGCCTATTTCTCCACAAGAAAGGATGAGAAGTATCCACACAGGCCTGTGCATGTATTGTGCCTCGGATAAACACCTCGTTAGAGAATGCCCTCTAGCCCCTCCACCGCGTTCGGGAAACGCCAGCTCCCAATCCTAGATGGAGCGAGGTGTCGGGAGAGAGATGTTTGCTCCACATCAATTCCATCCTTGAACTCTCCTGGACAAAACAATTTGGTGATACTACAGGCCTTCCTGTCGCCCTCCAAGAACAAGACCTATCCCATTCTGGCCTTGGTGGACTGCGGAGCTCTGGGAATTTTCATTGATCAAGACTGGGTTGTTAGTCATCATATTCCGTACGAGACACGAAACACCATGCAGCCGGTGGAAGCAATTGACGGAAGACCCTTCTCTTCAGGACCCATAAGCCTGCAGACTAAAGAGATCCAACTTTCCATAAACCATCATCAAGAGCGGATTACATTCGACATCATTAAGTCAGCCCATTACCCCATGGTTTTGGTTATGCCCTGGTTACAAAAGCACAATCTGTATATCAATTGGACAGCAGGATCATTATTCCTGGGCTAAGAGTTCTGTATGTCCCACTGTCTATCCCTGGATCCTTCCTCAACACCTCCTAAAGAACCACCAAGAGACCAAAAAGCACCACTCATGGTTTCCAATATCATACAAGTTCCAGAGGCCTATCAGGGATATGCTGATGTATTTTCTACTGCCATAGTCCAAGCCTTAACCCCTAATAGGCCCGAAGACTGTGACATAGATACAGATCACTCAGCAATTCCCTTCGGCAGAATGTTCCTTCTTTCCGAACCTGAGAAAAAGGCCCTTCGGGAATACCTAGACACCAATCTTGAAAACGGCACCATAAGACCCTCGAAATCTCCAGCGGGTGCTTCGTTGTTCTTCGTTCCCAAAAAGGATACCAAGGAACTCAGACCTTGCCTCGACTATCGAGGCTTAAATCAATGTACCCTCAAAGATCGGTACCCACTGCCCCTGATCTCAGATATCCTGGAAGCTGTGAGAGGCGCCGTAATATTCACAAAGTTGGACCTCTGGGGTGCCTATCACTTAATCCGTGTCTGGGAAGGAGACGAATGGAAAACAGCCTTTAGAACACCCTTTGGTCACTATGAATATCTAGTCATGCCCTTTGGACTAGCTAATGCTCCCACGGTCTTTCAGCGTTTTATGGATAGGATGTTTTCTGACATGTTGTTCCTCTTCGTCATTGTCTATCTGGATGACATTGATTTTTTCCAAGGATCGTCTAAAGCATGAAGAACATGTAAAGGCAGTATTACAACGACTTCGTGAACACAAACTTTTAGGCAAACCCGAAAAATGCTTGTTTCACGTTACTTCTGTTCACTACCTAGGATTCATCCTTAGCCCAGAAGGAATTGGTATGGACCCTTCAAAGGTAAAGGCCATTCTGGCTTGGCCCGCTCCCACATCTGTGAAACAAGTTCAATCCTTCCTGGGGCTCGCCAACTTGTACCGGAAGTTTATTTCTACCTTTTCTGAGATCGTTCAGCCGATCGTTGCTCTCTTGAAGAAAGACACCCCCTTTATCTGGTCTACACCGCAAGATAGAGAATTCCAACGATTGAAGACAGGGTTCACGCAAGCCCCCATCCTGGCCCAACCTGACATAAATCGCCCATTCCTAGTGGAAACAGATGCCTCTAACTACGCCATAGGAGCGGCCTTGAAACAGGAACTTGAGGATAAACTGGAACACCCCATTGCTTACCTTTCACGAACCCTGACTCCCAGGGAGACACACTATTCCATCCTGGAGAAGGAACTGTTGGCCATCCGCCAAGCCTTCACTGAATGGCGACACCTACTTCTGGGTGCTAAATATCCAGTTCAGGTCCGCACAGACCATCGGAATCTCCAAATTCTACAGTCGTTGGAGTGCAGGAACAGTCGTCAGGACCGTTAGGCCTACTTCTTTGCCCAGTACCATTTCAAAATCACTCATGTTCCCGGATCAAAAAACATGATTGCTGACGCCTTATCTCGACGTCCTGACTATGTAGCCACTGAAGACAAGGCCTATCCTAAGATGTTTCCCCACACTATCTTTGTAGCTCAAGCAGTCAACCTCCTGGAAGAAATTTGAGTGCAAACCCAGTCCTCTGACCTCTGGAAGGATATTTCAAGGAAGAATCCATGGAATCTAAGAGTTAAGGAAGGATATTTATTCAAGGACAATGCACTGGTCATTCCTACGCAGAAATTACAACAAAGGATAATAAACCTCTGCCATGAGACCCTTCACTCCGGTCATTGTGGGATAACTAACACCCTCTGTCTTATACAAAGACAGTTTTGGTGGTCTGGAATTAAGACCGACGTACAACAGTACATCAAGGCTTGTGCTATCTGCGGTCAAAACAAACATGATAACAAGAGACCGGCAGGTCTTCTACTGCAACCATCGCTGCCAACAAGACCATGGGAATTTATTGCTACAGACTTCATTGTGGAATTACCACCTTCCCGAGGATACACGACCATCATGGTAACCATAGACTTGTTCACTCATATGGCTCATTTTACACCTTTGTATAAACTACCATCCGCCTCAGAACTTGCTGGAATCTTCCTGGAACACATTTTCCATCTTCATGGACTTCCTTCCAAGATCATATCAGACCAAGCACCTCAATACGTCTCACAATTCTGGAAACATCTTTGTTGTATTCTAGGGATCCAACGCGCTCTCTCATCAGGTTATCACCCACAAACCAATGGAGCCACGGAATGTGTAAATCAGACTCTGGAGCAACATCTTTGTTGTTTTGCCACCAAGGTTCAGGATGACTGGTTTCTCCTCATACCCCTGGCCGAGTTTGCCTACAACAATTCCGATCACTCAGCACACAAGGTCAGCCCTTTCTATTGCAGTCAAGGTTTCCACCCGTCCGTTTTACCATCTGTTCTTCCACATCCCACTCAGGTACCTACTCTCAACTCATGGATTCAAACTCTCATCAACATACACAAGGAAGCCAAGGAACAATTGGAAGAGGCCCAGACACGCACTAAGCGTTATACGGACTCCAAAAGAAGACCAGCGCCTTCTTATTCTGTTGGTGATCAAGTCTGGTTGTCCTCGAAACTATTACCATGACATCTACGGCCAAACAAATTAGCCCCTTGGTACTATGGACCATTTTCCATAAAGGAAATCATCAATCCTATCTCATTCCAACTCAAGCTACCTGACTCCTGGAAGACAATACACCCAGTCTTTCACACTTCCCTATTGAAACCCTACATCCAATCCACCCGAAAATCCTGCAGACCTAATCCTGTTATTGTGGACGATCAGCTGGAATATGAAGTGTCCAGAATATGTGATTCCAGGTATAAACGGGGTTGACTTCAATACCTGGTTGAATGGAAAAGATATCCTCCTAGCGAGAGAACCTGGGAACCAGTTTCTAACTTAAATGCCCCTCGATTGCTTAGAAGATTCCATCTCATACACCCGGGCAAACCTGGTGGAACAGGTCTTCGGAGGAGACATGCTGGCATGACCCATAGAACCTGCCCCTTCTGGACTTCCTGGTCCTTATCGCGACGGGGCTTGTATTCCTTGTTACTCCCAACATGGCTGTGCCAAGTGACTTGCCTCGCACCAGCCTTCACATCGCACAAGGCACGTTCTATAAATTGGCCACGCCCCCGCGGCCCTGCGCATCTCAACGCTATCATTAGGTAGTGACTTGACGTGTGTGTGCTGTTCGGCGAATCCACTATTCCTAGTTTCCTGGTCCCTTCTTCCTTCCTTTCACCCCTTCCCTCTAATTCTGCTCCCGGAATCCTCATCACTAGCGACCGCTACCTTTTTTCCTGGACATGCTGTAACTGCGACCTTCCCGGAACTCTGAACGCGCCCTGCAGCCGGACGAGACTTGAGCGAGCCTATACAAGACCCGATCCGTCCACAAGAGGAATCTTCCGGCGGAACAGAGCAAGAAGCGATCCCAGGTGAGACGGGGGAGATTTACAACAACCTTGGTTGGAAACACATAATCCTTGTATTGATTGGCGAGAGAAGAGAATAACCTTCCCGGATTGTGCACACACCTGTTACCCGGAAAAAACCTTAAACAAAGGCCTGGCCACAGTCGCGAATCCAGTCATGCAGTTACCTCAGGAATATCAAGAATTCCAGGATGTTTTCCAAAAAGAACAGGCAAACACCTTACCACCTCACAGATCATACGATTGTCAAATCAACCTCATACCTGGTGCACAACCTCCATGTAGTAGGATCTACGCCCTTACGGAACCCGAAAACCTTCACCTACGACAATACTTGGACCAATACCTTGCTAATGGCTTCATTCATCCATCCAAGTCCCCTGCATCCTCAGCTTTGTTCTTCGTGCCTAAAAAGGAAGGTGACCTCATAACGTGCGCGCATTAAATCAGATCACGGTGAAGAACCGATACCCATTGCCTCTGATTCCCGAATTACTAGACCAAGTAAAGGATGCTTGCATCTACACTAAATTAGATCTCTGAGGGGCATATCATCTGGTACGTGTAAAGAAAGGCGACGAATGGAAGACTGCCTTTTGCACCAAGTACGGACTATTCGAATATCAGGTGATGCCCTTCGGGTTGTGCAATGCACCAGCAGCCTTCCAGTATTTTCTGAACGATGTCCTTCGTGAACTCATTGACGTCTGTGTTGTCGTATACATAGACGATATTCTAGTGTACTCCTCCTCAGAATCAGACCATGTTAAGCACGTTTGTGCAGTCCTCGAGAAACTACGCCAGCACAAGTTATTTGCAAAATTGGAAAAATGTGTTTTTCATGCTACCGAAGTTGAATTCCTTGGATTTATCCTGACTCCAAAAGGAGTCTGAATGGACTCTCGAAAGGTGGACGCAATTCTCAAGTGGCCATCACCCAGTTCAATTAAAGGGGTACAAAGCATGTTTGGATTTGCTAATTTCTACCGCAGATTTATTCCTGACTTCTCACATGTTGTACACCCCATCACAGCACTTTTGCGAAAAAACAAACGCTTCTTGTGGACCGAAGAGGCTGAAAAGGCCTTCCAAGAGCTGAAATTGAAATTCACGTCGGCACCTGTCTTAAAGCATCCACGCCCGAGCTCCCATACATAGTTGAAACCGATGCACCCAGTTTAGCCATGTCCTGTCCCAAAAGGATCCTGAAACCGGTCAACTTCATCCAGTAGCCTTTTGGTCGAGAAAAATCTCGGCCCCCTAGTTAAACTAGGCGGTTACCGATAAAGAGTTGTTAGCCATCAAATCCGCCTTCAAGGCTTGGTGGCATTATCTTCTCGGTGCCAGGCACACCATTACTGTAATCACCGATCACAGGAACTTGCAGTATTTAAAAACAGCCAAGGCCCAATCATTGCGTCAACTTTGATGGGCATTTATTCCTTGCCGAATTCGATTTCGTGATCACTTATCAACCAGGTTGTAAGAATGGTAAGGCAGATGCCATATCCCGAATAGGGATGGGAGAAGCATATTCGAACCCAGAACCGGTGCCTATAATTCCAGAACAAAGAATTCTTGGCATAACTACTCTACAGATTTTAGAAGATATTCATTTAAAAATCCACCAACTTTTCGATTCAGCAGCCCTGCAGGACTGGGTGAAAAAGGGCCGAGATTATTCAGTCATCAATGACTTACCTTACTATCAAGGGCGTCTATTTCTACCACACAAGGAACTACAAGAACTAGCCATCTCCAATTACCATGATGCTCTGATGGAAGGGCACGCAGGTATTGCAAAGACTGAAACTAAAATAATTAAAAGACAATTCTGGTGGCCCACCTGGCGGAAAGACATAAAGTCATTTGTACTGTCTTGTGGCATCTGCGCCCAAAACAAAAGTCAGAAGAAAAAACCAGCTGGTCTTTTACAACCTTTAGATATTCCACCCACACCAGGGCACACTTTGTCTTTAGACTTTATTACAGATTTACCCCCATGTAATGGATTCAACACCTTTCTAGTTATTGTGGATCTTTTTTCCGAGGTGGCCCACTTTATTCCTTTGAAAGGAATACCTTCCGCTTCAATTTTGGCCAAGGAATTTCTCGAAAACATTGTTCGAATACATGGAATTCCTTCCGTATTAATTTCTGACCGAGGTAGTCAGTTCATTTCGCAATTTTGGAAGAAATGTTGTCAATTGGCGCAAATCAACGTAAGGTTATCAACCAGTCACCATCCCCAAACCGATGGTCAGACGGAGAGGACCAACCAGACTCTTGAACAATACCTACGTTGTATGCTTCATCAAACCGAAGGTAATTGGAAGGATATTTTATGGATTTCTGAATACGCATACAATAACTCTGTACATTCAGGAACCGGACAAAGCCCCTTTTATACCATATATGGACATCCTCCTCGAACCTCAGAACTCGATTCACCCCGGCACTTAGAAATGCCGGCAGTGACCCATCTGTACTCTACTATTACACAAGCCTTTAAGGAGGCAACAGAACATTTGAAACAGGCAAAAGAAAAATACAAGAAAAATGCTGATCCACATAGAAGTGAGACTCCACCATATCAGATTGGAGATGACGTTTTGCTGGCTACAAGACACATACCTCTGAAAGGAGCTCAGACTTTTAATCCTATATATATGGGACCTTACACCATTAAGGCCATTATCAACCCGGTGGCCGTCAAATTAGAATTACCCTCTAATATGCGAATTCATTCTGTCTTTCATGTCTCACTTCTAAAACCAGTTCAACCCGGGACAAGATTAACCAAACCACCTGACCCCATCTTGATAGATGGAGAACCAGAATTCGAGTTAAAAAACATCTTGGACTCTAAAAGGGTTAAATCAAGACTTTTTTATTTAATCGACTGGAAAGGTTACAGACCACAAGAAAGGTCATGGGAACCTAGTGATCACGTTCATGGTCCTCGGTTGGTGAAAAAATTCCATCGGAACTTCCCAGACAAGCCAGGACCAAGGGGAAGAACAACTTTAGGAGGGGCCTTGGGGGGGAGTGCTGTCATGATGCCTACCCCCGGGCATCCGGATCGAGTCCATCAGCCTTAGGCGCCAGGCTCATCTTAGAAACCAGTCCTGGTGCCATAGGCGCCAGGCTCATGGACATTACTTACCTCATGCAGACTATGCTGCAAATGAATCCAAGCCAACGTGAGGCCTGGATGGGATATATTTTGTTACAGGGACTATTTTTTACTCGGGTGTGGTTCTGGGAACTTCTTACCTGGAACTACTTTGGAGGCTATTTAAACCACGCCCGAACAGCAGCACACGCTTCGCGTTATTCTGCATCCTGCAGCGTAACGCTCACCGTGCCTGCAAATCAGCATCCAGTCTTCGGCCACGCCCGCCTCGAATCTGGAGCTCCTAGAAAAAGGGGAAAAGGAAGAAAAGGTTAGATCACAGACATTATTTTAATTCCTTACCTGATTCCAGATGCAGCACGTCTACGAGCCTGGAAAGGACATTATTCCAGCACGCGTCGCATCGCCAGCAGCAGCGCCGCGTTATACTCACCAGTCCACAGCATCTTTCGACTCGGCGCTGCCTCCATCATTTTCTTCGTCGAACTCCAGCACCTGGGGGAAAACAAAAGAAACAACATCTTCATATGCCGCACCTATAAAAGGAGAGAAAACAACAAGTTAAACTCATGCAACTTTTACCGGACAGTGTTGGTTAATACAGACTCTTACCTGAACGCCATCAGCTGCCTACAGGTTAACATTCTTTTGAACCAGCTGCAATTCAACAAGGGAATGGAACAAGAGTGAACATCGGACATATTGAACTCTTTGAACTTTATAAACCCCAGAGTCAATATTCCTCCAGAACTCCTCCAGTACCTTCAAACCAGTGAAGTAACTGGTATCTACGCGCCCCTGCATACCATGCAGGATGGAGAGCTCATCATTTAAAAACATAAGGTGAGGTTACTAAACGGGGATATTGGAGGTGACAAGTGGGGAGAACGAGAACAGTGGGAGGGGGCCATCACTAAAATCCACGGGTGGCTAAATCCCTTTCTCCACTTGCAGGAGAATACTTCTACGGATCAAGCAGACGAGATTAGGCGGGCCAGTCCAGACAGTCATCTCGGCACTACGCATCACGTTGGTGGAGACCGCAGCTGTCCGGGTCCGATCGACGTCCCTGTGGGAACCAGGTGCGCGTAACATTATGATCGTGTGGCTGGTGAATGCGCGCCCTGGACTCGGGGGCGCATGCGCGTGCGAGCAGTGTCTCATTGTTTATGTCTGAGGGGTAGTGTCTCCACCAGGGACATGGGCACAAAGGAGACTTGGTATTCCTTTTGAGTGTAGCCTGTTGTGACTCGTGTAGAGGTGTCTGTGCTTGGGTTAACCTCGTTAAACTAGTGTTCGAGCATGGCTTTCAATACATCAACATTTTGTTTCTTACACGGTCGCATATTTTTAGTCAACACGGGCACATTTTATACAGGCTGGCATCTACAGGATTTAGCACGTGGTACAAATACCGAAATTAAGTCACATGTTAGAGCGTTTAGCAGACAGAGATCTCATGCCATAGTATCACTATAATGTAAGTTGCTGGTACGAGTCAAGCTACAGAGGAATGGAACAACCGTATCTGAGCCAAAACAAACATATTGATTCCAATTTACAAACTTGAACATCCATAGTTTTTTAAATTAGAAGATGTTACATGCATGGAAATCATTTGAAACACATGGTAAATGGTTAGAACGAAGATTAGAAAAACAAATTCCACTCTATGGCCACGTTTAAACCGTTCTTCACTGTGTCTAAGCGGTGTATCCATTTTTGCTATAGTTTTCTTAGTGCTAAATCTCTGTCTCCCCCTCTAGCTTTGGCTTCTATAGTTTGGATCACGCACCATCTTAGTTCTGTGTGTTGATGTTGTTTTTTCTCGAAATGTCCACCATTGGTTTGTCCTCTACTTTGTTTTTCAGGCAGGACCTATACTCACATATCCTTTGTCTCACTTTGCGTTTGCTCTTTCCTATGTATAACAGATTGCATGGGCAGCGGATCATGTATACGCTCCATTTGGTCAGACAATTGGAAAAAGTCCTGTATTTCCATATGGTGCCATTTAGGGATACCTCTTTTTGGTCTTGTGTGAGGTGGCAGACCGAGCACTTACCACAGCAGTAGTGTCCTACCACAGGTAGGAGATGCCATATTGTGGTTTGAGCAGGTTTTGTAGGTTTTTCTGTGCGGTACGTGTGTACCAGGTGGTCCTTGATGTTTTTCCTTCTTTTGAAAGCGAACCTTGGTGTTGTTGGTGCAAAAGTGTCTGTTTTCAGCAGATGCCAATTTGTCAGGATGGTCTTTCTGAGTGCGTTGCTCACTGGTGAAAAGGTGGTTACGCATGTCATCTTGTCTTTGTGCTCTGTTCTCATCTGATTCCACCAAAGTACCTTTCCAAAGGACAATTTAACAGCAGATAAGAGGCACGAGCATGGGATCAACTTTCGTGCCAGAAATCGCGAACTTGTATATGGACAATCTAGAAAATTCCTTCATATACAACGATATGAACCAGTATAAGAACAAACTAGTCGAATAGGTGAGGTACATCAACGACATTTCTACCCTTTGGAAAGGTACTTTGGTAGAATTACAACAATTTCACACATGGCTGAATACCGTGGACCCATGCATCAAATTCACTATGCACCATGACATCAACAACTTGGCCTTCCTGGACCTCAATATCCTCAGAGCAGAAGATGGGACAATCACAACGACATTGTATCGCAAACCAACAGATAAAAATATGCTACTACAATTTTCCAGTTTCCACCCACAAGCCCTCAAAGAAAATGTACTGTTCGGACAGTTTTTAAGAATAAAAAGGAATTGCTCCTCTCTGCCCGAATATGACCACCATGGAAAAGACCACGAAAATCGCCTGAGAAACAGGGGGTACCCGGGGGCGATCATCAGGAAAGCACGAAAAACGGCAAGAAATCGCAGCAGAACAGACTGCCTGACCAAACAGATGAAACTAGTGCACAAAGACAAGATGACATGCGTAACCACTTTTTCACCAGTGAGCAACACACTCAGAAAGACCATCCTGACAAATTGGCATCTGCTGCAAACAGACACTTTTGCACCAACAACACCAAGGTTCGCTTTCAAAAGAAGTGAAAACATCAAGGACCACCTGGTACACAGATAGCCCACAGAAAAACCTACAAAACCTGCTCAAACCACACTTTGGCATTTCCCACCTGTGGTAGGACACTACCGCTGTGGTAAGTGCTCGGTCTGCCACCTCACACAAGACCAAAAAAGAGGGATCCCTAAATGGCATCATATGGAAATACAGGACTTTTTCCAATTGTCTGACCAAATGGAGCGTATACATGATCCGCTGCCCATGCAATCTGTTATACATAGGAAAGAGCAAACGCGAAGTGAGACAAAGGATATGTGAGCATAGGTCCTGCCTGAAAAACAAAGTAGAGGACAAACCAATGGTGGCCCATTTCGAGAAAAAACAACATCAACACACAGAACTAAGATGGTGCATGATCCAAACTATAGAAGCCAAAGCTAGAGGGGGAGACAGAGATTTAGCACTAAGAAAACTAGAGCAAAAATTGATTCACCGCTTAGACACGGTGAAGAACGGTTTAAACGTGGCCATAGAGTGGAATTTGTTTTTCTAATCTTCGTTCTAACCATTTACCATGTGTTTCCAATGATTTTCCATGCATGTAACATCTTCTAATTTAAAGAAACTATGGATGTTCAAGTTTGTAAATTGGATTCAATATGTTTGTTTTGGCTCAGATACAGTTGTTCCATTCCTCTGTAGCTTGACTCATACCAGCAACTTACGTTATAGTGATACTATGGCATGAGATCTCTGTCTGCTACACGCTCTAACATGTGACTTAATTTCGGTATTTGTACCACGTGCTAAAACCTGTAGATGCCAGCCTGTATGAAATGTGCCTGTGTTGACTAAAAATATGCGACCGTGTAAGAAACAAAATGTTGATGTATTGCAAGCCATGTTCGAACACGAGTTTAATGAGGTTAACCCAAGCACAGACACCTCTACACGAGTCACAACAGGCTACACACAGAAGGAATGCCAAGTCTCCTTTGTGCCCATGTCCCTGGCGGAGACACTACCCCTCAGACATAAACAATGAGACACTGCTTGCACGCAGATGCACCCCTGAGTCCAGGGCGCGCATTCACGCGCAACACAATCATAAATAGCTTGCACGCATGCGCGCAGCCAATGACACGGCGACTTCCACGGCGAGCTGCAGCTGCGCGCATCTGAAGGTAAGCTGTACGCCGGCCCTCCGTGGTCACCAGCCCACCCTGCACAGATCGTTTCAATCCTGCACTATCAGAGAGCACTGATGCACAGCTATGCTGTCCCCCACAGTTACGCTCGCCCAAAACCAGATTTTCATGCAGACCACGGGGCAAGACCAATTTTGCTTGATCACTCGATCACTTACACGGAGCGAACTCTGGAATAGAGTTGAGCCTGGGATAATCACCACTGCCAAACAGCATGCTTTGGCAGATAGTCAAACATCACAGTCAGAAAGGGTGGTAGTTGCACGATAGCCTGTGCGAACCCGCCCTTATCTAATCAGATAATTATTATCTTCTCCAACAGTTATTTAACTGGAGTCCAGATCCAACTAGTACGGGATTGAATTACACCAAGCGCACAGAAGGCGCTTGTGGGAGCTACTCACTGTTTCCTCAACAGCCTGTGACACTGAAAATAAACGGCTCAGGTAGGATACAGCCCAGCACCTTATCAGGCACCTTCAGTCCCTGTAGAGACATCCCCATGTTTTTAATTATTCCTTCCTTACCTTTAGATGTTCAACATCAGTGATAAATCGGTGACACCATCAAGTCCACTATAATTGTCTTGAAGACGGCACCAGAACACCAGCTACTGACTCTGTGCCAGAAACACCAATGAGTGTCGACTAGACAGATGTCAGGTCAATCTGACCACATTCTAAGTCACCAATATGTACTAACCCAGACTGCAAAGAAACTGAATGTACAAAGTAATGTATGAAGTTCACTTGAAATGCCTTAAACAGTACACGACTACCCGGTACTCACGGGCAAGCAAAAGGTTACGTGAATATTAGCTATGTTATCCTAGGAAAAATTGTTTGGTTTTAAAGAAAATCATATGAATAAAATGTATATATGTGTTACATGTGCCCTGGGTGTTCTCTAAAGCACAGACCACTAGCAGTGATCTGTTAATAGTGTGCTGGATCCTTTCACGGCCAGTGTCCACAAGCTGTGGTAGTTCCAGCTGTACAGACATACACAAATGTGAAATGGCTGCAGATAACGAGATGGGAGCTGATGCAGACAATAAACTCAACCGTAAATGGCTTCAACGCGATAAAAGAGCTCAGAGCAGAAAGGCTGATGGCTCCCCAAAACAGATATGTTCTAGACATTCTCACAGCAACGGAAGGAAGAATTTGCGCTAAAATTGGGAGTTCCTGTTGCACAATCGTGCCCGCAAATGACAGAGAAAATGGCACACTGACAGAAGCGGTAACAAAATTGTTGAAAATGCATGCCAAAATGGGCAGGAAGCCAAAGGAACAGGAAGAGATCAGAGCTGTCTGTCATATATATTTTCCTGGATGCCAACGTGGCTGGAAGATGGACTGAAAGCACTACTAGGAGCACTGGTCCTAGTAGTAGTAGGCCTGTGCGTGGTCAAGATCTGCATTACACAATGTTGCAAAACGATAGAAAACAAGAGGGATGAAAGTGTTGGTAGATATACATGTTGAAGAGAACAAGGACAAGATAGTTGAAGAGAGAAAGAACTTGAGGGCAAAGATAAAGACGTGTCCACTGTTCCCGAGTGAGATGATAACATTCAACGATCCCTTTGACAAAACAAATACTAGGCGAAATGGGTATGGTGCAACCCGGAAGGAGACTGCAGTAACATGACATGGAGTTTCGATGACCATACAAATTACTACCTACATCTTGGGGGAGTGATGAAAATATGGCTACCAAAAGCAACAGTGACTAAGTATTGTGGCTTTGTCGACAAGTTGACCAGAGGGGGCACTGAAGAGAGGGTCGCTGGAATGTCCCTCTTCACCCCCCCATGAACAGTACAGCCCAAAGAGTCAAGAACGCAAGATGCAACTCACTGTTTGGACAGCCCCCAGGAAGGCCAGTGACATCTACATATGCAAACAAATATTCTCTCAGACAACCATTCAAACCTTGTCCAGTCAACGCCTTTATGGATACAGGTGCCACAACACTGATCATGGATCCAAACACTTCACTGGGTCAGATTGACTAATACCGAACATCCATTGTGCTGACATCATTAGTGACAACATGACATAGCAACATTAGTCATGACGCAAACTCATACCCATGCACAAAGTTACACAGATACACACGGGCACACACGAAGTACATGCATACACAGTTCTGTAGATCGAGGACCGATACATATACATACTGTCGAAAGCCTTTATTATTTTTCTCATTAGCCATACACAGAACGCAAGGCAAAGAAGAGATGCAGAGCAAGCTTGCAGGCACTTACTGCAACTAACCCTATGGAACTACAGGGTCAAATAAAGAGCCTAGAAGAGCCAAATACTACTAACATATGAGAAAACGAGCACGTTATAGAAATATAGAAGTAATAGTATAACTGTAGTGAGGTTACATGAGGCCATGGGCATCGGGACAGGAGGCGGGAGGACGAGAGGCAGAATTAGGCTGCACAAACAAGCAAGCCAGGGCTCGCAGCTAAGGTCAGTGATGAGCAGAACATTCCTGGGCCTCAGTGACAAGAAGCAATCTGCAAAATACTAGCCTAGATCCTCACAAATTGCAGACCATAGAGCTCTATAATAAGGTCCTTGACCCTGTGGTCTGGAAGAGCCAGACAATGGTCATTCACCCTTGGTGGAAAGATGAGCATTTCCCAGCGACACAGACATTAAGTGAAACTTGGATTCTGTAACACCGTTACAACCCTGTGGGCACTCTCAAAGGCAAGTGGTAATACTGACGGCTACACTGGGAACACATAGTCTTTCTCATCGCCTTGAGACGGTGCACTGAGAACAGAGCTGGGCCCAAGGCCTGGGGAGATCAGCACCAGCCAATCAGGGATCACAAATCCAGGGGTGGATGGCAGAGGGCAAGGGCCAATGGTAATCCTGCGACCCTGAAACAATGTAATAGATAGTTTTTGGTGAAGGGTCAGGCAAGCCACGTGACATGTGAGAGCCAATAGAGTAACATTTAAAGGTGCAGAGTATAGGCACTAACACCCCAACTATCCAATCATCTACCCTTGTAGCATTTGGGGGAGAGCCCCATGCTGTGATGCAGTAACTGAACAAAATTCCCCAGCACAGGCTCAGGAGCTGTGCTTTCGGGAGATTCTCAATGTCCTGTAGGATCCCTGTCTATTTGTGTAATAAACAACAGTTCTAACTTGCCCTTGGCTGAGTCCTCTGTCTATGTACTGAGGGAGGGCACGTAGGGCCCTTGGCGACTGAACAGTGAGCTTGTAGTGTGAGCCTCAGTCCCTCTGATATACCTAGCCAACAATGGATAACGGACATACAGCCCTCCTCATGTTATTGGATATTTCCGTGACCTTCGACATGGTGGATCATGCTTTGAATATCACCAGGTTGAAGGAAGTGGCTGTACTTTCTTATGCCTCCACAGATTGGATATGGTAATTTCTTAGAAAAAGACTTTGTAGGGTCTGTAGCGACATTGCGGAAGCAGTACCAACAGTAGTTGCAGTTCGGAGTTCCGCAGGGAGCTTGTTTGTTCCCCTCCTTTCATAATACCTTTTCCACTCCACTATATAATCTGCTGGAAGAATATGGTAATGGATTCACAAATTATGCTGATGACACACAATGTGTCATCCTTTTATCTGGCGATTATGAGCAGGATATGAAAAGGGTGAATGTAGTCCATGAAGTAAAAAACAAGAAAAAAATCTTAAAACTAGGAGCTGACTATACGACATTTCAGCTGGCGGGATGTGACATAGAAACTAAAAAGAAAGTTAAGACTTTGTGAATTCATTTGGACAAAAACTTAAATATGAACACCCAAGTGAACATCCTGGTTTCCACTTCTAATGATTATATCAAGTTGTTATCTCAAATTATTTTTTTATATAGCTATGGTAAATTGTGAGAAAGTGGCTAAAGCTATTATAGCATTCAAGATCGACGTTTGCAGCAGCCTTTTAGTTGGTATTAAGAAGACAGAATGTGCAAGACTGCAGGTGATGCAAAACAGTGCTGTGAGGGTAATTGCCGGACTTGGATGGAGAGATCATGTAACTAAAGCTAGACAGGAACTCCATTGGTTGCCAATTGAAGCCAGGATTGAGTTTCGTCTCCTCGTAATGGCGCATAAATGCCAAGCTGGTACGAGTCCTACCTATCTGAGTGAGGCATTGTTTGATAAAATGAATACCATACACTTATATCCAATATTATATCCAATAATACAAATCAGTTGAAGGAGCCTAGATTTACACTTTCACAAGTTACCAAGTGTGCCGTCTTTGCTGCAGCCCCCAAAGCGTCGAATGCCATTCCTCCAGAAATTAGAGATGTGAAGGTTACAGAAATTTCGAAGATAGGTTCTTTTCCCTTCGGTACTTGGTTTGATTTACTGAATCTCTGTTGGATCTCTGTAGGCTTGCTTTTGTTTAGCGCTCATAAACCTCCGGGACCATAGGTGTGCGGTACACATGTATAAAGGAAAGGAAAGTTCCACTTCCCCCTATTTGCATCCCTTATATAGGGGCTTGTTCAAGTTTTAATTAATATCTTCATTGTTAGCATTCATTGGCTTGTGGCAATACTTGTTCAAATCTCCCCTATATTGACTTTTCATAAGTGAAGATTTGCACAGTTCTTGCCGTTCAATTACTTTGTTACAGTTTGTTTGCTCATGTCAACATTTACTGCAGTTTTCTCCATAATGACGTCTCAGATATGGAAGACTTGTGTAAATCCAGTCTTTGAATATCACTTGGTTGATGTTTAAAGTGATTTCCCCATGGTTCATTTGCCTACCGGCATGCCCCAGGGCTCCCACTACTCTTGGGCAGGCTCACTGGTATTCTCTTGCGTGTTTGACCCGTGGCGCAAGGCTGCAACGATGTCCGTGCCTCAGGTGAGCTTCCCATTTAGCAGACCCATTGAAATGCTACGGTCAGCTTCTCGGTCATCAGCTGGTGGACCTTCTGCCTTTTACCGTGGCCACGTCTCCACTGCTGCCGGTTGGATGAAGGCTCCTCTGTAGTACCTGCTCTGCTTCTCTGGCCTCTTGCCTATTACCAGTATGAAGCGCCTGCTTCCCACCACAGAGTTTGTTCACGTGTGTCTGCTTTCAGTTCTGCTTCCCGCTGCGCCTGCTCTGCATCTCTCTCCTCCTCCTTAACTGCTCTAAGGTAAAGGCAAACCATTTTTAAACATCCCGCTCAGCTGATTAACATTACAACCACTCGTCTGCACATTGGTGGTTCTTCTGCTCCACATTAACTCCTTTCTCCTCTTCCTCATCCCAGTACTAACGGTTTTATGGGAGTTGGAATGCAAAGGAGTTTTGAACCTTTTGGAGTTCCAACTACCAATCAGGGAGGGTGGGAGGTGGGAACTGGGTGGTGTGGGGAGGGGGGCAAAGGAGCTAAAACGGGCAGGGAGAAGGCACACAAAGTGCTCAGTAAAATTAAATAAAGCCAAATGTGCCTTGTCTGGATGGCTCACCTGAGGATGGAGGGGCTGGTGGATACCTCATAAATCCTCCCATTCAGCAGAGAGTGAGAGCCTGCCTCTGTGAGGTCTGTAGACTGCTGGGCTTCCTGGATTCCAACTACCAATCAGGGAGGGCGAGAGGCATTGGACTGGGCGGTGAGGGTAGGGGGGTAAAGGAGCGAGGACGGGCACGGAGAAGGCACACAAAGTGCTCAGTAAAATTAAATAAAGCTAAATGCTCCTTCTCTGGGTGGCTCACCTGAGGGTGGGGGGCTAGTGGATACCTCAGCAAACCTCCAGTGCAGTAGAGAGTGAGGGCCTGCCTCAGTGAGGTCTGTAGACTGCCGGGCTTACTGGATTCCAACTACCAATCAAGAAGGGCGACAGGCATTGAACTGGGTGGTGGGGGGAGGGGGCAAAGGAGCGAGGATGGGCAGGGAGAAGGCACACAAAGTGCTCAGTCAAATTAAATGAAGCGCAAAGGCGCCTTCTCTTGATGGCCTCTCCTGAGGATGGAGAAGACCAATACTCCCTCACGGGATCCTACAACCATATCGAGAAGGAGAAGATTTAGGAAGATTCTTCTTAAACCTTGAAAGGTTGGCTCACCAATTCCAGTGGAGTGAAGATCTAAAAGACTGCTATTTAGCCCCCTGTTAAAAGTAGAACTGCAGGCTTCCTATCAGTCATTAAACCCTCAAGGTACGACTACTTTTGAAGACATAAAAAGGGGTCTGTTACCTCGGGATGGGCAGACAGAACATTTCTACCAGCATACATTTTAGGAAATTGGGCTGAACCGAACTTTGACCACATTAGAACTCGGGGCACATATTCAAAATATCTTGTCCCTCTCGTTAGGGGGAAAAAAAGTCCAGACATTTTGGGAAATTAGGCTGAACCCAACTGATACCCCGGTAGAACTAGCGGCATCTATTCAAAATACCTCGTCTCTCTGCTTAGGGGAAAACAAACTTCCAGAGGTTAATGCAGGACCTCTCTTTAGAACAGCTAGTTAGTGGATAAGTACCATCCCTGCAGAGGGTAGTCTTACAGCTGAATAAACCGTCATTTACGGAGACAGTTGATGTGACTCAAACCTATGCCAAGGCTGCCAAACATTTAAGAACCTTACACTGGAGCGACGATTTAAAGAGGGAAATAAAATCTAGCCTCCAACCTACGCCCAATAAGGATTACAGGAAAACAGATAAGGAATCCCTTTTGGGGAGGTATAAGAGGGTGGAAAAGGAGGTCCTAGTGAGAAAAAGGTTGAAAAGAAAAAAAAACCTTCCTGATAAGAAACAAAATGCCACCAATGTCCTGAGAGAAAAGTCTGCTAGCATCTATAATAACCTGTTACTCCTGTGGGGTGTGAAAAACCTGAGGGTATTCTACAAGCAATACCTCGAGAATCCCTTATGCAGGTGGCCAGGGAAGGGCTGGCGCTCTCAGATCCCAACCCTTGGGGTGGACGAGGGAGGATTACCTGGGGAGGGGAGCGCATGCTTATGCTCGCGTGAATGCCCAATGGGAGACTCGGTATTATACCGAGGAGGAAGGTGAGGGGAATGAAGTCCCACATGCTCTCCTTGTCTATTCCACTTCTACTTCCCTTCCACCCAAAGAAGCTCCCAATAAAATCCAATCAACCTTACACCACTGGAAAACCAACTAGGATCCCAAACTCTGTCACATTCAGAAACCATCTCTCTCAGAATCTTTGTCGTCCTGATTTCTACCCGACTACTCTTAATCAGTCTTCTCCACGTCCTTCGGATAAATACTACTGTTCACACAATACCCTCTGTTCATTTTGCGATCCCCGCTATTCCCGTGTACCTCACAAACCCTTCAAAACCCCCCCTTCAGAGATCATCAAAAACCCCTCTAATAGGAGGGTCGAAATTCCGTAACACCCCTCTTTCCCGTCCTACCACACAGAAACTCTATATCTCCCCTTTTCCGACACAAACATTTTCTCCCGACATGAAAGATAACGGACTAATATGCAACCTATTTACATGACATGTCTCAACCCAAGGGTCAGGCAGAGTCAGGCAATTGACCTAAATCCCACACCTTTCTAACACCCCTTTCTTTTCCCCACATGGATAAAAGTTGGAGCACGAAAGCACACTACGAACAAGGCAGACCGCAGGATGAGACAGCTATCCAGGCCCGGCAGTTCAAGAGGAGGAAAAAGGCGGTGAATATCGAGAGGCTGACAAGGAGAGACAAAACCTTGCCCTTTTCGACGCAGACCTGTGAAACCTCTGCAAAAGGGATCGTAAGACCGAGGACAATAGTCCAAATGTGTTGCAGCAAATGTCAATGGTACACAGAGCATGTCGATGCCGATAAGCGGGAGCGAGGGAAACTCCTTCTACTGTGGTACTGGCCTTGACTCCAGTTCCAAGGAAAGCAAATCAGTTCATCACAGCCGGTGAGTCGAAGGGAGAGCCGATAAGAACCGGGCTGTTTTGAATGAAAGTGGCAAAGTGGCAAAGTGAGAGAAGTTCAAAGAACTGTAAAATTGTAAAGGGGAGACCAGCTGCAGAAAGGGACTGGCACCACATGGGTGCTGCTCCAAGAATATCTGGTCAAACCCTGACTGACTAAAACTAGAGATATCAGAAGGCCGTAAGAGAGCCACAAGATAGGTCAAAGTGGTCATACAGGTGGTCAGTGGAAAGTCTTTGACCTAAACACTATAAAGAAATGAAGGGAAGTGAATCCCGCCACATGAGAAAGCAAGGGAAGTGAATCCTGTAAACAATAAAAGTAAATATGAATGTGAAGTTGGCAAGAGTGAACCCGGAAGATGGATGCTGACGAGAAGGGGGCAAAGTCTAGGTCCGAAGAAACAGTGTGTTGACAAAGGTGAACCCGGCCGAGGGATGTCCACTGGAACTGTTTAAACAGATGTTAAGAAAGATTGGTGAGAGCGTGAGCATTACAAGACATGGGGAAGGGAAGTGTCCCCCTTGTCTTCTAGGGTTCGAGCCCGCTGAGAGAGATACGGGGTGGACAGTTAACACCCAAAACTCACAGAAAGAAACTGGTTTTGTGTTTGTTTGATTATTAGAGGGACTGCCCCCCGGAAGAGGGGGATCCAGGGGTGAAGCCATCACCCAAAGTGGTTTAAAAAGACTTTAAGATCTGTAAATGTAGAAATATTGGAAGACAAGGAGAAGTGAACTGTCCCGCATGTCATTTAGGATCCGAGCCCGGCAGAGGGAGATCCAGGGGTGAAAAGTCAACACCCAAAAGTTCATTGAGAAAGGAACTGTTTGGTTGTTTTCTTGAAAGCAACTAGTGAGAGGTCTGCACCCGGAAGAGGTGGACCCAGGGGGGAAGCCATCACCCAAAGTGTTTGTGGAACAGAAGTTTGTGTTTGTTTGTTGAGACTATCAGGTCTTGAAGGGAATAGACGTTTATTGAAAGAGACTTAACCATCAAAGAACCTGATAGTTGATACGGAACTGTTGGCTTGTGCTGAGAAAGCTCCATTGTGTGCTGTGCTCAGGAAATCCACGTTGTCCCATGCTCAAAACATGGGAAGGGAGAACCCTGGCAATCACATCCTGATTTATTATATGTGAACACTTCTTTCTTTATTGAAACCCTATCCCACACTTCTTTTGTATTTAGTGTAAGGATTGGCAATAGGTTTCTTAGTATAGGCCCTTTTATTTTGACACAAACTGCCTTATTTTCATTTTATGGTCGACGCTTGCTCCCATCTTAGGTTTAGGTTTAGATCAGGTGTTTTTCCAACCTGCATACAGTTCGATAAACACCCTTGAACTGTGATCACTTGTATCTGTCTTTACTGTTGCCACCATGAGTTCCTCAAAGCGGGAAAAGGCCATTTCGCTAGGATCTGCCCCAAAAATCAAAAGGAAGAACCCATAGAGATAGTCCGGGTAGGAAGTGAAGAATTTATTTATCTATTTACTATTTATTTGTACAGCGCTTATACACAAGTGAAGTGCTTCAAAGCACTTCAAGGCGGAAGGGGAGCAAGGGAATACAGTAGTAATTCTTAGGCCTTGAAGTTTTCGAATGATCGAACAAAGAAAGCATCTAGCGTACGAGGCCTGAAGGCATTTCTCCTAAAGCAAGTGCATGAAGTGTTTTAGGCACAACCAAACAAGGGATAGGACACAAAGGGCGGGACAAGACAGAACTTACTAGTCCTAGTATTTCGGGTCATGCAAGTGTATAGACAGATGTGCAAGGGGGGTAAATGCGCCCAGTGCAGCAGGGCCCTGGGCTAAGTGCAGAGAGGTTATACCGCTCATGGTGCGTATGCTGAAAGCGCAGTAGTCTGAACATAGTGGCAGAGGCCCGGTGGCGAGTGCAAAGACTGGCAGGGAAGCCTGGAACTTGTGGGACTCAGAAGGTTAACCAGGCAACCAGTCACTAAAAACTGAGTTAGGAAAGGGAAGGAGGAGTGAGGCAGGAGAGAAAAAGAGAGGAGGTTAGCAGGGGAGAGGGAGGAGAGAAGGAGGAAGCGGAGAGCAAGGTCCTGAGGAGTTTCCGGAACTTAAGACGCTCCGGCTCAAGGCGGAGAGAGTGGGAGGCTGTTCCAGATGGCAACTGCAGAGGATAAAGATCTACCCCCAATTCTCTGCTAAGAACAAATATCTCACCCGCAAAGAGTTGGAGGAAGACGAGCAGAGCGCTCTGGAAGGAGATTATTTAGGAAGAGAGCGTTGTAGATAGTGCAGGCCCTGGCCCCAGAAAGCCTTATGGACTATGCAAAGGGTCTTAAACTTGATCTTAGCAACCACGGGGAGCCAGTGAATGGATTTCAGTGCCGGAAAGATGCGGTCCCTGGGCATGAGGCCAAGGATTACTCCTGCGGTTCTGTTTTGGATGAGCTGTAGCGGACAGAGAGTAGAAGTAGGAAGATTGAGAAAGAGGCTATTGTAGTAATCTGGCCTAGAGAGAACCAGGGCTCTGCAGACGGTGAGCCTTGTCTTTGTACCTGACTTTGAATATTTCTTTGTTCCCGACAATGAGGAAGAGATTTATACTCTTAGTAATTGTTTTTATTTTCCTGAGCCCTTTAAAACCTGTGAACCTGTAAAAATAAATGGTCTTCCTGCATACGCATTAGTCGACTCTCGAAGCAAACAAACTGCCATTCAACTTGACCTTATATGTGTGGAGGATATGGAAAGGGGGAAACCAGTTTGAGTAACCTTTGTTCATGGTGACCAAAAGGTCTACCTAAAAACCCCTGTATCAATTACTATCCAAGATCAGGAGGTTGTTATGAACTCGGCTATTATACCTGGCCTTCTGCAGGAAGTTATTATCCCCAATTTTGGTAAAATTATATCCGACCTTAACCACCCTGCGAGACAATATTCTCCTGTAGATTCTTGGGAGGGGATAGAACTGCTACCTGTCTGGGATTGGGAAAACCAAAGGGAGACTCCACCTAACAGAAGGATTCTACAAAATTCTAGGGGAGGCTTTATTAGGAGTAGCCTGATGGAAAGGGGAGAGATATGTGACAAATCTGAGGATGCTGTCCCTTCTCCCCTAGGGGGAAACCTCTCCCATGGGGCCAGGGTGGTGTGTCCACAGTAGAATAGTTCCTATGGGGTGGCGCACAGAGGGAGCATCACATGGGGGAGGAACCCCCTTATGGGATTAGGGATGACCATGTTCAGAGAATGCGGTATGCCCCTGCGTTAGTACACCTAAACCCCTCCCCAATTCTCCCCTCATTTCTTTTGCTAAGGCCAATATCTGATATGATCAAATTAGTCAATCTAATATGCTTGCCAAAATTCAAACCTTAGAAAATGCAAAGTATGTTTCATCTGACTCTATGAAATCTACTGGGAAGAAGCCGATGATCAGAAGTCCAAGGATCACTATGGAGAAACACAATAAGCACACTTGCTTCTCAATGACGGAGATGAAGATGATCAGGAGTCCAAGGATCACTATTTTTTTATTTTTTTATTTATTTATTTATTTTTATATAGCGCGCAAGCAACCCAGGGGCATTGAGGCGCTGTTACTTGCAAGAACTTAGTTACACAGGTACAGGCATGGTAGCGGTCGTTGACACATTGTGAATACTACAAAACATCATACTGTTGTTACAGATATTGCACATAGTCATTATATTACAACTTATGCAACGGGTCAAATGGTAAGTATTCATGCTGATGTGAAGGGCCTTATGTGAAGAGGATGGTTTTCAAACCTTTGCGGAAGGTGGTGAGGGAGGCCTCTATAGAGAAGCATAGTGAGTGCTCTAGCTTCTCAGTGAACCTGATAGACCTAGAGCAGCTCCCTTTCCCAACGCGGGAGTTTAAACATCAGACAGTTGAAATGAGAAGGGATAACGATCCTCCAAGCCACCAGTGGCAAAAAGAATGAGAGTCAGCTGGAGGGAAGCGGAGAAGGAGAACACAAGTAAGGTCCCAGAAGCCAGGACTGTTCACATACTGCTGTGTGGAATCTCCAGGCATCCAGAGCACCAGCGAAGCACTCAGCAAACAGGATGTACCACCTGGAAGAAGCAGATGTGGGGGAAGCCGCTGCTGACCGGAGGAAGCCCCGAACATTACCGTAGCCTTCAGCGATGCTGCAGCTGCTTGGGAAATGCTGGTACTTTCCAAAGGGAATCAAACGAGTATGCGGGTCTCCCGAGTGGTGCAGGAGGTCCAGGAGATCAAGGATGTGAAGACGAAAGCCGGAGAAAGAGGGTCTGGGACATGCACCCATATGAAAGGTTACATGAGAGTATAACTGCTTGGCAGGAGAGTGAACCAAGCAGTTATGTTGCAAGTCTGTTAATCGCACCCTAAAGAGGTACAGTCCATGAAAGGACCATTGCTTGGCAAGGAAGTAAACCAAGCCTTATTGAATACTGCTACTGGGACCTGAACCTAAAAATAAGTGAAGAAAACATAGTGCATCAAATCCCACGTTTGGCAAAAAGAGTGTGGCACGTTCGTGGGATAAATCCTACACATGGTAAAAGGAGTGTGCCAATTTGGTGGGATAAATAGGAGAAACATAAGGAGGATATTTGTGTGAACTGCCTATTGACATTGGTTTAAGCAACTACAGGCCTGAGAGGCCCCACAGGAGAGGTACACTAGGAGAAGGATTATGGAGGAAAGGATACAGACTCTAACCTTGGAATCCTACAGTTTTGAACCTTTGTTTGTTCTTTCGGCCACTTGTGCTTAACCAAGAGACTGGGACTTTTCTGTTGGTTAGATCTACATGGAATATTACAAGAAGGAATCTAGGGGAAAGTATTGTGACCCTAACCTTGGAGTCCTACATTTTAGAATATGTCTTTATTGTCACCCATTTATATTGCCCCAGAGACTTGGAATTTCTCTGTTGGTTGAAGCTACAGAGAACACTTTACTTTAGGAAAAAATCATCCCTGCACAGTTGGTGGTTTATTAGTGTTGGGGACAGAAATAGGCCTTTTGAGACCCAACAGGGACAGACTTTATAGTTTGGGCTTTCTGCCAATTTCATTAGTTTTCTTAGAGACACGGAAACTCATCTTGGTTTTAGGGACAGAGATGCATTTTCCCAACCCTTCATATAATAAAAGTTTCTGCCCAAAACCATACCACCATTGTGTCCGAGCTTTACTTCTGCGCCCTCACATCTCCCTGTCAGATATAGTATCTAATTGCAAAGAAGACTATTTTTGCTCACCAACCTGCTACAGTGGGTGATAGAGGTCATCTGATCCATTCTCAATAGTGACTTTTCTCAATGTTGATTGTATTATTCTTATATTCTATTAAAGAAAAGGAAATATTAGGTTACAGATAATATTCCCATAGGATAAACATCAAGTGTAATTAGATGATCATAAATGGTGGCCGTTGTACTATTTAACAACCAGTTACTTCTTGTTTTGACATGTATACTTGCATGTAACCTTCTCTTTTTCATGGTTTTACACGTGCATAATGGTCGATATTCATATTTATTCAATTGTGTCATTGCATGTGATGTCATCATGCATGATGCCATCACGTATCCGTGTGACGCCATCGGGACATCCAAGCATTGCTATTGTGTCTACCTATTGATTAGCCATTTTTGATTTAGGAAAGCACTTAATTTAAAAAATGTAATTGGTATGTTATAATATTCTAAATACCAATACATTATATTTATATTGGTCTAACAATGTGATTAGACGACCATTCTTATAAATATTGAAATCCTAATATCTATGTAAACAGAATGCTTGTATTCATCCTGACTATGAATATTGTTATTTGGGCTGCCTAGAATATTCTTGGTTATAAACTTACAGAGATTAAAGAATCAAAGATTTCGAATTATATGAACATAATTGGGCCTCATTACAAGGTTGGCAGTACAACTTGCCGGCAAGCCGGCGGGTTGTCGCCAACCCTGTAACACCCTTTCTGCCGCCTGACATCCCGGTGCTACCGGGATATCATAGGCGGCAGCGGAACTGTCGTTTCTCATTCCCATGGAATTGGATAGGACTCCACAGGAATGGGAAAATGGAAGCGCTGGCACCGTTAGTAATGGTGCTGGTGCTTCAGTGAAAAGCCTGCCGGTAGAGGCCTGAACTCCTAGCAGATTAGGCCTGCCAGGAGTTCTGTGCCCCTAACAGTGGACTCTTAGTTTGGTGGTCCGGAAAGGGTGCTGGTACGTTGCTACTGGCACCTTTATTTCCAGGCCGCCAACCTTGTAATGAGGCCCAATGTATTGTATCTGTTGATCAAAATGTCTTGTCAATACTGATCACGTGATTACATATAAGTGATTATTGTAATGTTATTGTCACTCATTTTCTTCTATTCCGATTCTAGTTATATTTACCTAAATTATGGATTAGACAGAATAGTGTGTTTCCATCAGTACAATAATAGATTAAACCCTTTTATATTGTGTGTCCTTGGTCCGGAATACCATGCTTGCAAAAACTTCATTTTTTCCCTGTGATTTAATCACTTTTTGATGTTATCTCAATATTACCTTTTGTCAGATCAGGTCAGCATAGTTAAACTTTGAATTTCCGTTTTATCACACGTATTATGATACATCGATTACAAAGTGTTATAAGTGTTTCATATTGTTGCTCAACACTACATTTTTACCCATGCTGTCAGCAATCAATATGACTGTGTATAATGAATAGTTTGATAGCATGATCTTGTAATTCAAGAACAACATGCATTTGTTCATCCAAGTTCAAGCCACAATAAACAGTTCAGTGTTTGCCAGCTATATCTTGGTTCTAATTTTCTTAGTTGCTGTTGTGAGGAGCCAGTAATGAGACACAAACACTGAGAGTTCATAGTTTTGGCTATAAACCTTTATCCAAAATTAAAGGGGGGTTGGAAAATGCCTTGGTGTCCATGCTCTAAGAGGTACTACCCTTCCTCAGCCAAAATTAATGGTCCGACCTATGTCAGGATATCCAATGCAAAAACGTCGTCTGTCCGAAATCCTGTCCTAGCCCTTGCATTCTAAAATTCTAAGATGGTAAGGGTAATGTATTTGGGCTTGAAAGTGCACAAATGTTCAGTCTCAAAAGAGAGATTCCCCAATGGATAAAGTTCACAGTTCCAGAGGATGGCTCCCTTCTGGTCAATAAAAAAAAAAATCTGTATGCAAAACAACTTGGATGCAAGTCCCAACTTTGTAGGATACCTGGTATACTGCCCTGACAAGTTTTCTTCCCCTGTAATGCAACTACATTCAGAAGCTTGGCTTCATCTAGTGGACTCTTCTGCCAGGACGATCTTATATGATACACTTTATACACTTGTCAAACTGGCTTTGCCTGGTATACTCTTATGCCAGGACTTCTTTGTGCAGTTCACTTTGAACAGTTTCAAACTTCACTTTGCTTGGTATACTCTCCTGCCAGGGCTTTCTCATGTTTGTTTGTTGTTTGTTTATTTATTTCTAATGCGCACCAAACCCAAAGTTAACAGGGCACAGCAGTAAGGAGATGCGAAGCTTACAAGGTTACAAGTGATTCGCTTTACACACTTGCAAACCTGATTTTGCTATGTTCACTCTATCGTTTTCCCTTTGGAAATATCGGGTCTCATATTCCCTTTCATTCATTCCAATTGCTTTCATCTGTTTTTGGTAATGTTGCCAAAGCGTCCTGGTGTCCCTATATCCCTCCTGAGGACTCATCAGCTTTCTGTGCACTTTTCAGCTCCCTCACGGTAAACTGGCATCAGCGCTTCGGTGTCCCGTTTCCACTTTACAGGATTGCCGGCTTTACTGAATGACTTCCGTGTCTTCTGCAGTTCCCGCTTGCATACCAAATGCTTCTCTGTGTATGGGCGGTGCAGATGCTGCTCTCCGGTTCCTGTGACCGTTAGGAAGTCTCTCCTTCTTGTGATGAATCCTGTAGTCTTCACTGATGCCCAGCATAAGATCTCCTCCCATGTGGTCAGGGGACGGTAGTTGCTACCGGATCCTGGCCCTGGGGTTGGTAATATGAGTGAGGATCACATGGGAGGAGATGGCTGTCAGAGAGATGTGGTGACCCCACCCAGATAGACGCGGTATTCTTCCCTTCCATGTGAAGAAGATCCTATAATTCCTAGATTCCTGATAGCATGTTGCTAAAACCTTAAGTACTCTTGCCAGACATCCTAGGCATGATACCATTCACACTTCACATGTACATAATGCTCACTTATCTCCTAGTTCTGACAGTCTTGATTTGAACAAAGATCTAAAGCAATACAGCTTTATAAAGTCTAAAACTCCTATGGACTCCAATTCCCATAAAACCTACAGCACTAGCATGAGGAAGAGGAGAAAGGAGTTAATGTGGAACAGAAAACACACCAAGATAAATGTGCAGACTAGTTTTTGTAATGCCAATTAGCTATGCAGGACATTTTAAAAATGGTGTGCATTTTCAAATGGAAAGGAGAGAAGGCGAAGAGAGAAGCAGGGTGAGGAAAGAGTAAAGCAGAACCGAAAGCAGACACACGCAAGCTGGCAATGCTGAAGGAGGCAGGCTCGTCCTACCGAAGAGGAGAGAGGCAGAGAACAGCATAGCAAGTGCTGAAGGATGACTGCTGAGGAACCAGCAGCAATGGAAAGGGTGTCAGGGATGCAGTCATGCTGAAGAGCAGGAATTCTGCCGGTGAGTGAAGGAGAAGCCAGCAGGATAACCGTGAGGGGATCTGCAGAGTGGGGAACACTTTTCCATGGCACGAACATCGCCGCAGCTGGATGCCACGGGCCGGAAATGCCAGCCAACACCAGTGAGTCTGTCGCAGAATATTGGGAGGGTTGAGGTGTACCGACAGGCGCACAGATAATTGAAAACATATTTTGAATATCAACCAAGTAATAGAGAAAGACTGAATTCACAAAAGTCTCCATATATGAGATGTCGATATCGGGAAAGCTGGAGTAAATGTCATAAGCAAGTGAACTTTAATGAAGCAATTGAAAGCCAATATCCAAACAAATCTGCATATATGAGAAGTCAATATGGGGAAAATTGGAATGAGCATTGCCACAAGCCAATGAATACTAACAAATAAGTTAACAAACAAAACTTGAACAAGTCTCCATATATGAGGTGCTAATATGGGGAAAGTTGGAACAAGTAATACCTGGAGCCAATAGAGTATAAACGGTGAAGGAGTACAACTGTGTTCTACTTAAAGAGAACTGAAAGATAAAAATATTGTAAGAAGACCTGTTGAAAGAGATACATCAGGCAGGGAGCCTTTGGAGGGAAGATACCTGTCAGGAGAGTATACCAGGGGATCTACCAAAACCAGAGGGGGATTCATTGGAAGGTAATCCATCTAGAGTATATGAAAGGAAAGACATTGTGAAAGGGCCATGACAGGAGAGATAACGAGGCGACCATCTTTAATAAGTTGCTGAGTAAAAGAGACACTTAAGCCATCCTTAAAACCACCATTGCATGGAAAAGACATTTCTTTCATCATTACTTAAGTTGCCAAGAGATACATTTGCCATCCTTGAAAACCTCATTATTTCAGTTGCCAAAAGATACTTTTGCCATCCTTGAAAACACCATTGCTGGGAAAATACACGTTTTATCATCTTTAATAAAGTGTTATATGAAAGAGATTTGTATAGGGGGTGCCAAACCCTCCCCCCTCAACTGAGTATAGATAACATGATAGGCAGATCAAATGGTTCTATTATTGCAGAAATCAGGATTATAGTGCCTTTATTTAAGGTAAAAAGTGCATATGGCACTGTGATGCTGGAAATGCATTGGCGGGACAGGGCCTCCATGTCCCTGTCCTGTTCTCCTTTTAACATGTGTGTTCTGTGTTATTTTCTGCAAAGGAGTCCATGTGGGACAGGAGTCCAGCCGGAAGAAGAAGGTTTACTGCTGTTTCCCTTCGACACAATCTGAAAGATGCTGTGCCTTCATGGAACTGATCTAAGAGAGTACCTCTTCCCGAGCTACCAGGGACCATTGTGCACCAGCTAACCTTCGCCAAAGTGCCCTGGAAGTCAGCCTTCGAAAGACTGTCGACCGGAGACCAGGGTTCGGAGGACCGCCGTAACCGCTGGAAGCCCGTCAAAGCCATGTTGCCCAGAAGCGTGGACAGCTTGACGCCGTGCTGCCGCCGACCGGAGCCACAAAGCTCCATTGTCTAAGAACACTTTAATTCACAGACTCCCTTGCTCATTATTGATGACCGCTTTGTCCCGCTGGAGAAAGTCAAGGCCGCCAACGACCGAGGAGAATCCGCCGCTAGGTTTCCCGCCACCCAAAGACCACAAAGATGCTGATGACCTGACACACTTGCAGGTCCAAAGTTCTTCAGTAACGCTTTACGGCAACAAGCTATCATCATCAAGGTGCACCGCATGCCTCATCTTCGCAGGACGTCCACGACTGATCGTCGACGAGTAGCGCCAGGACTGAAGCTGCTCCCTCGATGCCTTTGTTCATCTTTTCTTCGTGGGATCTCGATGATCCATGGCGCCTGCCTTAAAGGGAGTTCACTCAAGAAGGATCCGTCGATGACCCGACATCGAACTCTGCTAAACCAGGTACATTGGGGTGGTAGGACCTTATAGAAAGAAATAAGACTCTGCTACAGCAATCATTGGAATGGACTTGTTTTATTATCTTATTTACAGGTTGCCCAGGTGGGGGGATTCTCACATAGAACTGTGTCTAGGTAAACTGGGCCAGTATTCTGTCAATTGCTTAACCAAACTTGTTTGCCTTCCCAAGTCTATTGTGGGTACACATTTTGAAGTGATTTGAAACTGTCTACAGTTGATGCATTTTAATGGAATCTAAAAAGTAATTGTGGTACCACATAGAGACTGTATATATTTATCATTATAGAATTGACTGAGCACAAAGTATGTACATAATCAAAGCCTTATTTAGATAAAGAACTGTGTTTTCACTAAAATAGTGTGTGGACATTTCTTTGTGGGGGCTTGGGGACTACACCCTACTTAAGAACCAGCCTGCATCACCTCCTGAGGGCTTAAGCCTTGATTGCTCCACCATAGCTACCGAATAGAGAATATTGGCTGGGGTGCTCTGTGCTTCTACTCTGCCATATAGAGGGCAGGAGTACAGATAACCTGTCACAACCCTCATCCCGGATCCCCACTGGCAAGCCCATTGGCCAGGTGGGATCAGGACTCGGGTCTCTAATAAGGCCTGGCATCAACTTCCCAAGCCCTCTTGGGGCCAGTCCTGGCGCCTATGGCACCAGGCTCATACACCGTGAAAGACATGTGTTCAGGGAACTATTTTATTTGAAGCTTTCAGCCAACATGAAGGCATCCACATAGCTTGGCTCCTAGGAACCAAGTTATGCGGTATAGTGTTTTGGGTGTGGTGGCCCAGGGACTATTTTACCTGGACTACTTTGTTGAGGCTATTTAAACCACACCCGAACAAGACAACACACTTCACGTTACTTTGCAGCCTGCAACGTGACGCTCACTGTGTCCAGCTATACCCACGAGCCTCGGAGAAACAGAACCTGCAAGGAGACAAAAAGAACATTGTTAGCAGCAGCAGCATCTTACCTGCAATCTCCATCTTTATCCGCTCGCAGCTCCTGTGAAAAGCTTCCATTGAATCTGCGCGCCTCCCGGACTGAAAAACCTGAAAGAGGAAGGAAAAGACAACAATAAAGAAGGCATTGGAGACATTGCAAATCTACGAACTGCTCGAAAGGCTTTCCTGGCTGGTCGCCTCTCAGCCGGCATCACTCCGGAATTCCACACATGCTGGGAGAACACTGCGACCTACGAGAAAAGAAGGAAAACAGGTTAGCAAAGGCAAGACATCACAGCGCTGCGCATATCGCTTACTTACCGCATCATAGCGCTCATTACGCGCTATCATTTACCGGCGAGGCCCAACTCAGCCAGTTTGCCACGCTGAAGCTCCGCATATCTAAGGGAGAAAAAGAGACATTATTAAACAAAGAAAGGCATGTAGGAATAACAACACCATATGAAAAAACAGCAATAAGACCTACCTGAAAGACATCAAACGGGCCGGCGTCAGTGAAGTAACTGGACCGCACACACCCACGAAAGACAACATGCCCCTGCCAAGAAGGCAAGATGGAGAGCACGCCTAATTCTACAACAAAGTGAGGAGAGGGCCCAGAGGGGCTGAAGTCATACGGGGGAGTGGGTGAATACTTACCTCGGTCGGCCAGTCTTGAACTCAGCCCTTCTGTATTTCCAGGCGCAACCTTCCCTGGAGACCACATCTGGGAACCACTGAGAAGGATACCAGCGACCAATCAGACTGGGGGGGCGTCCCCGTGGATACCAAGTGAGCGTAACATAACCCCCCCTACAGTCTTTACAGGCACAGATCATATTTGGGTTAGGATTAGGGAGAGCATTACTTTGAGGGGGTGACTGAGATATGGACGCATAAGTACACTGCATATGTGGGAGGGTGGACACTGGGTGTAGTTGTCGAATATTGAACACTGGTCGAATATCGACCAAAGGGTGGAAATGTATATGGGGTGCCATCCCATCCCCTCTCAACTCAGTATAGATAACATGATTGGCAGATCCAATGGTTCTATTATTGCAGAAATCAGGATTATAGCACCTCTATTTAAGGTAGAAAGTGCATATGGCACTGCACATATTTGGGTTAGGATGACCCAGGAAGGGAAGGGTGCTTTAAATATCACACACATACCATAAGTGTATAAAGATTTATTATGAATAAGGGATACAAAGTGAGAGATGGTTAAATAAATAAATAATATCTCTCTGAAGAATAAATACAGTGGGCCTCATTACGACCCAGGCGGTAATCTTCCATCATTACCGCCATGGCGTAATGAGCGTTTACGCCGTGGGCCGATGGCGTAAAGAGCGCCACATTACGACCCATCGCGCACGAGCATTACGCCATGGCTGTAATGCAATTAACGCCATGGCGGAAAAGGCCCCTACCGGCATCGTAAAGCGAGCAAGGTGCACTTCCGCCACCGTAAGTAGCGGCCACCGTAATTAGCGGCCACCGTAATTAGCGGCCACCGTAATTTGCGGTGGCCGTAAAAAGCAGAACCGGAAATAGCGTCATCGCGCCGGAACGGGAAACAGCACGTCGGCCATCTTTAAAAACACAATCCATTGCCATCCTACCGAACAACACCAGATCCAACCCTGACACCTGTCCCAACCAATCACCCACCCATCCAACTACCCAAAAATGCCTAAAGCTGTTAAGAAGGCATGTGACCGCCAGCGCCAGGAAAGATTCAGCCGGGAGGAACTCTGCATGCTTGCGGAGACCCTGCAAGACAACGCAGCTGTCATTTTCTCCCCGGAAATGACCAGGACAGCGATAGGGAAAAAGAAGGCCATCTGGGCCCTGGTGGCCGAGCGCGTCAGCGCGGTGGGGACCGTACCCCGCACCCCAGAGCAGTGCAGGAAGCGCTGGGACGACCTTCGCATACGGGTCAGAGCCGTCATCTCTGCGAACCGCAACCTTGCCCTGGTGTCATGATCTCTGCTTCCAAAAGGTCAGGGTTTTCCCAACTCCCTTGGAAGCAGATCCATAACCCAGGTTCCGAGTGCCAACCAGTCCCAATTGGGACCTTTTGGACCCAGTCCTGGCGCCAGTGGCACCAGGCTCATAAATATGCCCAGTCCCAGCGCTGGAAGCGCCGGGCTCATAATGCTTGGGTGGACTTACCTGCAGCAGACCATGCTGCTTACTTGCCTGCCAGTTGAGCCTCTGATCCTCTTCTGTTTGGAACTACTTTTCCTGTTGGGTGGGGCAGGAGCCACTCCCTAGGTTCAGAACACTGGAACTCTTCTGGAAAGCAAGAACTCTTTTCTCACCTAGGCGTGGCTGTGGAAGGAGACACCTAAGCACTACAGGAGGCTATTTAAACCACACCCGATGGATGAATCTTGCTTTGCGTTATTCTGCATCCTCTGCAGCAGAACGCTCATCGTGTCTTCTGCATCTGATCCTGGGCCTAAGGAAAAAGGCTTACCATCCTGAATCCAGTCTTCAGCAACACCTATAAAGACAAGAAAGAACAGGTTAGCATTACAGTCTTCAGTGACAGCTCTTCACTTACCTGGTCCATCGGCTGTCAGCAACGCTCGCGCTGCATTCCGGCATCTGAAAGACAAAGGCTTACCTACTCTTCGTGCGCTCCGGAGGTCTTCGCACTGCATTCCGGCATCTGAAAGACAAAAGCTTACCAACTCTTCGCACGCTCCGGAGGCCTTCGGCGCTGCATCCCGCATCTGAAAGACAAAACAAGGTGCGTTTAAAGACATTGGGGAACTTTAATACTCACGTGCCATTACTCCTATCCACATCTAACCCAGTGGGTATTCCGGCACCCTGCAGCCGCTCCGAACTTGTATCTGCAAAATAAAAAGACAGTTAGAGCGCATCGTGAAGCAGGCAACAAGCGCTTACTTACGTGCTTCCAGGCGCTTCTATTCATCACACGGGCTCCATCTTCAACTCACTTCAGCCCGTCATCCGCCATCGCCGGAACCCTGCAAAACAAGAGACATCATTACTAAAGACTTTTAAAGACATTAGAATTACTCGAAACTTACCGTTCGTGCAGTAAACGACGGACAGCAGTCCTCTGAAGTCAAGAGGCCTGCTCCCCTTATCCAGTGAAGAAACTGGTTACAGCACCCTGCCCCGAGGCAGATGGAGAGCACGGCGTTCACTTACCTAAGGTGAGAGCGTTAACCTTTGGGGTTCTACAGGAGAAGAGAAAGGGAAGAAGAGAGAGACAACCCAGTTCATTAATCCCATATTTTCTATCTGCAGACATCTTACCCTTCGAGTCAGACATACAGTGCACAGAGGTCCAGCCCAAAGAGCCAGCCGTGTGTTACACATCACCTTTGAAGATACGGTATACGCCCAGTCAAGACCGGCGCCTCTACGGGAATCAGGTGAGCGTTACAGAACGCAAAGCCTACCGCAAAACTCCCGTCCAGGCGCTATGGAAACCTCGGATACCAACCAGCTAGCCCAGTTACTTGGGGAACTAAGGGCAGAAGTGCATGCAGCCCGTCAGGAAACGAACGCTCTAAGAAGGGAACTGATTATTTCCAAGGAGCGAACAGATGATCTCGCTAGACAATTGCTATAGTCACAAGCCGGACAGACCCCGTTACCCGCATCTGGGGGAAATCTTCCTTCTACATCCTCTATGAATCCAGTGCAGATCAACCTACCTGGGAATGTACCTCTGGCTCCGCCCGAACGATTTTCTGGTGACCCAAAGAGGTTTGCAGTATTTATCAATCAGTGCCGGTTGCATTTCTTATGCCGGCCAGCAGCCTTTCCAACTGATCAAGCTAAAGTAGCTTTCGTGCTTTCGTACCTTAGTGGCAATGCGGCAGACTGGTCGATCCCTCTAGTAAATCAAGATGATCCGGTCCTCCATGATTTTCAAGCTTTTCAGCTCGGTATGGAAAAACTGTTCGCAAGACATTCACAGGGGCAGGCCTTGGACAATGAGCTTCTTTCGTTGCGACAAGGTAATCAAGACCTTTTGGCTTATATTGCGTCTTTCAACAGACTGATAGTGGAAACTCAATGGCCTGAGGACAAAAGGATTACGCTGTTTTATAGAGGTCTACGTGGAGAGCTCAAAGATGTGTTAGCCCAAGTAGTGAATCCCCCACAAGATTGTTCGGACTATATAGACTTAGTCGTTCAAATAGATCACAGACTGCAGAACAGGAAGGCCGATCGTTCCAAGTTTGATGCTCGAGTATTTTCCAAACCACCAACTCCTTCCAAAGGAGTAGACTCCGGGGAACCCATGCAAATAGGGGGCCTGAAAGGTCCTCTAACACAAAAGGAGCGGGAAAGGAGAAAACAGTTGCAATTATGCCTCTATTGCGGAAACTCAGGGCACTTTCTTCGAGACTGTCCGGTGAAACCTGCCAAGAAGGCAGTAGGAGCTGCAGTTACCAAAGTTACAAACTCTGAGCAGGGAAACGACCTCGCCCGACAAGAATAGAGGTCCTCATGCCGAGCGTGAAAACCAGTTCCGTGACCTCGCATTTCGTGATACCTATGGTCCTCATTAGCCCTGATAATCCGGATCGATTACATGCAATTGAAGCTTACGTCGACAGCGGTGCCATCGGCAATTATGTGGATCATGAAATGGTTTTGAGGATGAATCTAACTCTTTGTCCCAAGGCTGTAAAGGACGTCATTACTACGGTGGATGGAACGGAGATAGCCTCCGGACCAGTAACGCATACCACTCAAGAAGTGACGCTAGTAAGTCAAGATGGACACCATGAGAAGATCGTGTTCGATGTGATCAAGGCTCCTCAGTTTCAGATTATTCTAGGAATACCTTGGTTAGAGAAACACAATCCTCTGATCGATTGGCGAGCAAGATTGGTCCAGTTTCCAGAATGTGTCTCTACTTGTCACCCTCCACTTGGTGTTGCACTGGCAGCAATTTCTTCAGAAACTCCCCAGTTACCTCCCGAATACCGAGAATACCAAGATGTTTTCCGGAAGGATCAGGCTAACTCTCTACCTCCTCATAGGTCTTATGACTGCCAGATAGACCTGATACCTGGATCTACTCCTCCTTGTAGTAGAATTTATGCCCTCACCGAGCCTGAGAACCTTCACCTTCGACAATACCTGGATCAATACCTGGCAAATGGGTTTATTCGTCCTTCCAAGTCCCCTGCTTCTTCAGCTTTGTTCTTCGTTCCAAAAAAGGAAGGAGACCTTAGAACTTGTATAGATTATCGCTCCCTGAACCAGATCACCGTCAAGAATAGATATCCGTTACCTTTGATCCCTGAACTCCTGGACCAATTCAGAAAAGCATGCATATATACAAAGCTGGATCTTAGAGGAGCCTACCACTTGGTACGAGTAAAAGAGGGCGATGAATGGAAGACGGCCTTCCGCAACAAATATGGGCTATTTGAATATCAGGTCATGCCCTTCGGACTTTGCAATGCCCCGGCCGCCTTTTAATATTTTATGAACGATGTCCTCAGAGAGCTCATAGATGTGTGTGTTGTTGTTTACATTGACGACATCCTCGTTTATTCTTCATCGGAATATGAACATCGGAAACACGTGAAAATGGTCCTCGAAAGATTGCGTCAACACAAACTTTTCGCTAAATTGGAAAAATGTGTTTTCAACGTGACTGAAGTTGAATTCTTGGGATTCATATTATCACCTAGCGGAGTGCGTATGGATTCAAAGAAGGTCGATGCAGTTCTCAAATGGCCATCACCATCCTCCGTAAAAGGTGTGCAAAGCATGTTAGGCTTCGCTAACTTTTACCGCAGGTTTATCCCCGAATTTTTTCGAATAGTCCAGCCCATCACTGCCTTGTTAAAGAAAAACAAACGTTTTGAATGGTCTAGGCGGAACAAGCTTTCCAGGATTTGAAGACTAAATTTATCTCTGCACCAATCTTAAAACACCCTCGCCCCGAACTCCCCTACATCGTGGAAACTGATGCTTCAAGCCTTGCCATGGGGGCAGTTCTATCACAAAAGGACCCGGTAACCAATCAGTTGCATCCCGTGGCATTTTGGTCCCGCAAATTCTCGCCTCCTGAAATCAATTACACGATTACTGACAAGGAACTTCTGGCTATCAAGTCTGCCTTTAAGGCTTGGCGGCATTATCTGCTGGGGGCCCGACACACCGTTACTGTGATTACGGATCACCGAAACCTGCAATATTTGAAAACCACAAAAGCCCAATCCTCTAGACAACTCCGTTGGGCATTATTCTTTGACGAGTTTGACTTCATAATTACCTATCGACCTGGTACAAAAAACGGTAAAGCTGATGCCCTTTCTCGGATGGGAGTGGAAGAACACTTGATCAACCCTAAACCTGTACCAATCATTCCCGAACAAAGAATTCTGGGTGTAATCGCCACACAATCCATAGAGGAAGTTAAGGATAAAGCCAGGCAACTTGTAACTCCAGCAGACATACAGAATTGGCATCTGCAGGGAAAGGACTTTGCAGTAAAGGACAACTTATTGTATTTCCAAGAACGATTATACCTGCCCAGCACAGATTTACAGAAAAAAGTAATCTCTTGTTATCACGATTCTTTAATGGAAGGACATCCCGGTATGGCCAAGACCTCAGAAAAGATCAAGCGCTACTTCTGGTGGCCGTCTTGGAAAAAAGATATCAGAGACTTTATAATGTCCTGTGGAGTATGCGCCCAAAACAAGAGTCAAAAGGAAAGACCAGCAGGCCTCTTACGCCCTATTGACATCCCACCTCGCCCTTGGCATACGCTTTCTATGGACTTCATCACCGATCTACCTCCATGCTCCGGATACAATACGATTCTAGTAATCGTGGACTTATTCTCCAAGATGGCGCATTTCATTCCGCTCAAAGGCTTGCCAACAGCAGCAACTCTGGCCCGAGAATTTCTCGAAAACATCGTCCGACTGCACGGTTTTCCTTCGGTTCTAATTTCGGATCGAGGTAGTCAATTTATTTCTCATTTTTGGCGAAGTTGCTGTCGGTCGGCTCAAATTGATGTGAGACTATCGACCAGTCACCACCCTCAGACCGACGGACAAACCGAGAGGACCAATCAAACTCTGGAACAGTATTTACGCTGCATGCTGCAACAAACTGAAAAAACTTGGAAAGACATCCTTTGGATAGCCGAATATGCCTACAATAACTCTGTCCATTCGGGAACTGGGAAAACCCCGTTTTTTCTTTTATACGGCAGTCACCCTCGAACCTCGGAGTTGGATCCCCTCCAAGATCTTGAAACACCAGCAGTAGACTACCTGCATTCTACAATCACCCAAGCCTTTAAGGAAGCTGTTTCTCACCTTCAAAGGGCTAAAGAACAATACAAGAAAGGAGCAGATCAACATCGGAAGGAAGCCCCTCAATATCAAGTAGGGGATCAAGTCTGGTTAGCCACCAAATATCTACCTCTAAAAGGGCCACGCACATTCAACCCAAGATACCTTGGTCCCTATTCCATCACTACCATAGTAAACCCAGTAGCGGTCAAGTTGGACTTGCCCCCGCACATGAAGATACATCCGGTCTTCCACGTCTCTCTATTAAAACCCGTGCAACCTCAAACCCGACTAACTAAATCTCCAAAACCCATCCTAGTTGATGGAGAACTCGAGTTTGAAGTCAAAAGCATTCTGGACTCCAAGATCTCCAAATCTAAACTATTTTACCTAATTGACTGGAAAGGCTACGGCCCCCAAGAGAGATCCTGGGAACCTGCTGAATATGTCCACGCTCCTCGCCTAATCAAAAGATTTCACCGAACATTTCCTGACAAGCCAAAACCCCCGGAGAAGCCCGGTTTGGGAGGGGCCTTGAGGGGGGGTACTGTCATGATCTCTGCTTCCAAAAGGTCAGGGTTTTCCCAACTCCCTTGGAAGCAGATCCATAACCCAGGTTCCGAGTGCCAACCAGTCCCAATTGGGACCTTTTGGACCCAGTCCTGGCGCCAGTGAAACCAGGCTCATAAATATGCCCAGTCCCAGCGCTGGAAGCGCCGGGCTCATAATGCTTGGGTGGACTTACCTGCAGCAGACCATGCTGCTTACTTGCCTGCCAGTTGAGCCTCTGATCCTCTTCTGTTTGGAACTACTTTTCCTGTTGGGTGGGGCAGGAGCCACTCCCTAGGTTCAGAACACTGGAACTCTTCTGGAAAGCAGGAACTCTTTTCTTACCTAGGCGTGGCTGTGGAAGGAGACACCTAAGCACTACAGGAGGCTATTTAAACCACACCCGATGGATGAATCTTGCTTTGCGTTATTCTGCATCCTCTGCAGCAGAACGCTCATCGTGTCTTCTGCATCTGATCCTGGGCCTAAGGAAAAAGGCTTACCATCCTGAATCCAGTCTTCAGCAACACCTATAAAGACAAGAAAGAACAGGTTAGCATTACGGTCTTCAGTGACAGCTCTTCACTTACCTGGTCCATCGGCTGTCACCAACGCTCGCGCTGCATTCCGGCATCTGAAAGACAAAGGCTTAGCTACCCTTCGTGCGCTCCGGAGGTCTTCGCACTGCATTCCGGCATCTGAAAGACAAAAGCTTACCAACTCTTCGCACGCTCCGGAGGCCTTCGGCGCTGCATCCCGCATCTGAAAGACAAAACAAGGTGCGTTTAAAGACATTGGGGAACTTTAATACTCACGTGCCATTACTCCTATCCACATCTAACCCAGTGGGTATTCCGGCACCCTGCAGCCACTTCGAACTTGTATCTGCAAAATAAAAAGACAGTTAGAGCGCATCGTGAAGCAGGCAACAAGCGCTTACTTACGTGCTTCCAGGCGCTTCTATTCATCACACGGGCTCCATCTTCAACTCACTTCAGCCCGTCATCCGCCATCGCCGGAACCCTGCAAAACAAGAGACATCATTACTAAAGACTTTTAAAGACATTAGAATTACTCGAAACTTACCGTTCGTGCAGTAAACGACGGACAGCAGTCCTCTGAAGTCAAGAGGCCTGCTCCCCTTATCCAGTGAAGAAACTGGTTACAGCACCCTGCCCCGAGGCAGATGGAGAGCACGGCGTTCACTTACTTAAGGTGAGAGCGTTAACCTTTGGGGTTCTACAGGAGAAGAGAAAGGGAAGAAGAGAGAGACATTCAATAACCCAGTTCATTAATCCCATATTTTCTATCTGCAGACATCTTACCCTTCGAGTCAGACATACAGTGCACAGAGGTCCAGCCCAAAGAGCCAGCCGTGTGTTACACATCACCTTTGAAGATACGGTATACGCCCAGTCAAGACCGGCGCCTCTACGGGAATCAGGTGAGCGTTACACCTGGGTACCGGTGGAGGGTCGGAATCCCCACTAAAACTCCAACCGTGGGAGGAGATTTGTGCAACCACGATTGGCATGGAAGCCATTGAAGGCGTCGGAGGGATGGAAAGGGGAGCTCCGACATCAGGCGATGAAGGTAGGTGCCTCAAACAAGACATGCCATAGTCACTGCAGTCCATTCATGTGTAGCACAAGGTTGCCCTAGAGTGTAAATGCAACACATTTCCACACTGCCCATAGCCACATGCAAGCACCACCCTGTATACACTGCTGGCACCCGCATACCTGCATCCACATTCCACACTAAAAGGAGACAACCTGCATGGCCCTGCCTGAAATCTGCCTCATCTACTGACCAGAATAATGTCTATCACTGTCATTCCAAAGTCTGCAGACCCATCAATAACGCCCTCCCTCCTTTGCTCCACCACAGGCACAGATTCACACCCCGAGGACCAGGACACCCCTGCGACGAAGAGAGCCAAGAAGGCCAATAATACCGTCCCCGCACCCTCAACCTCAGCTGCAGTGAGGCAGACCCCACAACAAGCAGGACCCACTGCAAGCATACCGGACGTCCCACCGGCAAGCACCCCTGTAGTCAGCAGGCCAGCAGCAGCTGCTCCACCTCTACCAACATTGCCTGCCACAGAAGGCACCGGGTCAGTGGCCAGCAGCAACATGGGTGAGACAGCTGCAATAGCTGCATGTTCAGACTCAGACATTGAGGAGCACGAAGTCAGAAGCCCCACTGACCTACTACATTCCCCCTGTTTGTCAGACGCCAGCCCCCATGAGGATCACACACAGGGGCACACAGAGGTAGAGGAGTGGCCTTCTACCCCATGCCCAGTCCTCAGTCCACAGGAGGGGAGCAGCCCCTCCATCACACCACCAGCACTGGCCATGGGCCAGCAGGGGCAGCAGTCCCTCGAGGACATCACAGAACGGCAGCAACAACTGTCCACGATGCTGGCTGAGCATGCCGCGGAATGTGTGGGGGCTAGGGCAACCATTGAACAGGCCACGGAGACCCTAAGGGCCGAAGTAGCGCAGAGCACTGCCACCCTGAGGGATGCCATGCAGGCCATGTCCAGGGACATCTGTGCTGAACTTGCCGGCTTGCGTCGTGCGCTCACTGAGCTCACCCACACCCTACAGGACGTGCATGCACGGGGGCAGGCAGGGACATCCTCCACTGCCAGTTCTACACAGAGCAGCCCCGTCCGACGTTCTGGACGTAACCTGCGCTCCACAGCCAGGGGTGCCCCGGGGCCGGGAGAGGGGGCTTGTAACAGCCTGTGGCCACTGTCACAGGCATCTGTTGACACCTACATGGGGTGTGTTGGGGTGTGCAGGGGGGAGGGGGGAGGGGGTGTGTTGGGGTGTGCAGGGGGGAGGGGGTGTGTTGGGGTGTGCAGGGGGGAGGGGGGAGGGTGTGTGTCACGACGTTTCATAGTTTAAATACACTTTTTTCTTTCCCAAAATGAAATGTGTGGACATTTTCATTGCGTATGTGTGCTTTATTGGTGTACAGTCCACAGTGTGCATGTCCCAGAGACACACAGTGCCCCAAGTGCAGTCTCCATGTGATTCACACCAGCCGTGTGTGCTAGAAGCAGTGGTCGATGATACTTTGGCGCATTGCACGCCCCTCCTGTGCGTCGCATCCTCCATGGGGTGCCGCCCCATCTGCACCCTCCTCATCCTCATCGTCAGGTGGTTGCAGTTCTGCGTCAGGGGGCAGGGGCACATTCCGTCTGACGCACATATTGTGTAGCATGACACATGCCATGACGATCTTTGCCACCTTCTTATGGTGGTACAGGAGTGCCCCACCAGACCTGCTGAGGCTTCGGAACCGTGCCTTCAATAGGTCGAATATCTGCTCTATGACCACACGAGTACGTGTATGTGCACGGTTGAAGTCCTCCTCGTGCTGGTTCTGAGGGTTCCGGACTGGTGTAAGGAGCCACCTCTTCAGGGGATAGCCTGCATCACCTGTATGTAGGCGAGAATGTATGTGTCAGTCATGTCGTCTGATCAAGAACATGATGTGCCACCATGGCTTGCATCCAACTGTTACTTCGGCTCACTTCTACATGCACTAATTGATTCACACAATGCAACCAGTATATGCTCATGGCTCCCATGGCCTGTTTTGCATGCCATCACCCAATGTATGCGGAGGGGTTGAGTGCATTGTGAGTGCCCATCCTCTGTCTCCGTTCTCTGTGTTACTCACAGCCAGGTGGAGTATGCATCATTCCCCCCCCTATCAGCCAGGTGGAGTATGCATCATTCCCCCCCCTTTCAGCCAGGTGGAGTATGCATCATTCCCCCCCCACTTTCAGCCAGGTGGAGTATGCATCATTCCCCCCCCCTTTCAGCCAGGTGGAGTATGCATCATTCCCCCCCCTTTCAGCCAGGTGGAGTATGCATCATTCCCCCCCCCTATCAGCCAGGTGGAGTATGCATCATCCCCCCCCCCTTTCAGCCAGGTGGAGTATGCATCACCCCCCCCTTTCAGCCAGGTGGAGTATGCATCATTCCCCCCCCCTTTCAGCCAGGTGGAGTATGCATCGGTACGTCATTCACCTGCCCACTTCCATGACATTGGACTCACCGAGTAGCCAGGATCTTGGGCCTGCATGTCGCTCCATGTAGCGTGGTATTGTGGAGTTCCTCAGGACCATAGAATCATGGGTTGATCCGGGGAATCGGGCACAACAATGTGTGATGATCTTGTTGGAGTCACAGACCATTTGCACGTTGATTGAGTGGAACTGTTTCCGGTTGTGGTACGGTACCTCCATGGCACGTGGAACCACCAATTCCACATGGGTGCAGTCGATGGCACCAATGCAACCGGGTATGCCGGCTAGTGCATGGAAACCCACTTTGGTGTTTGCAATGTCCTGGGCAGTCCGTGGTAATGAGATGTGGTCGTCTGTGTGCTTGAGGAGGGCATCGAGCACTTGGATGAGTGTTCGTGAGAATAATGGTTGTGAAATGCCATGCAAGTGCCCCTCTGTGTGCTGGTAGGTGCCTGTGGCCAGGAAGTGGAGTACAGACACTACCTTCAGTAGGGAGGGGATGGCGGTTGGAGTTTCTATCATGCTGACGATGTCGTTGTGTATCATGTCTACGATGGCGGTGATGGTGTCCCGGTCCAAACGGTACAGGGTGTGAATCTGCTCAGCAGTGAGGTTGAATGGATTGGCTCTGATGCGTGGGATTGGGGGCTGCCTGCGTGGTGGCACTGGCTGTGCTGGTGGGGCTTGCTGGGCCTGCCTTGCCCTCCTTCTCCTCCTGCGTCTCCTCTGTGCTGCCTGTTGTTGTTGTTGCTGTTGTAGCACATGCATTGCTATCAGGTCCTCCAGCCCCAACATTGCTAGTCGTATTGGTATCATTGTGGAGTGTGACTGGGTGTGGGAAGGGGTGGAGTGTGCTCTTTTTGCACTTCCTGAGTCTGTATTGCCTTCACCTGTGCTGTTTCTGTGCACCTGTGGCAGCTGCATTCACTTTACATGGCCCTTTACGGTTGGTTCGCGATGGCGTAATTAGCACCATGGCGGTAAGGTACTTAACGGGCTGGGTGATGGCGTTAGGTGCATGTCCGCTTGGGTCGGCATTTGCGTACCTTTCCGCCATGGCGCTAAGTACGGTGTGGCCGGTCGCGTGCGCGCACCCTTAGCGCAGTTAGCGGCAGCGTTAACTACGATGCCGCTAATGGCATCGTAGTTAACGGTCACGGGTCATGATCGGACCTGGCGGAAAATGATGGCGGTAACCATTTACCGCCATCGTTTTTCACTTAGCGCCAGGGTCGTAATGAGGCCCAGTGTCAGACAAAGATATCTTTAAAAATTGATAGCTCAAGTACAAAATGGTTTCCAGTTATGAGAGACTATGCTCATGCCAAGAGTTTTCAGACAAGCAACACAGGCTGATACATTGGAGATAGTCTTTGGCAGCATCTTGCAGTGAAGTCATTTGGTTTGGGAGGTTCAAATTGGAACTTGGCAGGAAAAGCAGGCAAGATTAATGATGAAAACAGATACAGCAAGGGACATTTGGTTATATTTATCTATGTTATTAATGAGAAGGGCCCAATGTGTTTCTGTCATATCGCAGCAGAGATGGCGGGTGTGGAATCGCTGGTGCGGAATTGCTGGCGTTACAGTCCGCCATTGCGTTTCCCGGCACGGCTTCTCTCTGCACTGTTCTAGATGTTGCAAGCGTACGTAGCCGGAAGTATAAATTCCATCACTTCCTGGTTACATATGCGTTGCAACGTTTCCAGGTTTCCTCCTGTGTTGCTGCTGCTCCCACTGTGTTCTCGCTTCCTCTCCGTGTTGATCGTTTTCTACCCCGTTTTCTTGGGTGAACTGTATTTCTTTCTCTCGCTAGCTCCTAGTAATTGCTGCCTTTCCCTCTCCTCCCGTTTCCCTGCTTTCCCTTCTCCTCTCTCTCTCCTCCTTCTTTCTCCCTCTTTCTTCTCGTTCGGTCCCTCCTTTTCCCCTTCTTCCCCTTATTCCTTCTTTGATTTTTTTCTTGCCTGTTTACTTTTGGATCTGCTGTGTACCCGACCTTGGCCTGCTGTTTGGACTGCCTTCGTCTTGCCTCCTTACCTGTTGGATCTGCTGTGTACCCCGACCCTTGCTGTTTCCTGGACTGCCTTTGCCTTGTCCTCTAGCCTCCTGGACTTTGTTGTACCCTCAACTGCCTAACTCCTGAAGTGACTTTCATCCAGCCCTTGTGCCTTCTTGACCAGCCACGTGTCAGAATCCTTTCCGCTGTAGCAGTTTGTTGTTTTCTCCTTACAGTCCTATCCACCCAGTCTTCTTGGAAGCTTTTTGGACTACTCTTTGATTACTTACCAATTTCCAACGTAACCAACCAACCTCGCCTCAACTATCTGAAGGAAGTCTCTTAGGGGTTTTTTGTGCCACCAGCTTTTTCCCCTTGTTGGCGCTCCCGGAGGGGTTACCCCCGTTGCTCCTATTTTAGTGGCACGGTGGCATCCTATCGAGGGCGTCCTTACCTTCATAAAAAAAAGAGAGACCTTCAAGATGCAAGGAAGGAAAACCTAAGAAGAAAGTGGAAGGTGAGGAGTTGGGGGAAGGGGGAGAGTCTACTTGATCATCTGAAGAAGAGGACATTACCGACGTTTGTGACAGTTTAATGCATACCATTTTGAGAGACTAGTTGTATTTTGTGGCTCAATATGATAGAGTGTATCTATTTCTCCACCAGTATAAGGCACTAACTAACTAACTTGGCAGGGCCAAATAAAGAGTAGACATTGATGTGATGAAGGTGTTTTGGCAGAAGTTGAGAACTGTCACAAATGTGTCCAGCCAAGTCTAAAATAAGCTTATCACTTTTGTGCATCAGGGAAGATTGTGGATGCCAGCTCTGACTAATGTGGGCTTGGTGTACACCAGAGTACAAAAGCAGGGGAAAGGCAAAATGTAATTGTGTGTGTCAAGAGCGTGTCTTTTACCTACAGCTAATAAAGACTGCTGAGAAACTCCCAGGTGCCTGATTTTCTCTCGTGTCTCTCTCTCTGAGGAATCTTCATGGATGCCTGGTGTTTGATGGAGGATGAGGACCAGGGCCCTCAGTTCATGCTTTTTCTACAACTCCTAAAGAACCACTGTTTGCACAGAACTTCCTCAACATTCTCCTTGAAATAGTTTAGGGGAAGGGAATGATTTCCTGTATACAAGGATTGTTTTGTTGGATTTTCATATTTAGTTTGTGTGCCCATTTTGTTTAAAGCAGAGACATTTATCTTGCACCATTTGTTGTTCCTTTTTAGAGCGAGGGTCAGATACGTTTTGAACACAAGCCAGTTTGCTTAAGTTGCTTAAGTTGTACGGCGAGATACAGACTGATCCCTAGTTTTGATTTCTTAGGCAGGGAAACTCTCTTTAGGATAGAGACAGAAAGGCCTTCAGCCAAACCTTTTTACTTTAATAAAATGTAAAATGTTGAAAACATTACAACTTTGTGTCATTCTCTCATTTCTGACCCCTCACCTTCTCTTCCTCTCATGGTTTCCACCCAGCAGACCGGCATCTGCCGGCCTCCTTCTTTGGGTTTCTCCCTGTTCTGGCTGGCTCCACGGTCCTTCCTGCGGCTTGTCACTCCCTCAGTCAGCACTGAGCGGATGAAACCTCCCAAGGCAGCGTCTCTCTCCTTCATGCTTGTTCAGGTTTTTAAATGTCCCAGCATCTATCATACGCTTGCAACCACTAGAGCACATTCAGTGTTCCCTGTTTTGACTGATCCTCATTGTTTCATTCAGCCTCCTCGTCCCGGTGCTTTCACATGTCTGGGAACAACAGACAGTTCTTGATGTTTTCTGTACAAAATACTGGAAGGTGTCAACAGTAAGTTCCATGGATTGTTGAACGGAGCCATCACAATATGCCATCAAAGCTTGAGGAATAGACGGGGTATCCCTAATAGGAAAAGGGAGGATACCATGTCTCATCTGATGATGCTGTGTCACTTCCTTGAGGGTTGTCACCCCCCAGCTTGTCCTCTCTCATATAGCAGCTCCCAGGATCAGGTAGCGGCTGTCATCCCCTGGCCACATGGGGAGAGGCTACCATCGGGAAAGGAGTGATGGCGTCATCAGATTCATCACATACCCTTCCCCTAATGCTCTTGCTTCCCGCCCAAGGGCCCCCCTGCTTTGAGTAGGGAATTTGGTACTTTGATGTTTCCCAAATCCAAGTTGGACCCTCAGGTGAAAATTCCCCTTCTTCCCAGGACTATATAGGGGACTAAAAACAGGAGTATTGTTAACTGTCCTTAGAAGGTCACTTTTTCTCCAAGAACCAAGTTAGGGGTTCTCCAACCGGTGGGTTAAGTGCTGCCTTTGAAAATGGAGGTCGACCCCAGTGGGTTTGTATTTTTATTTGTGCCACCTGTGAGATCCACTGGTCGAATTGCGGTACGCTACTCCCTATAAGCAGGGAGGAAGGATAGCTCAGGGGCAACGCGTTGGTCTTGGAAGCAAGACATTGCAGCGCAGCACATGTTCGAATCTCGATCCCGTGCCCAGAAACTGCTTGCTGGTATTTAGTGTTTTATAAATGAACAATAAGTAAAATAAATAAAAGCTATTTGGGCTGGCACGTTGGAGATTACTTCTACTGTCAAATATGCTTCTTTCCCCAACAGGTTAATGGGGAGTTGCGTCTGTGGATGGTTTTGGGTTTCCACATGTCCATGGACACAGCCTACTCTTCTTTCTTGCATCCTTTTCCACCACCTGGGAAGTAATTATGACCATATGGCACACCCCTTGCTTCCACTATCCACTTGGGGCCAGAGGAGTTTCCCCCCTGAGTGGCAGGGACACTGTAGGAGAAGTTTCTTCCTGTATACAGGCAAGTATTGGATCTTCTCCTGTGATTATTTTTCCTCCGTTTAGGTAGGTATTTCTCCAGATTCTTTTCCCAGTTTGCTAGTATCTCACACGGATGGGCATAGATGCTACTCGTATAAAATGATTCAGCCCTCGCTTTCTTACTTTGCCTATCCTGACTGGGTTCTTTTAATGATGGTATGGCCGGGAGATCAGTCTTATTCAGGGAGCAATGTCTTGGTGGATGACCATACTGTCCCATAAGGACTCACCCTTACTTTGCTTATAATCGACCTCCCCCTCTAAGGTATAGAGAACCTTTTCTGAGGTTTCTTTCTTACCGGATGAACTCTAAGGGTAACCTCCTTTACCTTCTCTAAGGATTTCATGGGATGGAGGTTCCACTAAGGTTTCATACAGTAGACTTCCCACCAAAACCTAAGAGGGCAAATCTCAGGGGTAGTATCTTTAACACTCTTTCTCTATGGGACATAACATAAATGGCAAGTCAGGTGGAGAGGTTTATCTGTAAGTCTAAAGAGACAATCGTCTTTTCTCTCCCCTGTGCCATATAATCTCGGGCACTAAAAAGGTGGTAAATGATCCCCTCCACAGTCTTCCTTACGGGGAGAATGGCCTGTAAGGCCAATAGATGGAAGGTGACCCCTATCATGTAGCCTAAGTGGATGTGGGGTTGGTCGTACTTGTGGTTGCTCTTTTCCATGTTTAAGGGGCCCTCAGTTTGTATCAACTGGGTCTGATCCTAATTTTGACAGCATATGTGAGGAGCCAGGAACGAGCATAGGAGAATGTGTGTGGATTTGCCCCACACATTTTCCCAGAGGTTGATCAACCATCATTCAATGTCATTTAAAATTTCAAAAAAGCTCAGGCGAGCTCACACCAACCGTGCAGATGGTTGAATTCCTCACATGCACCCCAGCCTCAACATGTGAACCACCACCCTACTGAGGGTCTGGTTTGTTATCAAGGCAAAGGTACGAGCTGAGGCTATCTGCATTTGCATGCTGGGAGCCTGGCTTGTGCCGGGTGCCCATATCTAATGCTTGTAGGGATATGGCCCAATGCAAAAGCTTAGGATTCTCCCCTTGCATGGCCATTAACCTTCGAAGAGGACGGTTGTCTGTTTGGATAGTAAACTGTGACTCAAAGATGTAGGGTTTCAGATTCTTTTGTCCAGAGGACAGTGAAAGCCTCTTTTTCAGCGATGGCCCTGTTCCTTTACTTTTTTGTCAATCATCTGCTAATATAGGCAACAGGTTTCTCTACCCCTTGAGAGTTCAGCTGCACTTACACTGCTCCAATCCCAAAATCACATGTCTGTCTGGATAATGAACTCCTGACCATAGACTGGCACTTTCAGAACTGGGGCCCTGCACAATCCGTCCTTTAAATCCTGAACTCAGGTTTGACAGGCGGCGGTCCAAGTTACCTTCTTTGGCATTTTCTTGGAAGTTACATCATTCAGGGGCATGGAAATGGTCCCATGGCCCTTGATGAACGACCGGTAGTACGCAGTGAGACCAAAAAAGGTTCTCACCTGTGTCTGTGTGGTGGGGATTTCCCAATCTTTCACAGCCTGTACCTCCGCTTTGAGAGGTTGTTGCTTATCTCCACCGACCAGGTGGCCCAGATAAGTCACTTTGCCCTGCGCTATCTAGCACTTTGTGGCCTTGATAATCAGACCTGCATTCTGCAGCACCTGAAGCACTTGTTTTCCAGTCCAGACAAAACCTGGTTAACCATTCTCTGAAAAGTGGCAGGGGCATTCTTCAATCCGAAGGTCATCACAGTGAACTGATAATGTACTGAGGTTGAGAATGCTGACCTTTCTCTCGCTCCATCTGTCAAGCCAACCTGCCGTGAGGTCAAAGGTACTCATGTACTTGGCAGCGCCAAGCTTGTCAATGAGATCATCGTTCTTCATGACAGAATTGAGCCCCCTGTAGTCCACAAAACAGCGAACTACAGTCTTTCCATCACTGGTCTTTTTAGGGACCAGTACCACTGGGCTAGTCCAGGGGTTGCGGGATGGCTCTATCACTCCTGGGACAACATCTTGGTAACTTCCTCCTTGATGGTGTCCCTGAACTTATCGGACATCCGGTGAATCCTGCTCTTCACTGGCTTACTGTCTCCAGTGTCCACATCAAAGGGTGCACCAATCGGCGCAACCTGGAGAATGTGAACACAGACCAGAAAACTGTCCCAGTAACTGGTGACAGTCTGTCAGTTGCTGTTCTGACAGGTCAGTTGCAACGTTGACACCTTCAACCGACCCATCTGTGGCTTCAGTGTGCAGGAGGGCTGGGAGGGGCATGGTCTCCTCCTCAGTCGTTCCATCTGTCACTAATGCCATGACCAAGTTAACCCAGTGGTTTTAGCCAGTTGACGTGAAATACTTGGCACATCTTTAGGTCCTTTCAAGTCAATGAGATAATTCACCTCACTGACTTTTTCCAGCACACAGTAAGACCAGTCCACTTGTCCTGAAGGGCACTGGGTTTGAAGGCTCCATAATCCACACCCACTGGCCTGGAGAATAGACCTGTCACTGTGGCCTTATGGTCCAGCCAGTGCTTCATCAGCTCCTGACTGGCCTTTAAGTTTTTCATCGATTATTCCATGTACTGAGAACCTGGGTATCGTCAGCATAGTTTGTGTATGTGACACCCAGGTTATCTAGGCGGTCAAACAATAGCTTAGTGAAGATATTGTATAGGGTCGGCGAGACGCATGACCCTTGAGGGACGCCGCAGGTGATGGGGACAGGGAGTGCTGAGGCCCCCGGGGAGAAGACCCGGGTGGTTCGGTTGGCTAGATCCAGGCAGTCGCCTGGTTAGAGAAGGCCGCTGAGGACATCAGATGTTCCGTGAGGATCTGATGGTCGACAAGGTCGAAGGCAGCTGATAGATCTAGCAGTAAAAGAATGGCTAGATTACCCTTGTCCTTTGCCTCGTCCATCTGGATTTTTAGGTCCAGTAGGGCTGACTTTGTTCCGTGCCTTGGCCTGAAGCCGGATTGTCTGAGACCCAGGAGGTTGTTGTCTTCCAGGTGCCTCTGTATTTGTAGGTAGGCCACTCTGTCTAAGATCTTTAGGATGTAAGCAACGGTGGTGATTGGCCTGTAGTTGGTTGGGTTATTGGGGTCTAGATTAGGTTTTTTAGTAGTGGCATGACCCAGGCCTCCTTGAGGCTGCTAGGCACTGAGCTTGATTTGAAGGATGCGTTGATAAGGTCTGTTATAAAGGGGGCCAGAATGTTGGCGCCTTCCTGGATGATGGGAGCTGGGCATGAGTCCCCTTGGCATATGGAGGGTTTGAGGCCCTTAATGATGCTTTCAACTTCTTTAGTGGATACTGGTGAGAAGCAGAAGGGGGGGCAGGTGGGTGTTTTGGGAGTTGTGGACGGTAGATGATTTGTTTTTTTGGATAGGCTAAGCTTTTTCTGTTCGATTTTGGATTGTAACATGGTGATGCTAGGGCTTTTTGAATCCTCTCACACCAGTCTGCATCTTTCACGCAGGTTTCTGCCAGTGTGGGGGGGGGGGATTCGAGTTCCCTGAGGATATTGAAAAGCTCTTTTGTTTTGGATTTGGCGCTCTCAATTCTGTTGTTTTATGTCTCTTTTTTGGCCTTGAGGATGGCAGTTTTGTAGGTGGTGGCTGCTATCGAGAGTTGTGTTTTGTTGGAAAGGTTGGGCGTTCTTCTCCAGGTGGCTTCTGTGGCTCGTTTGGAGTTTCGGAGGATTTTTAGCTCTGGTGTGAACCATTTGTTCATGTGGGCTGCCGGTTTGGCTTTGGTGAGTTTGAGTGGAGCGGTAGTGTCTACTGCTGATTCTAATGTTTTGTTGTAGAGGTCAGCAAGTTTCTCCACATCTAGGTTAACGTAGTTTGTGGGGGTAAGGATGTTGTCTATGAGTGGGCGAAGATTTTGTAAGGTAATGTTGCGGTTATTTCTGGTGAGGGTTTGAGGGATGATGGGGGTTGGAGTGTTTGGTTGTGATTTCCCTTGGATGGAGAAGGAGATGGCGTGGTGGTCAGACCATGCAGTTTGCTAGTTTTTTGTAATGGTCGCAGAACAGTTGAGATCTGCTAGTCAGTCCAGGGTCCTGCCTTTGTTGTGGGTAGGGTCTGTGATTCTGAGCTTGAACCCTAGTTGGGAGATGGTGCTTTCCAGGGAGAGCGCATTGGCATCGTTTGGGTCACCGAGACCGAGGTTGAGGTCGCCAAGTAGGATAATTTGAGATACTGTTTTGGTGTTGGTGGTCAAGAGGTCAGATATCTCTTCCTCAAATGTGGTGATGGGGCCTGGGGGTCTGTAGAGGAGGTGTAATAGTATGGTTTTTGTGGCAGAGAGTTGGAGCTTGGCTGACAGAAGTTCTGCAGACCGGAAGCTGGGCGGTGGGGTTAATCTAAGGCCAATGGATGTTTTGGCGATGAAGACTACTCCTCCTCCTTTACCTATGTCCCGGTCTTTCCTTAGTATTGAATAACATTCTGGGATGGCAAGGTATAGAGCTGGGCCTGCTGCTTGGTACAGCCAGGTTTCAGTGATAGCCAGGAAATGCAGGTTGTTGGCAGAGATGAAGTCTGCAATATCTAGCGCATGGGCGACCAGGGAACGGGCATTGATGAGGGCGCCCAAGATCAGTGGCTGTTCAGAGGTGCTCATGGTTTCTGTCTTTCAATGTGCATGGGTTCCAGGGAGTGGGCGGAGCAGCAAATCGGCGGATCCATTCTATTGGGCTGAGGGTGCCGTTAGGCTGGTCAATATGTTGGGCCTCGAAGAAACCCATAGTCGAGGTGTTTGAGGGATGTTGGGTTGGGGGTGATTGTGGTCGAGGTTTGTGGCGGGTGGTGTTGTTGTGGTTGAGCAGGGCGAGTGTAGCCGTTAAGGTGAGAGTGGCTAAGTAGAGGTTTGCCATGGGTGGTCAGTGTGAGACCTGGATGTAATTGGGTGAGGTTGACTAGATGGCAATAGGGTAGATTGAGGTGGGGCGGGAGCCGACTGGGTCGGGATGGGCAGGAAGGCAAGTAGTCAGAGTCAGAATAAGGTACAATGGGCAGGCACAGTGGCTAGCAGGTAGGCACATTCAAAAGTGAGGCGCAGTGGTAAGCAGACTAAGGCACAATGGCTAGCAAGTAGGCACATTCACAGTGAGGCGCAGTGGTCAGCAGACTAAGGCACAATGGCTAGCAAGTAGGCACATTCACAGTGAGGCGCAGTGGTCAGCAGACTAGGGCACAATGGCTAGCAAGTAGGCACATTCACAGTGAGGCGCAGTGGTCAGCAGACTAGTGCACAATGGCTAGCAAGTAGGCACATTCACAGTGAGGCGCAGTGGTCAGCAGACTAGGGCACAATGGCTAGCAAGTAGGCACATACACAGTGAGGCGCAGTGGTCAGCAGACTAGGGCACAATGGCTAGCAAGGAGGCACATTCACAGGAAGGGGCAGTGGTAAACAGACTAAGGCACAATGGCTAGCAAGTAGGCACATTCATAGGTGAGGCACAGTGGTCAGCAGACTAGGGCACAATGGCTAGGAGGTAGGTACATTCACAGTGAGGCGTAGTGGTAAACAGACTAAGGCACAATGGCTAGCAAGTAGGCAATTCATAGTGAGGCGCAGTGGTAAACTGACTAGGCACAATGGCTAGCAAGAGTTCAGCGGGAACTAAGCGGGAAGTGCATGGTGAGAGGCCGTGGCCGTGGTAGGCTGCATGAAGAAAGCAGCGGTGCGTGCAAGTATGCCTTAATGGCAACGGAGCAAATCTCGGGCAGCTCATAGACAGACTTCAACAATGTTCGCCGTTGCAGCTGTTGCGCGGTACAGCAGCTAGTGTCAAGTTTAGGCAGCTGATTTCGTTTGCAATGTACTTAGAGTCTGGTGCCGACAAAATATGGCGAACGCACGGAATAAGCAGCGGGCAGCAGAGGGCTCTTGTGCAATCAATAGGGGAGTCACGATTAACTTTACTTTAGCATTAGCAGTGTTAACGAGGATGATGGCGTTTAGGTGAAGACGGTTGCAGAGTTAGATATCAAATGAGCATGGAGAGCCATGAATGAAGATGTTGGTGTTACCTTGACGGTGGGCTAATGCAGGAGCCAGGGGAGCTGGTAAACAGCAACCACGGCAAAACAGGCTCAAAACAGGAGCTGGCCTTGCCTCCCGTGGGCCTTGGAGGGAGTGGGCCGGCTTCGCCTGCCGGCGGCCAATGGAAACGGATATGGGCCCAAATTACCAATCGGCTCGCATCAGGGGCCTGGACTAGGTGGATGGTGCTGGATGCACTGGGCAATCAGCCATCTTTGAATGTTGGGTACTTTGTGTACCTTGATGGCGGCGGTGGGCTAGAATAGCCTTTTATAAGTATAGGCGCATGTAATTTGCTTTCACAGGGTCCGGGATCAATGCGTGCTCGTCTCGTGAAAAGTGAGCACTTTGCAAATGATTTTTGCAGCGTTAAGCGGGGGCCATCAGCGCTTTCCAGAAATCATTGGCAGGAATGCTGGGCAGCTGGTGTGCTCCGTGGGTCCTCTGCTCCTGCAGGGACATGACCTGGAGCTCCTGCTCGACAGGTGGGAGGTGGGGACTGCTATCAGGGTGCTACGATGAGGACTCCACCAGAATCAACAATCTATACTTGGAGATCCAAGCCTGGATGGCAGAGCACGGTCTATGCTTCAACAACGAGAAAACTGAGCTCCTTCTTGTCGGCTCCCAACCACGACTAAACAAACTAGAACCCTGTTACGCGTCCATCAACATAGACCGTAACCTAATCACAGTAGCCAAAGAAATTAAAACCCTTGGGGTTTATCTAGACTATACTCTATCGCTCAAAAGACAGGTGAATGCCCCAGCCTCATCCACAGCTTACACTAATAAGCTTATCAACGCCTGCAAACCTTTCCTATCTCCCTCCAGCTGCATCACACTAGCCAGAGCGCTAGTGCTCTCAAAAATTGACTACTGCAATACACTCTTTCTCGGCACGTCAGAACGCAACCGGAACAAACTACAGGTGCTTCAAAATAATGCCCTCAGAGCCGCCCTCAGTATCCCACGACACACCCTTATCTCCAGCATCAGGCAAGATGTTCACTGGCTCCCTGTATGAGACAGAATCACTCTCAGATCCCTTGTCATTGTCCACAAATGCCGCGCCAATGACGCACCCAAATACCTGGCAGACAAGTTCCACAATCACACATCAACCAGACCAACTAGAACGCCATACTCACATTACCTTTCCGTTCCCAAATTCTCCCTAAAAAAAGCAGGTGGCGCAAGCTTCCCGGTCCTAGCTGCCAAACTATGGAACGCTATGCCACTAAACCTCAGAGCAGAACCCTCCTTTTGGACTTTTAGAGCCAAAAGTGTATCTAAGTCTCCGGGGCCCAGTTACCCCAGGGTTCGGCATACGATACAAATAAAGAAACTAAACTAAACTAAACTAAACTTTGATATTCTAGACCGAAGGCCAAGTACATAGCCCACCGCATCTTGCATAGGGGATGAGGGGTTGCCCTGCCATCCCTCTTTCACTAGAGTAAGGGGACCTCATACAGGGTGTCCAAACAGAAGCTCAAAGTGGCTAAACCTTACTCCGTTTTTTGGCACATCCCTGTAGGCTAACAGCAGGCATGGCAGGAGAATATCACATTTTCTCCTCCTGTGCTCTTCCAAGTTACCTATCATGCATTTCAGGGTCTTGTTGAACGGCTCAACACGTCTGTTTGTTTGTGGATGGAAAAATGTAGAGAATTGGTAGGCGATTCCACACACTTCCCACATAGCCTGCGTATGCGCTGATATGAAGTTTGATTCCCCTGTCAGATCCCCTGTCAGAAACGACTTCCTTGGGGAATCCAACACGGGAGAATATCCCAATCAGAGCCTTCGCAACCATTGGGACTTTGATGCTCCTCAGAGGGACAGCCTCAGGGTACCTTGTGGTGTGGTCTACCACCACCAACATGTATCTGTTCCCTGAGCTGGTTTGAGGATCCAATGGACCCACAATATCCATGCCTATTCTCTCAAAAGGATGCCCAAGCATGGGTAGTGGAATTAAGGGAGCCTTTGTGGCATCACCTGACTTCCCCGAAGCTTGACAAGTCGGACAGGACTGAACAAATTCCTTAACTTTTATGCCAAACTGCGGCCAGTAAATGTGCACAGACAACCGGTCCGATGTCTTAGTCACTCCCAAGTGACTCACTAAAGGAATTTGGTGAGCCAAATCCAAAAGGAACATTTTGTGGCATTTGGGGATCACCAACCTTCTGGTGCCCTGTCCCTCAGAGTCTTTTTGCCCACTGTACAGGAGTACATCCTCCCAATACACTTTGAACAGTCTAGGGGCCTCACCCTTAGCCTGCTCCTCTGCCTGCTTCCGCAGGCACGCCAGAGTAGGACACTCTTTCATGGCTTTAAAGAAGTCAGTCTCATCTGGGACCCCATCTGATGCAAACTCATCCAGCTTGGGCAGACCCTTCAGATCTGTGCTCACCTGGTCCTCTACGTCAGGTTCCTGCACTACTCCAGGCAACTCTGAAGTCACTGATTCCCCTGATACCAAAGTAGGGTCCTCAATAGCTACTGGCCCCTCTCGCGCAGGAGTAGGTGACTCAGCAGTCTGCAGAACTGGCATAGGGGCTACCGGCCACGCAAGACACTACAACAAGCCCTCTGGAAGCATTCCAGGTCCTTAGGTTCTTAGAGTGTTGATTCTGGTGACCTCTTTTTAGCCCTCATTCGGGTATCCGCCACGACTATCTCCGGGTCATAAAGATCATTATCCAACAAACAATGGATAGGGATGGAGTCTTTCAATGCTACTCCGTGCTGGATCGTTTCACCTCGCCACCTGAACTCTACTATCGCCAAGGGGCACTTACTCTTTCCATCAAACCCACTGACGCTACAATCAGGCCCATCAATATACTGGCCTGGCTGTGCCCGCTGCTGGGTGACAGCAGTGAGGCTAGCCGCAGTGTCTCAGACCATAGGAGTTTTGTGTATATTGATATACACATTTTCTAAGTAGAGTTGAGTATTAATGGGAACTGGGATCTCTTCTGGAGACCTGGTACAGTTCCCACTCAGTGTAGCCAATCCACATACAGCCACTCCTTGGTCCAGTGTGAAGTCCTCCTCTAGGAGGCCCACACTAACGATAGTCTCCTCTATGAGTCCAACATACACTATAGGCCTCATTACAACCCTGGCGTCAGCCGTGCCTGTAAAAATGGCAGGCTGCCACCGGAATTGTGTTTTTTCCCGGCGCCTGGCTTTAGAGAATCACTGGTGCATCACAGCCCCGGCGGTCTGTGAAGCCAGGTGCCGGAAAATGTTGTTCCCCATTCCCATTTGAGTCCCATAGGACTCATGGGAATGGGGAGGACAGAAGAACGGGCACCGTGTGCAACAGTGCTGGTGCTTCAGTCAAAGTCTGTGGGCGGCTGCCGTCCCGCCCGCCAGGTCTGACCTGGCGTGCGGGACTGCAGCCGCCCACAGAACTCCGAGTGTGCCGGTCCTTCGCATCCTTGTTACCTTTTTTTTCCAAACATTCCTTTTCTGGTTTAGGTGAGCTTGTCTGAGCCTTTTTCTGGACTCGAGTACTTACAAACCTGTCGGTAGCCTTTGCAAAGTCCATAGGGGCCATAACAGTTTTGTCCACAAGGTGCTGGTGGTGTAGGTCAACCTCACAATTCTTCAATACATGCTCACACGCAATCAAATTGTACATTCCATTAAATGTGTTATCTTTGTTACCAGACACACCCGCTCAGATATTTCAACTAAAAGTATGTGAACGCTCCAAATGTCTGCTATGAGGAAGTCATGGCATCAATGGCAGACACAGACACAATGGATACAGGTTCTGAAAACCTTAATTTTGTAATTTACTGTGGTTGCTGTAATACCTAACTGGCCCTAACTCGATAATGGGAGTAGTCTTGACCATTAAATAAACAATAAATCAGTCCAAGTCAGTCAACATAAAAAGGACCATACTAAGTAAACAAAACCTTGTCCTCCTTCTCAATAACAAATCTGTAAAGGGAATACCAAAACAGAAAAATAGTGTCTTTTCAAAAATGTCAGCATAGCTCAGGTAACAACTCCCTTCCCCACGTGCAGCTGCACTGTGCAAGAGTTTCATAAAAAGGATAGGTGGATGGCACAATGTCAGTTTTAGACACTCTGGCTCTCGGGTGCAGTTCAACAGTTCAGACTTGGGCTTCAAGCTCTTACCAGTCGTTTCAAAAACCTTTAGGCGTCGTCCGCCTTACCACCAGTCTTTAGATATGTTCTTGTCTTTCACTTTCCCACAATACAATACAGGCTTTCCTCTGACAGGCTTGATCCTGCGTCTCCTTGTTACATTCAATCTCTTAGTGTATCTCAGTTCAACACAGGCTTCCCTGTGCCGGGCTCGAGCCTGTCTTTTCCTTTTGTGGGGATTCCCTTCCCCACGTTTTATCCTCCACACTTTTTATGGTCAAAACATTTCAAGACTTCAATGATTTTTCAAAGACCTCTGCATGACCACTTCGACTTCCATTCAACACTTTCACATTCCACAATGTTCACAACACCAATGCCTCTTGGTATTTGTTGTTTTACTTTGACTTTAAAAAATTCACACAGAGCACCAATGCTTCTTGGTACTTGTAGTTTCACTTCTGCCCTCTTGGCATCTTTCACTGTTCATGTGCTCTTTATTTTACTCTCTCAACAGTTTATAATCTTCATATTCCTTCAAACTTCAAACATCTTTGATTTCCCGCTTTTCGTTCATTAAAGTTCAAATATCCCACCTGGTTTCTTTCTTGCCTTAATTTCCTGCATTTCATTTATAAAAAAAACATTTCACAGGAACTTTTGAATGTGCGACTCAACCTTTGGAGGACCTCTCTGTTATTTTGTAAATCTTTTCCTAGCATTCAAATCATTATCCTCTGTCTTATGCATCTCATCGGGACACACGCAACCTTCACTTTCTTGCTACAAGTTGATTAACACAAAACTGGACCTTTGTTGCTTTCAATCACCCACCGGTAGTATAATAGGGCTTTGGCTCTTCAAGGGCTTTTGCGTAGCAGTCAAGGATGCTATCAATGCCTCCTTGTTTCCTGCCCAACTCTGCCATTCACCCTGCGCTTTGAAGGTCTGTCATTTCCACTCCCTTCTGTTTAGTCATGCAACGCTTACAGCTTCCTGAAAGGATAGGATTCCTATTTGACTTTCGCTCGCTCTCCCCAGCAGTTGATCAGTCCCTTGGCATTCCAAGTTCAACAGCCTTGCTAGCTTCAGCTTCGCAAGTGCTGTTCGTTCTCACCCACAGCCCTGCTCGGATTGTGCTTGTACGCACCACCTTTTATCCTGACTGGGAGTGTTAACAAGTGGCGGGTGTATGTGATTTGTACTCCATGCCTGACTCTGCCTGATCTGATTAGAGGGACAGAGCCACTGTATGTCCCTAGAGGTAATCATCCTGGCCTCTTTCCTCATGGGCTCCGTAGTAGTATTAATGTGCAGTAGGGAGGAATTATGGGAGTGGTAGTTTCCCGTAAAATAAATAGGGATAGAGGTTGGATAGGTTACTGGGAGAAGGGGATACCAATTCTCACCATCGAGTGCCTCAGCCCCACTCCCCAAGAACCCCCCTACCCAGGTGACCCTCCCTAGCTTGTCCACCCCCAGGGTTAGGATCCAAAAGTGATGATCCTTCCCTGGCCACCTGTATACGGGATACCCGGGGACTAATGTGTGAAATGCCCTCTGGTTTTTCACACTGACCACTTTTCTTTCTGGGCTCTCTGAAGCTCTTGAGATGCTGTTCATGGGTTTTACAGAGCTTCCTGAGGACTGCAACATTCATGCTCTCATAAATGAGCCTTTTTTCCTCAGTAGTTAACTGAAGGATTGCATCAGTCCCTGGTGTCGGTAAGCGACTCATCAGGGCTGCACACGACAGTACCTGAAAAGCTAGCTCGAGCACTTAAAACCAGTCACAAAATATCCTATACCACTTTGTAAGCCTGCACTAAGTCTTTGGGGATGTGGCACCGGGTCTTATCCCGGGCACCCTGGTTTGAGCCACTACTGCTGCTTTTGCTAGAGTTGAATCTGTTGGCCTCCTTCTCTTCGAGTGCCAGCTTGCGTAGCTCTATGGTGACCTTGTCCTGCTGTTTTTGTTCCTCCAGCACTAGTCTCCTCTCCTCCAGCAGGAACTTTATAGCCCCTACATCATTAACAGCTGGAATAATTACTGGGCCACTTAGAGACTGTGCTGAGGCCTGGGACCTGCCGGATGCCACACTAGCCCCTGACCTCACTGACACTCTGGAGTGTTAAGAAACCATGCTTGTCCCCCAGAGGGATGGTTGGTGAGAAACACTGCTCATGCGGTTGTCCTCATCATCTCCCACTATCCCTCCCGGAAGGTCTTATTCATTTGGGTACACAGGGCCTAGCCTGTCCCCTGGGGTCTTCTCCCCAGCCCTGTCGCTTCTACCCAGGCTTAGAGGCTGGTCAGCAGCTCAGGACTATTAACCTAGGGGCTGTGGGGATGTCCCCTCTCTTGACATAGGACAAACAGGACATCCTTGGTAATGCCTTTCACATTCTCTATGTCAAGATCCATGATTATTACAAATACCTAGCAGTGTCTAAACATTGCCTGCAAAAGTACTTTTATACTTTTATTGTTGGGTGACTAAGCTGTGCGCAAGGCTCCAGGCTCCAACTAGATCTGACTGCCTGCCACCAATGTGTCAAATCAACTTCCGGGGCACCAGTGGTCCTGGGATGAAAATCAGTTTCTAAACCATCAATCAGCCCCACACCTCTAGTACACCAGAAGGGATCCAAACAGATTGGAAACACAAGCAAATTATAAACCTCCTTGTCCAATTTTGGTAATGTGAGTGGAACAGCAGGCTTATCTCCGAAAGGTTGTGGATCATTGGTTAGTCGCAACACAGAGAACAAACAATTATTACCCAATGATAAAAAGGATTATCCAGTGAAGGTTGTATAAAACTATCTCCTTTGTTATTACAACCGACAGTTCTAGCAACACTATGAAATACAACCCACCCTGTAAATGAATGCAGAGAACAGACCATTTCAAAGAAGGAAAAGGGATGCACTCTGGATACTGTCATGAGGGTAGTCGGCATGGTTAATAACCACAATATTTCAAGGTTAATTGGCTTCAGCACTAAGGCAGCAATGGGTCTTAAAAGGTCCTTAAGGGCCTCCAGGAAGGGCTAGGGGAACGGAACCACAATGTCCCTTGTGCTTTAGGTGGTGTTACTACTGTGCATGGTCCAGTCGGTTTCAGGATGGTTTGCAGCTTCTGTGAAAGATGGGAGACAGCTGCGGGAATCGGCAAGCGAAGCTGGGCGGACGGCTGCAGGCTGGCCTACATGGCGGCTCTGGGTCAGAAATCATTATCTCAGTGCTGGTCACTGGTTGAAATGTCTCGGATGTCTTTAAGCGACTGCGGCGTAACAATAGTCAGCATTGTAGTCGCTTGCAGCTTGAGGAACTCAACTGGCTCCAAAATGTCCTTTAAGCCGGATGTCGGCAGATGCTCGTCAATGCACTTCTCCTAGCTTCTTCACTGGGCTCGTGTCATCCTTTAAAGTGGACGGCCCAAAGCTGAGGAGTGCGTTGCAGGCAGCTCCCTTGTCCTTGGTTTCGGGTTCAGAGACTCCTTGGCACTTCCCACCTAGGAAGCTTGCTGCAGAGCCTAGCAGTGCACGGTGTGTGCTGACTGGGTAATGGTTCTGGAGCTGCTGGAGGGTCCTCTGGATTCAATATCTCCCTCTGTTCCCTGTGAGATGTTTAGGGGAGGGATTGTGCTTCCCTCTTGGAGGTCCTGGCCTTCCTTCACTGGCGGAAGATGTAAGGCAGTCTGTACCTTCACCCAGGGTCCAATGATCAGTTCTTCCTTCTGCTTCTGGTGAAGCCTTCATATGATCTGCCAAAAGAGGGGCTCAGCCCTCCTTTAAAGCCAAATGGACCACAAGGATTGGTGTAGGCAAAGCCTACCTTAATGAAACAATACTGGGTCCCCACCAACAATCTCCTGTATGTGTGAGGTCATAAAGAGAATGCTTTGCAACAGAAAAGGTAAAGCAGTGAAAACATGTAATAATAAGTCCTGTCTGTTGTGGATCAAAAGGTGTCTCTGGTTAATGGAGCTCTCGTGGTTCCTAAATCAACCAGGGGTACAAGAAAATGTGCGCTAATTCCGCTGGTGGAATGAGCACCAGCGGCATTATCACCAATTACCACTAATAAGAAAAATTGTATTTCTGCCGCATTACAAGTTGAAATATCGCCAAAATACTGCTGAAAATGGGTGGTAATTCCGCAAGAAGACACAGTGCAGTTACCTCCACCTAAAAGTTGATGTGAAACAAGTCACATGTGCACCCAATCCACTCTGGAATACCGCATAAGGCCAGCACCTGACCCAAACACACTTTCAAACACCATGCTGCCATCAGCTGTTACTGACTGGGAAATGCAGCTTCTCCTGCTCCACATTGAGCTGCAGAGGATGGAACAGCAGTACAGGGCACATGGGGCGGAGAGAAGGAGGAGGTGATACCATGCAAGGTGAGCACCATTCCCCGGGTCATGCCCTCACCCTGGCCATTGAATGATGCCCAGCTCATTACCCTGTACCGGTTGAGCAGGGAGACCTTTGCCGAGGTACTGACTGATCAACAACAACATCCAGAGCAGGATTAATATCAGGATAGCACTATCTCCGCTGCTAAAGCTTGTGTTGGTGCTACTTTTTCATGCCAATGGCACCTTCCAGCACACTGTGGGCATGCTGCATGGCATGTCCCAGCCCACTTTTTACTTGTGCTTGGGCAGGTGCTGGAGGCATTCCTGTGCCATGCATCCCTGCACTTCTCCCTGCCCTCCACTCTGTGTAGCAAACCAGAAGAAGGACTCGGACCAATGACTGACATGTTCAAGAGCGTTTCTTAAAATTAAAAGAAAAACGCCATTTCTTGCCCAATCTCTATGAGGGAAGTTCCCTACCTAGAAAATACAACTAATGGTACTCGTCAAAAGAAAAACAGATCTTAGTCCAAAGCGTATTCCGCTAACTAGCCCTACCACTTTAAGAAAACTACAAAGAAGGATGTGGCCGGAGCAATGTCCTTTTTCTTCGGCTTCTGCCTGGCCCAATCACTGGAATTTCTGTTGCTTATGTACAAAGTTCATCAGTATCTCAAAAGACAGTTCATAACTGTAGGTCCTGTTGTCAAAAGTCAACAGCCCTCATTATATGAGTCCGGCGGTAAACGTGCTGGTAAAACCAGCCGGCTGCCGCCAGACCCGTAGGGATTTACCGGCTCCAGACTTGCCGGAATTACCGGGGCATTACAGCCCTGGTGATCCGGTAATTCCGGAGCAGGCATTCTGTAAATCTCCATTCCCGTGGTGTCCTATAGGACTCCACGGGAATGGGGAAGTAGAAACACTGGAACCGTGTGGTAATGGTGCGAGTGTTTCTGCGTCCGTCTGCGGCCAGTGGCGTTACGCCCGCCAGGTCAGACCTGGCAGGTGTAACACCATACGGCCACAAAACTTGTAGTTAGCGAGCCTGGAAAACGGTGCCGGTACTGTTTTACCTGCACCGTTATATCCAGACTGGCTAACTTGTAATGAGGCCCAAGGTCTTTCGTACGGTTTCCTCTTCCTCAGGAAAATCTGGGTTTTCCTCTTGCACGTTCCCCTGCCTCGACTAGGTGCTTGAAACTCCCCTGTGTTCTGTATCTTTACAATTAAGCTTTGTAGTTCTCAGACTCTTCACAGTCCCCATGTGATCTATCTGCTTTGGTGCAAATTTCATAGGGCATCTTCCCCCCCCCGGGTTTGTCAGGCTCTGGTAACCTTGCCTGTGTCACCAGCCTTGGCAGTCTCATAGTTTCTCTGGACTCTCTGTTGCACTGTTGTCCTTTGACAGACTCGCTTCCTCTCTGCTCGGTTTTATCAGGTTCCTGTAACCTGGTCGGCTTCCCCAGCCTTGACAGTCTCTTAATTTCTTGGGACTCTCCAAAGCACTATGGCCTTTTGATATGCTCACTTACCTTTTAGTTGTGCCTTCTCACTGGGAGCATTTCCTTCCCTGCTATTGCACATCTCAGTGGCAAATGCAATTCTCGTGCAGATCTGATCTCAGCGTCTGTTAACAGGCTCCAGGTCAACCACGGCTTCCTTGTATTCGCGCCACCAGATGAGACGGTTACTCTTCTGTCTCTGCCCCGTTCCCAAACTGGGCTCTCTGGTCAGTCAACATGCCAACCTTCCAGCATCTAGCTAGCCATTTCCTCACCTTCCACACCACCGCTGGTTCCAGGGTCTTTCATGGCTCCGCCCCTGAAGGACATCTTCTCTACAGAGGCTTGCCTCTCTGTAGGAGTCGCTCTCTTCCCTGCGTAGAAGTTTCCCTTCCATTCGTAATTCTTCCTGGTCTTATGTGTGTCATCACAAAGAAAAAGTGTGTGCCCTTTTTCTTTGACTGTGGCGCTCAGATGAAACTCAGCATTAACTGAAGCCAAAGAGATGTTAGAAATGTCACTGGATGGTGGATTCAAAACAGGAGTTTAAACAGTCTTTCCAAGTGCAATGTAGGAAGACAACGTATTCCAGACTGGTATTTCCTTATCAGAAGAAGAAGGGAGTCACTTCCAGTGAGGTCCCACTTGCCCAGACCCCTAGCAAGGGTCTTGTGGACCAGGCTCACCTGCCAAGTCTCACAGGGGGTGGCTCCACTCTGGTGAGAAGGGGCAAATTGACCAGATTTGTCACACCTGGCACAGATAAATGCCACAAAGGCATGTTTCTATGCAGAAGGCCACATGTCAAATGTAATTGCTGCACTTGACTGCACTCATGTGGTGTTGTTTTCACCCCAGGTATCCGGAGAGGCATACTGCAACAGGAAGCAGTTACACTCCATGAATGTGCATGTTATGTGCAACGCTGACCTGATAATAACAAACTGCTGCGCCAGCTTCCATGGATTCACGCACAACGCTTTGGTCCTCTGTAAAAGCACCGTTCCTGTGTACATTGAGAGCCACAGAGGCCAACAGACATGGATCAGGGACGTCATTTCACCAAAATGCCAGGGGTAGCGTAAGTGACATGACGTGACTCCTGACCTCTGATGACATCACAGGGAGTGATGTCATTTAACTGCACCCCGAAGTGATATTGAGAGAAGTGATGGAACACGACCTTTCACCCCTTGACAAAACAGGAAGAGGCATCACAGCATTTTTCCTAGTTACACTAGGAAAAATATGGTTACGATATCACTATAATGTGATATACATTTCATACAAGAATGGATTGCCATGTCTATCGTTAAGATCAGTGTGTATAGGCCCATATTACCAAATTACTATGAATGCAAGTAGATGTCCATGGCCAAATGATAATGATGTATCATTATATAGCACTTACACTTACAATATCACTCAACCTGTGTTAATGTTAATGTTAAAGGTATTTATATAGCGCACCGTCACCAATGGAGTTGGTCTTCAGGCGCTCTTGGTACTCATGTATCGACCTCAGAAGGATGAAAGGCAGAGTTGCAGTGTTTAAGGACAGACTAAATCACTGATTCACACCCTGAAGTGTGCTTGAAATAAACCTTTAATGAGTCTAGAAATTACTGTATAGAATTCCGGAAAGACACATTATTTGGTATTCCTATTCTTTCTTATTTAGGGACACTGCTGAAAGTGTTAGACTTGTGGAACCCCTGTTCATTTTTTTTAAGAGGCATGAACAAGAAAACCAGCCACTCCAGAAGCAACAAGCCACAAGGCACTGGCCACAGACCGGGAGCTTACAATTTACATTTTACAACTTTTTTTAGGGGTAGCAAGGGATTCCACAGGGGTATCAAGGAGAGAACTCAGGGGCCACAGTTGTGACCCCTGGCGACCCCTAAATGACATCCCTGACATGGATGCTGGGTGAGTACAAGTGCCATCACACAATACTATCTCGCAGCACAAGTTTAATGCCATTTGAAGGGGGAGGTCAATCATTATTACTACTGATCAGTGCATGCCCTGTCAACGCCCCATACATCAGAGGCGTAGCCAGCATTGTGTAACAAGTGGGGCGTGGAGCTAGTGTAGTAGGGCCCGCCCTAAGGGGAGCCTGCAGAGGGACGTGCATTTGTTCTAAATGCGCAGGAGCGACAAAGCATAGATAGAGAGCCCAAACCATTCAAGGGGCATTCAAGATCCAGGTCACCAACAATGCACAGAAGATGTTTCCAATGCATTTTCATAGTGTAATACCTGCCTCCTACACCAACCTCTCCTTCAAATAATAACACTCAATTTGGCTTTGTTGCACCCATAAACGCCAGTTAAACATGCCATGTCATGTAAGGAACTCATGGTGGCAACAGTAAAGACAGACACACGTGATCACAGTTCAAGGGTGTTTATTAAACTGTAAATGCTGGGTGGTAAACACCTAACCTAAACCTAAATCTAAGATGGGAGCCATTGTCGACCATCAAATGAAAAATAAGGCAGTCCTTGTGTCGTCTTGTCAAAATAAAAGACCTATACTAAGAAAAACCTATTGCCAATTCCTTATAAATAATTACAGAAAGATTGTGCGATAGGGTTTTCAAATAAAGAAAAAGTTGTTTCACAAATAATAAGTCAGGATGCGATTGCCTTGAGGTCTCCCTTCCCCACATTTTTAGCACAGGACAAGGTGGGACCTTGGAGCACAGCACACGATCAAGCCTTCCCAGCACAAGCAAACAGTTCCATATCAGCTATCCGGTTTTCTGATGGTTAAGTCTCTTTTCAATAAAAGTCTCTTGCCTTCGAGGCCTGATGTTTTCAACAAACAAACACAAAGTTCTCTTCCGCAAATACTTTGGGTGATGGCTTCACCCCTGGGTCCCCTGCTTCTGGGCGCAGACCCCTCACAAGTAGTATTCATCAATCTAACCAAACAGTTTCTTTCTCAGTGAACTTTGCGTGATGACTTTCCGCCCCTGGATCTCCCTTGGCCGGGCTTAGACCCTAAATGACAATGGGGACACTCACTTCCCCTTATCTTGCAATACTTCTTGCTTTCACGAATCTTAATGTAATGTCTTTTCAAACAATGCAGTGAGAATTTCCCTCGATTGGGTTCCCTCTTGCCAACCCTCATAACACACTGTTTATACACTCATTTCATCAAGCAGGATTAATTTCCCTCAGTTTCTCAATCATCTGTCGGTCAAAGACTTTCAACAGTACAGAGGATTTTACAAGACGCCTGTATGACCACTTTGGGCTCTTCTCGCCTTTTCCCAAGGCTTTCAGGTCTGGTTATGGTAGTTTCTACCATCGGGTAATCGCCCAGAGTTTCCTGCGTGAGCCCCCACCAGGTGCCGGACTCCTCTGTTGTTGGTTCCCCCCTCTTTCATCTACAGTATCTTTTGCTTTTCAAAGTTCAAATGAGCCGTTGGCTATTTTCCCTTCAACCCAGTTCACTTTCTAATCAACACTCCTTTCGACTGCCTGGCTGTGACAAACTGCTTGGCTCTCCTTCTCCTTGGAGTCAAGGTTGGTACCACAGAGACAAGCGTCTCTCTCATGATGCCTACCCCCAGGCATCCGGACCAAGCCCATCAGCCCCGGGAGCAGGCATCTAGACATTTAGTAAAACCTCAGCAGCCCCGGCTAGGGGCTATCTGGGTTCAGACCTGGCGCCTTAGGCGCCAGGCTCATAGTAGGAATCAGTCCTTGCACCTAAGGTGCCAGGCTCATAGTCATTACTTACCTCAGGCTAACCATGCTGCAAATGACTCCAATCCAACATGAAGCCTGAAAGGGACTATTTTTCTACAGGGACTATTTTTTACTCAGGTGTGGTTCTAGGGACTTCTTACCTGGGACCACTTTTGAGGCTATTTAAACCACACCCAACCAGCAACACACGCTTCGCGTTATTCTGCATCCAGCAGCATAACACTCACCGTGCCTGCAGCCTGCATCCAGTCTTCTGCCACACCCGCCTTGAATCCGGAGCTCCTAAAACAAAGAGGAAAGAAAGGGACAAGGTTAGAAAACAAACTTATTTCTATTCCACACCTGATTCTGGATCCATCTTGTCTCCGGACCTGTAAAGAACCTTATTTCTGCACACGCCGCACCTCCAGCTGCAGCGCCGCGCCATACTCACCAGTCTTCACAGCATCCTTTGGGTTGGCGCTGCCTCCATCATTTCTTCGCCGAACTTCGGCACCTAGGAGACAAAAGAAAACCACAAGGTGAGCCGAGGGAACCAACAAATATAATTCTTACCACCATAGACTTACCTGATTTACCACCGGAGGCATCCTTTTGTGACTCTCCATATTTTCACGTGCCGCATCTGTAAAGAGAGACAAAACAACACGTTTTCCTTGTGCAACATTTACCGGACAGCGCCGGGTAATACAGACTCTTACCTGAGCGCCACCAGCTGCCACAAGAGCATCTTTTCACAAGCCAGCTGCAAGACAAGAAAGGAAGGGGGGAACAAGAGTGAACATCGGACATATTGAACTCTATGAACTTAATACTTACTGGCCCTCACCAGGAACCTCAGAGTCAATACTCTCTGGAACTCTCCTGAGCCTTCAAACCAGTGAAGTAACTGGAATCGACGCGCCCCTGCAAATCCACGCAGGATGGAGAGCTCATCTTTCAAGAATATGAGGTGAGATTGCTGTGAGAGCATTTCGGAGGTGATTAGTTGGGGAGGACTGTGGGGGTGCCATCACTTGAATCCACAAGTGGCTAAATCCATCTCTCCACTTGCAGGAGAATATTTCTACGGGTTAAGCAGACAAGATTAGGAGGACAGATCCAGTCAGTCATCGCTGCACTACGCATCACATGGGTGGAGACCGCAGCTGTCCGGGTCCGACCGACACCCCTGTGGGAGCCAGGTGAGCGTAACAGAACGCGAAGCCTATCTACAAATCCCCACCCGGGCGTTATGGAAACCTCAGAAACCGACCAACTAGCCCTATTGTTAGGGGAACTTAGGACAGAAGTGCACTCTGCGCGCCAAGAGACTAATGCCCTCAGGAGAGAACTGATTGTGTCAAAGGAGGGCACTGATGATCTTGCTAGACAATTACTGCAAAACCAAGCTGGGCAAACACCATTACCTGGACTCAGGGGGAATCCAACTCCTGTTTCATCGTGCAATCCTGTGCAAGTGGTTCTACCAGGGAGCATTCCTTTAGCTCCACCCGAATGTTTTGCTGGGGACCCAAAAAAGTTCGCCGTGTTTATGAACCAATGCCACTTCCATTTTTTATGCAGACCTGGAGCTTTTCCAAATGACCAAACCAAAGTAGCCTTTGTACTATCATATCTTAGTGGCAGCGCAGCGGATTGGTCAATTCCATTAGTTAACCAGGATGTCCCTCTTCTTCGGGATTTTCAAGGTTTTCAATTGAGCATGGAAAGACTATTTGCCAGACATTTACTGGGACAGGCCCTGGATAACGAACTTTTATCATTACGACAAGGTAACCAGGATCTACTAACCTATATCGCCACTTTCAATAGGTTAATGGTGGAAACAGGATGGCCAGAGGTAAAACAAATTACATTATTTCATCGTGGACTTCGGGGTGAACTCAAAGACGTTTCGGCCCAAGTTGTGAACCCACCTCAGGGTTGTGCAGAATATATAGACTTAGTGGGCCAGTTAGACCACCGACTTCAGAATAGAAAGGCTGATCGAGCTAAGTTCGAGAATCGGGTATTGGTTAAACCCAATGTTACCCTCAAAGGAACAGATGTATCAGAACCGATGCAGATCGGGGGGGGGGTCAAGGGACCCTTAACTCAAAAGGAAAGAGAAAGAAGACAGCAGATGCAATTGTGTCTGTACTGTGGGGCCTCAGGACATTTTCTACGGGATTGCCCTATACAAACATCTAAAAAAGTAGTCGGAGTTGCTGATAAAAATCAAACAGAGCCTGATTCGGGAAACGACCACGCCCGAGAAGCGTAGAGGTCCGCTTGCCGAGCTTGAAGAAGGATACTCAGATCTCGCACTTCATCATACCAATGGTCCTTATAAATCCAAGGCAGCTATCACGTATGCACGCAGCGAGGGCATACATTGATAGCGGGGCCATAGGAAACTATGCAGACCACGAGTTGGCTTCTAGGATGAATCTATCTCCCTGCAAAAAGACCACTTCGGATGTCATCACCATAGTCGATGGAACTGAAATTGCCTCTGGGCCTGTAACTCATTGCACCGCAAAGATGACACTATTGGGTCAGGATGGGCATCAAGAGACTATTGTGTTTGATTTAATCAAAGCCCAGCAGTTCCAAATAGTACTGGGGATACCTTGGTTGGAAACACATAATCCTTATATTGATTGGCAAGAGAAGAGAATAACCTTCCCGGATTGTGCACATACTTGTTCCCCAAAAAAAACCTTGAACCAAAGCCTGGCCAGAGTTGCTACTCTAGTCGTGCAGTTACCTCAGGAGTATCAAGAATTCCAGGATGTTTTCCAAAAGGAACAGGCAAACACCCTACCACCTCACAGATCATACGATTGTCAAATTGATCTCATACCCGGTGCACAACCTCCATGTAGTAGGATCTACGCCCTTAAGGAACCCCAAAAACCTTCACCTATGACAATACTTGGACCTATACCTTGCTAATGGCTTCATTTGTCCATCTAAGTCCCTTGCATCTTCAGCTTTGTTCTTCGTGCCTAAAAAGGAAGGTGACCTCAGAATGTGCATAGACTACCGCGCATTAAATCAGATCACGGTTAAGAACCGATACCCATTGCCTCTGATCCCCGAATTACTAGACCAAGTAAAGGAAGCTTGCATCTACACTAAATTAGATCTCCGAGGAGCATATCATCTGGTACGTGTAAAGAAAGGCGATGAATGGAAGACTGCTTTTCGCACTAAGTACGGGTTATTCGAATACCAGGTGATGCCCTTCGGGTTGTGCAATGCACCAGCAGCCTTCCAGTATTTTATGAACGATGTCCTTCGTGAACTCATTGACGTCTGTGTTGTTGTAAACATAGACAATATTCTAGTGTACTCCTCTTCAGAATCAGACCATGTGAAGCACGTTTGTGCAGTCCTTGAGAAACTACGCCAGCACAAGTTATATGCAAAATTGGAAAAATGCGTTTTTCATGCTACGGAAGTTGAATTCCTTGGATTTATCCTGACTCCAAAAGGAGTCAGAATGGACTCTCAAAAGGTGGACACAATCCTCAAGTGGCTATCACCCAGTTCAGTTAAAGGGGTACAAAGCATGCTCGGATTTGCTAATTTCTACCGCAGATTCATTCCGGATTTCTCACATGTTGTACACCCTATCACAGCACTTTTGCGAAAAAACAAACGCTTCTTGTGGACCGAAGAAGCTGAAAAGACCTTCCAAGAGCTGAAAGCGAAATTCACGTCTGCACCTGTCTTAAAGCATCCACGCACGAACCTCCATACATAGTTGAAACTGATGCATCCAGTTTAGCCATGGGAGCTGTCCTGTCCCAGAAGGATCCTGAAACCGGTCAACTTCAACCAGTAGCATTTTGGTCCAGAAAGATCTCGGCACCCGAGTTAAACTATGCGGTTACCGATAAAGAATTATTAGCCATCAAATCCTCCTTCAAGGCTTGGCGGCATTATCTTCTCGGTGCCAGGCATACCATTACGGTAATCACTAATCACCGAAACTTGCAGTATTTAAAAACAGCCAAGGCCCAATCGTCGCGTCAACTTCGATGGGCATTGTTCTTTGCCGAGTTCGATTTCGTGATCACTTATCGACCAGGTTGTAAAAATGGCAAGGCAGATGCCTTATCCCGAAAAAGGATGGGAGAGGCATATGCGAACCCGGAACCGGTGCCTATCATTTCAGAACAATGAATTCTTGGCATAACCACTCTACAGAGACTAGAGGATATTCAAGTAAAGATCCAACAATTCTTCGATCCAACAGCCCTGCAGGACTGGGTGAAGAAAGGCCCGGACTACTCAGTCATCAATGACCTACCTTATTATCAAGGGCGACTATTTCTACCACACAAGGAACTACAAGAACTAGTCATCTCCAATTATCATGACACCCTGATGGAAGGACACCCAGGTATCGCAAAAACTGAAGCTAAAATTAAGAGACAATTCTGGTGGCCCACCTGGGGAAAAGACGTAAAGTCATTTGTAATGTCTTGTGGCATTTGCACCCAAAACAAAAGTCAGAAGAAAAAACCAGCTGGCCTCTTACAACCTTTGGATATTCCACCTACACCATGGCACACCTTATTGTTAGACTTTATTACAGATCTACCTCCATGTAATGGATTTAACACCATTCTAGTTATTGTGGATCTTTTTTCCAAGATGGCCCACTTTATTCCTCTAAAGGGATTACCTTCTGCTTCAATTCTGGCCAAGGAGTTCCTCGAAAACATTGTTCGAATACACAGATTTCCTTCCGTATTGGTCTCTGACCGAGGTAGTCAATTCATTTCACATTTCTGGAAGAAATGTTGTCAACTGGCGCAAATCGACGTGAGGTTATCAACCAGTCACCATCCCCAGACCGATGGTCAGACGGAGAGGACCAACCAGACCCTTGAACAGTACCTACGTTGCATGCAACACCAGACCGAAAGTAATTGGAAACATATGTTATGGATTTCCGAGTATGCATACAATAACTCTGTACATTCAGGAACCGGACAAAGCCCCTTTTATACCATATTTGGACATCACCCTCGAACCTCACAACTAGATTCGCCTCAGCATTTAGAAATGCCTGCAGTTAGTCATTTGCTTTCTACTATTACACAAGCCTTTAAAGAGGCAACAGAACATTTGAAACAAGCAAAAGAGAAATATAAGAAAAATGCTGATCAACACAGAAGTGAAACTCCACAATACCAGATTGGGGATCAAGTTTGGCTGGCTACAAAATGCATACCTCTGAAATCGGATGTTTAACCCTAGATATTTGTGACCTTACACTATTAAGGCCATTATCAACCCGGTAGCCGTCAAATTGGAATTACCCTCTTATATGCGCATTCATCCTGTCTTTCACGTTTCACTTTTAAAACCAGTTCAACCAGGAACAAGATTAACCAAACCACACAACCCCATCTTGATAGATGGAAAACCTGAATTCGAGGTAAAAAATATCCTGGACTCCAAGATGGTTAAATCAAAACTTTTTTATTTAATTGATTGGAAGGGCTACGGACCACAAGAAAGGTCATGGGAACCTAGTGACCACGTCCATGCACCTCGGTTGGTGAAAAGATTCCATCGGAACTTCCCAGACTAACCAGGGTCTAGGGGAAGAACAACTTTAGGAGGGGCCTTGGGGGGGAGTGCTGTCATGATGCCTACCCCCAGGTATCCGGACCAAGCCCATCAGCCCCGGGAGCAGGCATCTAGACATTTAGTAAAACCTCAGCAGCCTCAGCTAGGGGCTATCTGGGTTCAGTCCTGGCGCCTTAGGCACCAGGCTCATAGTCATTGCTTACCTCAGGCAGACCATGCTGCAAATGACTCCAATCCAACATGAAGCCTGAAAGGGACTATTTTTCTACAGGGACTATTTTTTTACTCGGTTGTGGTTCTAGGGACTTATTACCTGGGACTACTTTTGAGGCTATTTAAACCACACCCGACCAGCAACACACGCTTCGCATTATTCTGCATCCAGCAGCGTAACACTCACCGTGCCTGCAGCCTGCATCCAGTCTTCTGCCACGCCCGCCTCGAATCCGGAGCTCCTAAAACAAAGAGGAAAGAAAGGGACAAGGTTAGAAAACGAACTTATTTCTATTCCACACCTGATTCTGGATCCATCTTGTCTCCGGACCTGTAAAGAACATCATTTCTGCACGCACCGCACCTCAAGCTGCAGCGCCGCGCCTAACTCACCAGTCTTCACAGCATCCTTCGGGTCGGCGCTGCCTCCATCATTTCTTCGCCGAACTTCGGTACCTAGGAGACAAAAGAAAACCACAAGGTGAGCCGACGGAACCAACAAATATATTTCTTACCACCATAGACTTACCTGATTTACCACCGGAGGCATCCTTTTGTGACTCTCCATAATTTCACATGCCGCATCTGTAAAGAGAGCCAAAACAACACGTTTTCCTCGTGCAACATTTACCGGACAGCGCCGGGTAATACAGACTCTTACCTGAGCGCCACCAGCTGCCACAAGAGCATCTTTTCACGAGCCAGCTGCAAGACAAGAAAGGAAGAGGGGAACAAGAGTGAACATGGGACATATTGAGCTCTATGAACTTAATACTTACTGGCCCTCACCAGGAACCTCAGAGTCAATACTCTTGGAACTCTCCCAAGCCTTCAAAACAGTGAAGTAACTGGAATCGACGCGCCCCTGCAAATCCACGCAGGATGGAGAGCTCATCTTTCAAGAATATAAGGTGAGATTGCTGTGAGGGCATTTCGGAGGTGATTAGTTGGGGAGGACTGTGGGGGTGCCATCACTTGAATCCACAAGTGGCTAAATCCATCTCTCCACTTGCAGGAGAATATTTCTACGGGTTAAGCAGACAAGATTAGGAGGGCAGATCCAGTTAGTCATCGCTGCACTACGCATCACGTGGGTGGAGACCGCAGCTGTCCGGGTCCGACCGACGCCTCTGTGGGAGCCAGGTGAGTGTAACAGTCTCTCCCCAGCTAGGTAATCAGCGGACATCATTGCTGCAACACACGCTGTGTCTTCAAAAAAGTTGCCAGATAGTGGTATGAGGATCTGCGTATCGTCCGCGTAGTTGGTGTAAATTACCCCCAATCTGTCAAGTTTGTCAAAGAGTGGCTTAGTAAATATATTGTACATTGTGGGGGAGACACATGAACCTTGTGGGACGCCACAGGTGATATGTATTGGGTCCGCTGAGGCTAATGGGGAGAACACTCTCATCGTACGGTTGGCTAGGAAGGATTGTACCCATGCTATAGCTTCACTTGAGAAATGGGCGGCAGACGCTACATGGTTGCATAACACTACGTGGTCCACTAGGTCGAAGGCCGGCGATAAGTCAAGAAGGAGGAGCATAGCTGTTTTACCTTGATCCTTCAACTCGTCAATTTGTGTCTTACGGTCGATTAGGGCCGTTTCAGTACCATGTAGTGGTCTGAAGCCAGATTGGCGTGATCCTAGTAGTTGGTTTGTCTCCAGATAGTTTTGGATCTGGAGGTAAGCTACTCTGTCAATGATTTTAAGGAGAAATGGGACCGTAGTAATGGGCCTATAATTAGTTGGGATGGCTGGGTCAAGAGTCTGTTTTTTTAGGAGTGGCAGAACCCAGGATTCTTTAAGATTAGCGGGTACAGTGCTAGATCTGAAGGAGGAATTTATTAATTTAGAGATGAAAGTCGCTAGGTCTCTGGCTGCATCCTTAATGACTTGTGCTGGACAGCTGTCACCTTGGCAGTTGGATGGTTTCAAGGATAATATCACCTTTTCGGTTTCCAATATGGATATGTTGGAAAATCTGAATGGTTTGCAGTTACTTTGAGTGGCTATCCTAGGTATATCTGCCATGTGGGAGGTATGGGTTCCAGTGTTATTCAGGGATGCTTTCTTCTTAGCAATTTTCGTTTGAAGAGTTGTGATTTTATTAGCTAAAGCATTTTGGATGCTAATGCACCATTGTTTGTCCTCGGGGGTATTATCTATGGGTGTGTTTGGGTTTTCCATTTCTCAGAGGATGGAGAAGAGTTCTTTGGAATTAGAGTTGGCTTTGCTAATTCTCTCATTAAGTGTATTCTTTTTAGTTTGAATTATTTCCTTCTTATATTTTTTGGCCAGATTGTCAAGTGAGGTTTTATTCTCAACTGAAAGTGTATGCCTCTAAATAGCTTGGAGTTTGCGTTTTTGGATCCGTAATTCCTTGAGGTACGGGGTGAACCAAGGGTTAAGATGAGATTCTTGTTTGCTTTTGCGCAGTTTAATAGGGGCAATGGTATCCAGGGCTTTGGACATAGTATAGTTGAATGTCTCAACTAGCATGTTAGGGTCAGAGTTGATGGTGCTAGCGGAGAGGGCAGGTAGGAGGAGAGGAAGTAGTTTTTCAGCTGTGATTTCTTTTTTGCTTCTAGTAGGCATAGGCGGAGCTGTAGTAAGCTTACCTAGTTTGGGAGGCTCTATGGTGGATGACAAGCAAATAAGGTGGTGGTCAGTCCACATTTGTGGTAAAATGTTGGAGATGGTCATGGCGCAGTTTTGGTTAGCTATCCAATCTAATGTCCGTCCTTTTGTGTGTGTAGGGGCTAAGACTTTTTGGGTAAGGCCATGATCGACTAGGATTGATTGGATGGAGTGGGCCTGTTTGTCTGTGGCGTCATTGAATCCCAGGTTAAAGTCACCTAGCAGCAGGAGCTGAGTGGAATCTTTGATGATATTCGAGAGGAGGCTAGATAGGTCTTCCTCAAAGTTACCTAATGGGCCTGGTGGTCTATACACCAGAAGGACAGTTAATGTACTGTTGTTAGAGATAGGTATTTTAGCAGAAAGAAGTTCACAGGATGTGATGGCTGGGTGTGGGGTGGGCCTTACGGCTAGTTTCGTTTTGGCAATGATGGCCAGGCCACCTCCCCTAGAGTTAGGCCGATTGACTCTTAGTATATTGTAGCCGTCTGGTATGGCAATCATGAGTACGGGGCCCGCAGCATCATGGAGCCAGGTCTCAGTAATGGCTAGTAGATCTAAATTGTCCATGGCTAGTATATCGGCAATTTCCGTATTCTGGGCTATGAGGGACCTTGCATTGATGAGGGCTCCTGATAAGGTAGGAGTTGTGATTATTTTTTGGGTAGGTGTGGGACTAGGGAGATTGGGTCTCTTCTGGTTGTGGAAGAAGATAGTATGTGTTTTTGGGCGTCTTTCTGCAGCTAGGGCAGGAGGGTTGGAGCCAGAGGCAGTTGGAGTTAGCCTGGACCCAGGTGGTCTAGTTCTTTTGATTTTGAGGTCGTACAAACGTGGTAATCTCGCTCTGAGTCGCATATTTCTCTCTTGAGTGTTACAAGGTATGGCGTTGGTGTAGGCCATTGTTATGATGGTAATGAGAATGGTCCACAGTAGGGAACAGAGTATGAGTGTACGGTAAGTCTTAGTAGAGCACATGTTAAGAGACAGGTAGCAGTAGCGCCAAGGTACGGCAGTCCCAGCAATGACTAAAATGCAATGAACAAGGGAGGCACCTAAATGCAGTAATCCCAGCAATGACTAAAATGCAATGAACACGGGAGGCACCTAAGTGCAGCAGTCCCAGCAGTGACTAAAATACAATGAACAAGGTACTGTAAGCATGGCATTGGTAGTATAGTATTTAATTATATTTGGCACAGACAAACTAGACATGCTTCCGAACTTCAGTGGCCAATCAATGGTAATTTTGAAAATTCCTCGTATTGAATACTTAGAATCCATATTATTGAAGAAAAAGGCTAGACCTGCAGCATTTGATGTATTACAGAATTGGAAGAAAGAAGCTATGCAGCAGCTTAAGAGTAGAGAAAAGCATGCGCGCCGTCATATGACGAACGCCGAAAAAGCATTGTTATATGATCAGACTAAACAGTCTGAGTCAGTTAGGAATATGGATAGTGCTTTTTCACTTGGTATCCAGAAAATGTATCCTTCTAAAGACTTTCATGTTTTTGATGAACTCATTGACAAACTTTTGAATGAATGAAGACCTGGTGCCACTGTGCCACCTCTGTATATTCCTATTCCTTCTGTTATTCCTCCTCCCGTTGCTCCTCTAGCTCCTCCTATTGCTCCTCTTATTGTTCCTCTTCCTCCGGCTGTTGTTCCTCCTCTTGTCGTTGCTCCTCCACCTGCTCCTCCACCTTTGCCTACTGTTACGGGTCCGGTGGGCTTGCCGGCCGTGCCAGTGATAGTACCTATGTTTCCAGATGTTCAAAATGTGCCTACTCTCCCTCTTCCATGTGGTTCTACACCGCCTGTAGTAGATCGGGGAGCGGGATCGAGGGTTGTAACTCGTAATACTGTGTAATCAGAGAAAAAGCGTGAGTTAACTGCATGGGCTAAGCATTGCATGGAGAGGGGTGGACAAGCTGATGTTTTTGCGACACTCTGTAATTTAGAGAATTTTCCTGAGAAAAACGTTTTTATTGAAGGATTAGGAATTCATTTATGTGTAATGTGGAACAGGTTAAATGATATGGATCCCCCACAAGGGTTAAGGGATCTGAATACTTTCGCATTCTCTAGAGATACTGCAGAGAATGTACAAGAGCATGTTAAGAGGGTTGTTGTGTATAGAAGGGAGTTGGAAAAGTTAAGGAGTGAAGATGTAGATGGTGATAGTTTGGACGCTATTTTTGTACAGAAACGGTTCTTTCCTTGTCGTAAATCGATAAATGAGGAAACACGAATTTGTACGAAATATGCAATTAGGGGGATCTCAGACACGTTGATAACTCCCGTTGAAGTGTATGACACGTTTAGTCAGTATACACCAGAAATGCAGAGGAAAGTGATACATGTAATGGTAGAGTACCTGCAGGATGAATGCGTAAAAAGAAAGATTTGTTGTCCCTCAGAGTTATTGAGTATTTATAAGAGGGCTTTTTTGTTTGACACTTCTTCAGCTGCTTTAGCGCTTGATTTAGCTCTGTTGCTTATAAAGCGTTCGGAGTTGCCTACTTCTCAGTTGCCTATGAGAGAGGTACCTCCTACATTTGTCCCAAAAGTAGAGATTCCCGCTAATGCTGCAGCAGGTACGCCTGCCCAGGATATCCCTGCACATTATGTGTCGCAGTTCGTTCACGTCCCGTTCTCGAGACAGTAAGTGAACACCATAAAACAATCTATTCTCGATATTAGGAAGAATCCGACAGGGTTCTACAAAGAAATAGAGTCCGTCTTGCAATCATCAGTATTCATCTTAAGTGATATTGATTTGTTATTTCCCGTACTCCTGCCTATTGATTTATGGAAGTAGATTAGGACTATAGATGATGTACCAGGGTTAGGAGATTCATGGGATACTATGGCTAGACTCGATAGAGAAAGGCCAGCTGGTGAGAGACCACCGCAGGTAAAACTAACTTTGCCTGATAGAATAATTACCAAATTGAAAACTATAATTCCTGAAAAAAGGATTATTTGGGACAAGCTTACTGCCTATGTCCAAGGAAAATCTGAGGGTGCTACCGAGTTCTTTAATCGGTTCGAACAAATATTTTCAGATTACTGTGGACAAGACTTAAGCACAGAGTCTGGGAAACGATTATTTATGGACAAATTTGTGCGTGGATTGCTGCCTGACATGCAGTCACAAATTATGTCCTCAGAGAGTGCTTGACAAGCAAAGTCTCCGTCAGAAGTACTGCACATGCCTCAGTACTATGAGAATCCTGTCAATAACGAAAAAGAAAGAGTCGAAAGAGAAAAGGTGACTTAAAGTCAAAAGTATTATTTCAGCAGATTGTTAGAGGCCCTAGAGGGGGTAATTCGCAATTTAGAGGTTGGTATGTTCCACAGGGAAATGCACCTTTGGGTCCTGTAAACATAAACCAGTGTGCTTGTTGCAGACAAGAGGGTCATTGGCGTGCACAATGCCTGATCCTCCAGCAGAGGTCAAATAACACATTTGGGAATATGGTTAGACGATCCAGAGACCACCCAGGGGTAGGGGGTCCTGGTAGAAGTCAGTTTTCACAGGATTCACAGCAACCTTTTCCCCAGGACAATCAGGCACTGAGTGTGGATAATAGAAACATTTTTGATCATCCTTCTGCCGCTTTCCTCTCTCAAGAACTTCCTTTCGATGACATTCTGTTTCGCTAGGATTGCCCGAAGCAGGGTGAGGAGCCAACGCCTATTCCCGTTAATCAGAAAGGTCCATACGCTGAGATGATAATAGGAAATAGGAAACATCTATTCTTGATAGATACAGGGGCACAGAAGTGCTCCATTGACCATTCACGGGTTGCAAACATTCCACTGTCAGGGCAAACCAATGTTTCTGTAGGGTTTTCTGGTACACCAGTTGTCGGTCTGGTTTCTTCACCGGTACTGATTTCTTTGGGTCCATTTACGGACCACTGTCCATTCCTTTTGACCGCGAATTGCAGAGAGAATTTGTTGGGGTTGAATCTGTTGAAGGAATTAAATGCTGTAATTCATTGTTCTTCTGATGGAGTGCGGTTGACGATTTCACCACAGCAACTTTCTGTCTCTCAATTCTTTACCAGACGGTTGACGCTGGAATTTAGTGATGTTCCGGAGTGTTTATGGGCAATTGACAACAATGATGTGGGTGTTTTACAAATTGAGCCTGTTAAGATTATTTTGAAACATGCAGTGAAGTTGCCACGTATTCCCCAGTATAAGATCTCGGTCGATGGTGAGCAAGCTTTGAAATGCATAGTCTCCGATTTGTGCATCGAGGGGTGATTGAGGAAATTGCAGGTAGCTTGTGCAATAGTCCGATTTTGCCCGTGTACAAAAAAGGCAATAATGCAATTCCCTTCCATTTCATTATTGATTTGCGTGCCATTAATAAGATTGTTGCTCCACAATTTCCTATTATGCCTGATGTGACAACAATATTGACCATGATTCCGGCTTCAGCTACTCACTTTAGTGTTGTGGATCTAGAGAACGCCTTCTTTAGTATCCCTATACATAAGGACAGTAGATACCTGTTCGCGTTCACTTTAGGGGGACACTTGTTTACCTTTACCCGTGCACCGCAAGGTTACACGGAAAGTCCTAGCATCTATAGTAGGGCTTTGAAAGAACAGCTCGACACACTCAAGTTGCCCACTACTTGTACACTGCTTCAATATGTTGATGATCTTCTCTTAGCTGCTGACTCAGAGAGCGCTTGTAAGGAGGGCACTGTGTTGTTGCTTATCCACCTAGCACAACACGGACACAAAGATTTCAAAATCTTCACAAAACCTCTCTTTACTTCCTTGAAGCATTATATATCTGTAAGGCATGTAATGTCAAAGAGCCCACATATGAAAACTTTAATATAATTATACATCTTCATTAAGAAGACTTCAACATCACCACACACTATCCATGTGGGGACCTCAACATCAGCACACACCATCCATGTGAGGACTTCAATATCATCGCATATCATCCCTGTGGGGACCTCACCATCAGCACACACCATCCATGTGAGGACTTAAATATCACATATCAACCCTGTGGGGACCTCAACATCATCACACACCATCCATGTGAGGACTTAAATATCACATATCAACCCTGTGGGGACCTAACCATCATCACACACCATCCATTTGAGGACTTTAATATCATCACATAGCAACCCTGTGGGAACCTCACCATCAGCACACACCATCCAGGTGAGGATTTGAATATCATTACATGTCAACCATTTGGGGACGTCAGCATCAGCACACGCCATCCAGTTGGAGGATTCAATATCATTGCATTCCATCTCTATGGGACCTTGAGAATAATTACATACTATTCTTATGGGGCCTAATATGCCATGACACACCATCCCTGTGTGGACCTCTATGTTATCAAACAACATCCCAGTGGGGACCTCAACATGACCACACACCATCATTTTGGTGGACTCAGTACATCATATCAGCTCTATGGGGACTTCAGCATCATTACATACTATTTGTATTCACATACCCTTGTATGGCCAATTGGGTGAATGCATCACCTGAATGCATTTTCCTTAGCCTTTTGGGTATTTCTGGTTAAAACGGGCACTATTTTTGGCAGTGTTTCATTCGGTATTTTAACCTGAAGATAGTATGGAATTAGCATTTTTATTTCCAGCTCTAATTCCACTGGAGGATTTAGCCCCGGCTGAATTATCACTGGTTTTCATTGCTTATTCCTCCAGCGCTAATTTCTTCAGGGTTAATTCCACCAGAGGAATTAGCGTCCATTTTCAATAACCGTAATATCAGCAGATTGATCAAAGTGGCGGCATTTCCATTACTGCACCCTTTTCCCCTTAGAGATGAACTTGAAAGGAAACCCAATTAGTATCAATTAAACATTATAGGTTTGTATAATCAGACAAAATGTGTTGTCAACATTCAATTAATTCACATATCAGACTATAGACAAGATGACATCAGTGCACATAATGTGTTTTCTTCACAGTGTGGAATTCAGTATCATCACACACCACCCCAATGGGGACATCGACAAAATCACAGAAAAATAAGGAAGTAAAGTAAGTCACATTGTGTTTGGTTTGTTACAAAAGTACCCAATGTTTAAAATGAATCTGGAAGTGTGTTGTGCAATGAGGGAAGACTTGTGTTGCGCATCAATTATATCTAATTCTGTAAACATACAAAATACACAAAAAACAGCTTAATTTCATTATTTTACATTTAAACGCAGTGTTCAGTCCATTTAAAACACAATTGAATCTGTGTATAAATGGTTCCCAAGAATCTGCTGTCTGCTGCCTAAGCATGTAGGGCATCTGATTTATTAAGTGTGTTTAAATTCCTGTCCGTGTGTTGATGACTGCAATACCACACCTAGCCTGCGGGGGCAGAGCTGAGTAGAAAATCAACACACCAAAATAAACACAGATCCCCGCAAAGCCATTTTTAAAAAAGTTATACAAATTGGCACAGATGTCTTTTAAGTTGTTTTAAGTCATTTGGAAGGCATTACCATGTGGGGACTTGGGTTCAGGTCCCCACAGTGAAATCAAGTCCCCACAGCGTGTGTGTGTTCCATTGCATATATACATGAGTACATACACACACATATGCACTTACACAAACCTTTGCACGGGTGCACACATACATTCATGCCTACATACAATCCTTGCACACATGCATACACACAAAACCACTTTTTCTTCCATTACATGTTTCCCCCTGACTCGCCACGCCACCGCCTTCTCAGCTACTACATAGGCCACTGCTCCTGCACAGACAGAAACCCGGAAGCAGAGATAGCTTCCTGGTTCCTGATATGCACGCAACAAGGGCCGTTCTCATTCTCAGGCTCATCTGTGCAATGTTGGATATTTCCCGCAGAGCAAACCCGGCTTCTCAGGCTGCATAGTGGCAGTTGATGCTGAATGGGCATTTACAGATATTGGGTGGGCCTTGCCCCTCAGGCCCTACCCTGTCTATGCCTCTGACGTACATGCAGGACCTGCCCTCTCAGGCCGCACATGACAACCACCAACCAACAGGACCAGGCCCAGCAGGACTATGCATTAGTATGACAGCAATGCATAATGCCTCAACAAGCAACTCCTGCACAAACAGATCACATGAATCACAATGCATAGGGTACACATACTGTGAAGGCATCATGAATGAGACACAGACAACAGATTAAGGTTTGATCCCCAAACCTTTATTAACTAAAATTGCAAGATGGAATAAGGCCTACCTTGCCCTATGCTAAGGTGGGATTTCTCTACCTAAAGAAATCTAAGGATAATCTGTGTCAGGAGGTCCAAAGAAAATGTCTGCTTGTGTCCAAAACCTACACTTGCCTTCACATCTAAATGTATACAATGTAAGGATGTCAGCATCAAAATAAGTAGTGTTCAAATAAGAGTTCAGAGCTTTTTCCAGCTCCTGCCGTGTAACCAGCTTCCCTTCCCCATGTTCAAGGTAGTTCACAAGGCACAAGGGTTCCCTTCCCCAAGAGTTCAAGTCTTTCAGCTTTCCAAAATAACACAATTCCTTTGGATACTTCCCAGTTCTGCTGATATGGTTACCTTTCACCAACTCACATATACAGTTCAGCTCCTTGACTTTAACTCACATTAAAGTTATTTTGCAATTCAAACTCAAGCTTCTTTGTGGGTGCTTTCAGTGGCTTTTCCCTATAGAGGTGCACTCGCTCTAAGCACAGTCGTCGGACCACACAGTCCACCCATCACAGGTCAAGCAACTGATGCACCTTATTTGCTTCTTCTCCATCAACTCCTGGCCACTGCTTCAGCTTAACAGTTGTGCTTGAATCATTCACATCAATCGCAGCCTCTTGACATTGTCTTGTTGCTTGGTTTGCCACCCTGTCTTTGTTGTATATTCTCTTGGCTTTGGCTAATGCTTGTTTTCTCATCTTATAGAGTTCATTTAATTGTTTTGGCTCTTGCCAATGCTTGTTTTCTCATATCATACAGTTCCTTGAATTCTCTTGGCTCTTGTCAATGCTTGTTTTCTCATAACCTACTGTTCCTTGAATTCTCTTGGCTCTTGACAATACTTGTTTTCTCTAATTGGTCTCTTCCTCTTCCCAGTACTGAACTGGTGTTTCTTGGGGAAAGATTTTAAGGGAAGAACAAGTAAAGGATTGGCAATAGCCTATACAGTCTTGAGGGAAAGATGGCTCATTATGAAAGGAAAATGAGAGATACCATGTCTTACCTAAGGTCTTCTCCTCCCAATCCCCAAGTCTCCTCTACCCAGGTGATCCTCCCTCGCATCTCCACCCCCAGGGTCAGGATCCAAGAGTGATGGCATTTCCCTGGCCACATGAGAGAAGGATACATGGGGAAAAGAAGTGAGGATGCCCTCAGGTTCCTCATAATACCTACACAACCAATGCATCAGTCCAACAGTGCACATTGGCAATGCAACACTGCCAGACACTTGTGGCATGTACACTGCAAATCATATATGTGAATCCATTGTGGCAGGAATGCACAAACTACAAACATGCACAAGAATAACAAATTACCTGGCAGGGCATCACTAGTCAGCACAGCACACCACATGGCCAGCACAGACATCATGCACATTTGAAATCCTATCACAGGTCATGTCTGGCACAACTTTCTTGAAATCCATGTAGTACAAATGCAACATAACTGCATCAAGAGAGTGTCCATCAACAAGACATGTAACCTGATATGCATCCTCAATGCACTGAGACTGACATCTGTGTTCTTTCCTCTTGCAGGTCACTCTGGTTACCCCCAGCTCAACTGGCTGTTGACACCTATGCGCAATTCACGTACGCCACAGGAGGTGGCCTACAATGAGTCCCATTTCAGTACCAAAGTCTGCATTGAGAAGACCTTTGGCCTGCTGAAGGCACTTTTCTGGTGCCTGGATCATACCGGAGGTGCCCTGATATAGAGGCCAGAGAAGATTGACCAGGTATTTGTTGCTTGTGCCTTACTTCACAACATCTGCCTCAGGTGAAAGGCTCCCCTGCCCCCGGATCTGGATATGCCTCCCCCAGTAGACAATGATGCACTGTAAGCAGACACAGTGCTGCCACACATTGAGTATGAGGAAGCCAAGGACATATATCTGTTGCAGCAAGAACTAATAGAAGGTTTTTTCTAGACACATTACTTCTCCAGCATTGGATCTTCCATGGATTCACATACTGTGAATATTCCCCGTCGTCAGGTGGGGAATTTTCATAGCATGTGAATCCATGAAAGATACCAATGCTGGAGAAATGGATTTACAGGTAAGAAACGACTCCCTTTTCACATGCATCACACTTTTGTATATATGACATTTTGAATATATCACTTTAACACAAAAAGTATTGTCCTCACATTTCTTCTAGTGCACCATCTTTTTTATTAACAACTGTGGTGAGCACCCATCCCCAACAGACCTTAACACCCACCTCCCCAATCCCTAACAGCCCTTCCCACCCACCTCCTCAATCCCCAATAGCTCTTCCCGCCCACCTCCCTTGTGCTCACTGAAATAGTGTCATATCACATCATGACATTTTCGTGGCCTCTAGCTCTTGCCAGCCTGCTCGGGCACTGTATGGGCCACACTGCGCAATGAGCGTTGCTGTAGGGTCCCAGGCAATGCCCCCTCTGTGGGAGTGACGGTGGTGGAAGGCTCTGATTCCTGGCTCTTGATGTATTGCATGGTGATGAGGATGCTTGCATGCATGGATTCGGCAAAGGCCAACATACCCTCAGTGTGCTCCCTCATCCACTGGCCCAAAGCAGCCGCCATTGACAACTGCTGCCACTGGCCATCCAATGACCTGGCAATGCTCTTTGAGGATCCCTGTTCACTGTCCTGAATGGCCTGGAAATGCTGCATCTGCATCTCTGTCAGGTTTTGTATGGTGACCTGGCACCGCTCTATGACGATCAGCTGGCCCCAGATTGTAGCCATTGAATGCTGAGGCACAGGCTGTGGATTATAGAGAGGGCCAGGGCTGAAGCATGGGGACTTGAAGTCAGTGTCATCCTCCTCCTCTGTATGAATGCCATCAGTCCTTTTATCCGGCTCAGCCTTGTGCTGAAAATTGATGTCTGCCTCAGGTGGCGAGGGGTTGTCAGGGGCAGGTGGGTGACTACAGGTGTTGTGCCTTGTGTCAAACTGGCACCATATTGCTCCCCGGGGATCGCCACAGGGGCCGGCTGTTGTGTGGCAGTCACAGCTGTAGAGGGTGCTGCCATCTGTGCCATTTGCATTGCTGGTGGAGGGGCCGCTGGTCACACTTGGCACGGCTAACATGGGTCTGCTGTGATGTGGCCTTGGTGCTTCCCTCCTGCACGTCCTTCCACTTCTCCAATGGCTGGCTTGTGCAGGGGTGGAGCTAGGTGCCCTGCCAGTGGTGGAGGTCTCCTGGGCAGTGGAGGGCCCCGCCTCATCAGCCTGAGTCGACTGTGAACCTGTTGGGTGGTTAATGGCCTGCTGTCAGTCATCAAGAGTACTAGTAAGTAGGCTAGCAAGACACTCATGCTACATGAAGGATGGTCATTCGACACATTTTGTCTGATGGGCATGGTCGTTTGCAGGCCAATGAGTACAGCTAATGCAAGGTGGGAGCAGTGTCTGCTCAGTGTGTACAAGGCACATGAATGGGTACATTCCTTGTTGGCCTGTCAATATGACATGTTGTGGTGACGCAGGGGATTCACTTTGCAGCATGGACTTTCATAGTGTACATGAGTGTTTCTCATGGTTCCATGGCTTCACATGAACATTTCCCCTACAGTGCATGTGTATTACAACAGTATCCCTCCTTCCCTTGAACATGCATGTAATGTCTGTGCCTTTGTAGAGATTGCTATGTGGTTCTCCATTCCCCTGATAATGGGCTCCTCTATGCTGAGGAAAGAGGCTTTTGGCCAGTGCATTCACATGGGAGTGGAAACTGAAAGACACACCAGCATCTCCTTGGCTGCTTGCTCCCACTTTGGCGCTGCCGATCATTCTATTCCTTCCATATGGAGGATTGAACTGGCCATTTCTTCCCATGGAGCCAGGGCGAGTCGTTCTATGGTGCCACCTCCTGTGGCGGACGTCTCACGCCTGTGGTTGGTGATGAGGTCGTGGTCCCTGGCCTTCAGGTTATTCTACCTTTAGTGGCAGACTTCGCTATTCGCTGGAACAATGCTCACTGCCACGACCTTGTCTGGTATGCTAACCTAGATGGCAGCCTTCCTTTGGCCAGAGTTCCACCCCTGTGTGTTTCCATACAGCTCATCTTTATGAGCGACAACCTCATCCACAAGCACCTGCAGTTCACTCTCACAAAATGTGAACTTTCGCAGTCTCATGTCAGGCACCTTGCCATTCGCCTTTTCTGCTGACATTTTCTTAAACGACTGTTGACTTTGGATGGCGCCAGGAAATGGGAGATTCTGTGTGGATTGGATTTTTAAAGATGGCCCCTGGCAAGCTTCCCGTTACAGCAATGAAGCTATTTCTGCCGGCGGAATTTCACCGGGGCTAATTCTGCCAGGGGAATTATTTCTGAGTTGGGTGGTGGTATTGGTAATTCTGCCGATGCCGTGTGGAATTACCGTCTGAAACTCATTTACGGCGGTATTTCCACCGGATAATTTTACAGTTACTGTCAATGGTGTGTGCGCGCTTCAGATTACTTGTAATGTGGTGGTAATTCCACCAGACACCACAGCGTTAATGGGAATTCCGCCGAGTGAAATTACCTCCAACTATTAATGAGGCCCTAAGTCTTGAAAGTAATACATCTCATAAGACAGGTTCCAGAGACCCCATGTTTTTTCGTGCCAGGTGTGGAATATTCAACTACTCCTGGCTTTTAGGCTAACATTTTGCATTGTATTCCAATACTTGTAGGCTGGTATTTTTGATTTGTACAGGGATAGGCAATGACATCTGCTAAATGCACCAGGACATATGCAAAGAACATTATTCTTTGTTCTATGTTAAGCCACACGAATGTAAATTTAGTATTGATGTTGGGTGAAAAAAGTAGGCAGTTGTTTTTGTGCATTACTAAATTAGATTGAGTGGGCATTATAATTTACACACTGAGTAGGTATTTTCCATGTAATTTAGCGTTACCTGGCAGAAGCGAAAACATTTACTTCTGCTAATGGAGTGGGATTATCATGGGGCAGGGTATACATATATGTAGCTCTCCAAAGATCTTTGTGAACTTGTATGCAAAAGTTGGAATTCTGGCAGAGCCGTCTTTGCCTTTCATTATTATTCACTTTATAAAATTAATATCATTTAGTTCCTCAATAGTAACATCTGTTATTCTTAATGCAGTGCTGTGACTGGTACTCACTGTGATGCAATGGTGTTCATAGCTCTTAGACTGCAGTAGTGTTGGGGGTGGGGGCTGGAAGCATAATGATGTGGCTGGTTAGGTATTGGTCCCTTTTCTGGACACATAATGCCAAATCTATATTTACCCCAAAAATAGTACTTTCCCACTGTTTGGCCGTTTTCTTGCGTGTCCTGCTGGGAACACTTTTGCTGCAGCAACACTAAGGAGAAGCATGAAATATCCCTGAAAAGGAGAACAAAGTTGGTACTTCATGGCTCTGTTATAGGATTGGCGGTTTTGTAGAAGCCAGGATGACTGTGCAAGGTGGAGTGTGGGAATTTAGTGGGAGAGCCGCAGAATGTTAAATTTAAGAGCAACGCCATATTGTTAGCTAAAAAACAAGTATTTAGGTTGAAGGCTTTATTTATGGAATTGTGATAGATTTTGAGCTGTTTTTATTTCTTCGGCTATGTGTAAATCCCTGGTCTCAAAAATTGGTCAAATGTACAGTTCCTAAAACTACCCATAGTCCTTGACAAATAGTATGTCCAAAAATGGATGCAACGTAATTTGTGCTTTATGTGCCCATGGCCGTTTTCTTTTGTGGCATTGCAGTTCTGATTACAAAAGACACTGCAGAAACGAGGTCACGTGTTTTTGTCTAAAACGTTCATCAGTGCCACCAATTCAAGGTAAAAAAGATGTTTCAACGGTATGCTGCCTGTTTTTCTCCACTTTCTTGTTTAGCTCACTGAAACACTGTTCTCAGAAAAACCATGAACCGCTTTCTACTTAAGATTGGCCCTCTGAAATCCTCCTCATGCAATCAGTACACCACTTTGACAAGTCATAACCACGCCATTTTAGCACTAGCAAAGCAACGAAAAACCAATTCTGACACTCGCTATGGTACTCAAACACACTAAATAATATGAAAATCCAAATTGAGGGCCCTGGAAGCCAAATAATGCAAATCCCTCCACCCAAGTGATTAAGGCTAATTACAAAATGACACTCAAACAGTACTAAAAGCTCATCTCTGCCAAACAGGATTTTTTTTTCTCTGAAGAATTCTCCCTCACAGCGAATAACAAATCCCTTTCTGAGTAGTACAAGAACTAAGCACATCCCCACATGGAGATCAATAATGTCATTCCCATCTTCGAGTCATGAAGCAATATTGCCAGCTACCTTGAAAACATGATTCTCTATAAGGGCCACCCTCTGTGGGATTAACACCCTGGGGTTGTGCCCACGGGTGTCAGTGCCACTTCCTCTGCTGACATGGCGTTATTTCTATTCTCGCCTGTCTCCACTGACAATAATCAGTGCTCTCCAGTGCCAAAATTATAAAAGATAACAACCAGAACCCTCCATTTATTTATGCTAGATGGCCTCATAGTGCAATGTACTATTCCACTGGCAAGAGAGGTCCAATGAAGCTTGTGGTTTTGTTTTCGGTTAGGGATCCTGCGACTTTATCAAAACATGTTAAACCTGTACATATCATATTCAGCTCATGGAAATGTGAAACAAAATGGTGAATTTTAAAAAGATATTTGGCCTAGAGTATTCAACAAAACTGAATACTAAGGAGTTGAGACGCTTCAGTGCCTGATTCCCTAATAATACAGGTCTGTGTTGTTAGGGAACACATGAGTGTCTCAGAGAACGCTCCCGCAAATTATTTTTCTTGCCAATGTGCATCTATATGTGAGCACACTTTTCATGTGTCTAGGCAACTGACTGAAGAGATTGACGTGGGGGAGGGAAATTGGCACGATCAGAGTGATAGTAGCAAGCAAGCTTCCAGAAAGGTAAGAACATTATACCAACACTTTTGGCAATTTGTTCAGCAACAGTATTATTCCACTGCAGAAAAGAAAATGTAATTGATCCACCCATCAGAAACATTCTGGTTTTCATCAAAGCAGCTGCTCTGAAATAGATGTGTTGGGTACAGATTTGCGAACAGCAAAACATGTACGACAAACCACACTGTCAGAATCGCTGTGTTCAGTCTGTGCTTCAAAATAAGCCCCAGGGCTGAGCACCTAACAACCCTGGCACATATCAAGCACTGCTGCTCTCTTCTCAATCAAGCCTACTGTCTACCTTTTATGTATCCTGTTTCATCTTCCATCAATAGAACCTTGCCTGACCTTTTGATTCCTTACCTGGGACATATTTTCAATTCCTCCTTTACAGTTTGACGTCTCCTAAAGAACCTGCCTTAGATCCCATATGCCATCTAATTATAGGGCTTATTGCCATAAGCCTCGAAACCACTAGAATGTGTTACCACCCATTAATTTCAGGCATTCATCTTCAATATAAATATCTCAATCAGGATTTCGCCCAGGCCATGGTACTGATTGTGGGAAACCTGGTGAAGGCAACAGATAATGGTATGGCTACCTGGCTCTGCCTACTTGATCTCTCTGCTCCCTTGGACACAGTAGATCATGATGTTTGTCCTGTTGCACTACCTTCTCTCCCTTGCTCATATATTCCCCATAGCTGGCCAATGGTTTAGACATTAGATCTAAGCAAGTTTGCTCAAGCTCCTTCACCCCCTTCAAATGTGGTGTCTAAAAGGATCCCCCTTTTTCCTCTCATATTCAATCCTTATCTTTGTCCACAGATCTCCCTCCTTAACAATTTAGTCATGCACCAGCAAAGGTATGCTCATGATACTCCGTTTTCTTTTTCATATCAGAACGAGGGAATATTAGTGCACACCTCTTTTCCAAAGCTACGCTTTCAAAATTCTATTGCCCATTAAACAGTACTTAAGGTGCAGGGTAGGAAATGTGGTCCTGGCACAGAACCACCACACAATACAGAGAAGAAAAGAAGATCCAAAGGTTAAATCCTCCCGTCCCCTGCACACTATCAATATTGTACAAAACAGTCAAAATTTAACTGTGGAACTCTCAACATTTTATTTTTTTACATTTTTTTATTTTATTTTGGTTGGCTAATTAATTAACCTTTCAAAACAAACATATCATAGACAAGAAGAATAATTACATAAAACTTTTCTCTAAAGCACATCAAACATTAAAAGTTACAGATGGAACTGTCTGTTATCGACTTTAAGATACATACTTAAAAGCAACAATAGGATCAATGCTAATTGATAAACACTTATGAAGATAATAACATTAAAACTAGTAATGAGTAAATTTGAACATATAAGTGGATATAAGATACACATTTCTTCAAGTATACATTGCTTTAACCACTAATAATCAATCATTTTACTAGAATCATTTATTCCTCAGAGCCCGTAGTGAGCAATACTGTATTTAAAAATTGCATTGTCGCTATTCTTATGGACATTTTCTGGAGTGGCAAATAGCTCATGCCACAATTCATCATTTGACCGCTTAATAGGGTGATGTTGTGTTAATTTCTTGATCATCACTTCTCTCTGCATTCTTAATTCATCACATTCAATTAATAAATGCCTTAATGTTTCTTTAGTATTTGATACTTTACAAAATCGGCACGTTACATTTTCGACTTGTAATAGACCTCTTCTTACTAATATCTGGTTAGTTGGCCACAGGTTCAAACGAAACCGTAATATTTGATTTCTTAATTTGAACAAAGGACATTTTAGTAAATAGTCTGCCGCCTGTCGAAATTTTTTATGACCAAAAAGCGCTCTATCAAAATCTTTTAATTGCAGACATTTTTGTTGGGTGTTATTCCAATCATACTGGTGCAATTTCAATTTTGCTTTGTTAGGGTTATTTAACAGAGTGTCAAGCGAGATGTTAGCGTTACTCATATCTTCAATTACAGTCGCTCTCCATTTCAACGGGAATGCGTTTTCTGATCTTAATAAATGATTTGCCAATATTGCAAGCACGTTTTTTTCAGCTAAACCTAATACACATTTTAGGAACAGGCAACATCTTTCCAGGCTACTTGCACGTGTATAGATAAGTTGCCCAACTCAAAACGAAGAAGAGCAGTGGGAGTTGAATTAGGGAGATTCAGTACTATTTTCCAAAACTGTGCTTCTAATTTATTCCAATAAATTCTGTTTTGCGGCAGCCACGTCTCAGCTCTATAGATGATGATCGGTACCACTTTTTGATGGAAGAATACAAGAATATGTGCACAAGAGAATTTCCCAAACTTATATTGGAGAATCCTTGCTTGAGAGGTGAGCACTTTTAGTTTATTATTTATACTGTTTAGCTGAGGTTTATTCACAATCGAGTTGCTGAATAATACTCCGAGGAATTTATATTCATCAACTATAGTAAGCTTTTGGTTTTTCAGGACCCAATTCAAGCAATTGTTTTGTCTTTTTTTCTTTTTGCCTAGTATCATAATTTGAGTTTTTTCTAGATTTAGTGTTAAGTTGTTATTATCAACATACAGATCTAGTTTATGTAACATATTTTGCAGGCCACTAGGCGTCTGTGAAATAAGTACAAGGTCATCTGCATACAAAAGCCAGGCGATGGACTGCCCTTCAAGTTTTGGTGCATCATGCATTGCTTTCATAATATCCAATCCTAGATCCAAAATGAATAGATTAAATAGAGTGGACGCTAGTATGCACCCTTGTTTTACGCCTCGCTCAGTCAAAATCACCTCTGACAGAAGGCCATCCAAATTCAGTTTTACTTGCATTGAGGTGTTTGAATGCAATAAGTGTATTATAGAGACTAAAGCTGGATGACACCCAAAGCTCACTAGTTTTTTAATTAACAAATGGCGATCTGCCGAATCAAAGGCAACTCGGAAGTCTACATATGCCAGAAAAAGCGGTTGTTTTTTCGAAGCATAGAGCTCCTTGATTACATTTAGAGTTGTAATATTAATCGCTGTGCCAAAGCCTGCGACAAATCCTGTTTGAAACGGATCGCGGCATTCCTCCTTATTCGTCCAGGCATTAAGATCTCTTAGTACAATTCTACTGAAGATCTTCCCTGGCGCATCCAGCAGAGATATAGGCCGATAGTTGGCCGGGTTTGTCCGCTCTCCTTTCTTATAAATTGGCACTGTAATCGCTTTGCACCAAGACGCTGGCACACTTTGTTTTATCAATAATGTCTGAAAAACAGCTTATAGTATGGATGCCCATATTGTCGGGTTCTGTTTCATGACAAAATTTGATAGCCATCCGGCCCAGGAGCTCTCGAAGAGCTCGCCCTTTTAATATAGTATAGCACATCCTCTTGGTCAAATGTAATTGAAAAGGGAGTGTTTTTCCAATTGGCGGTTACTTGTGCAATACTTGTTTGACGAAGTGCATACATATTGGTGAAATAGCTCACCCAATCTTTTTCAGCAACCCCATTTAGTTGCGATTGCATCTGCGGGCGAGTTGAACTCATATTTAGCAACTTCCAAATTTGTGATGAACGTTTGTTCTTAAATACTTCCAACCAGTGTTCACCATGATTTTGGTTCATAGTGGCCTTATGCATACAAATCCAGTTTTTATACTTTGTTTTTATTCTGCGTAGCGCTAATTCACGCTTCTGTTCTGGCAGCAGGAGAATCTGTCTCTTTTCTTTACGGAAAGCCATTTTTCTAATTCTTACAAAATGATCAAATGTATGAGTTTGTGCAATGCTGCACTTGTTATTATCAGAAGCAAATGCAAATAGGTGTATTTTATCAGAGTACTCCGGAGGCATCAATCCTCTCTCAGCACAGTATCGATCTTCCCTTAAGCTGACCGCAAAATCTTTTAGCACTGGAGCAGTCCAATGCAGTCTATTCCGTTGTGGATTGATGACTAAATTCTCCAACATTTTTTGTTGTGATTGAACCTTTTGGGGCTGCTGTAGCGCAAATTCTGCTTCCACCATCATATGATCACTCGCTAATGTTTGTACGACAGAGAATTTAACAGTTTTAGCAAACAAACCTCTGTCCACAAACATATAATCAATAGTTGCCTTTTTTCCTCCGCTTGACCAAGTATGCGAAGGAGGGGAGTCAGACTCTAGTGCTCCATTCAACATAATTAAGTCCCAAGCCTTGACAAATTCAAGCCACTGCGTGGCCCATTCCGAATTCCTTTTTCTCCCTACTGCCACCAAATGAATATTCAAATCCCCAGCTATAATCACATGGTCAATGTTTTTAGTAATCATGATTTGTTCCATCAATAAATTCATATCTTTGAAGAGTTTATCAGCTATAATTGCAATTGTATTCCATTATATTTTAATTATTGAAAATTTTGAGTTTTGTATTTCTATTATGGAACATTGCACAAAGGAATTCGTAGAGGGCCACTCAGCTATATTGTTTGTAGTGGTCATGTTTGATATGGTAGCTAGGCCAGACATTGGTCTGCCTTTTTGACCCTTTATCGCTGGCAATGGATGCACAAAATGGTTATCCCATGACAAAGGTACACTTAGCCAAGTTTCCTGCAACAACACTAAATCACATTTCTTAAAATAGTGATTATCATTATTGAGTAAATGTTTGTGCCCTCTCGTGTTCCAACTCAATATAATTATATTATGATTTGCTGGACATACCTCATTAAATTCTAGTTAGGTCATTTTTGCCACACTCTCATTTTTCTCTTCTTGCATTCAAGGCTGTTGTGGTGCCTCCTCCAATGAGTTCTCTTTTGTGGTAGAGATTAGCATAAATCCAAGGTCATATAAAGCAGTTTGTGCAGACCATATCATATTATAAATGATGCGCGACTTCATCCATATACATGATACAGTTGAGTCATTGTCATCCGGAAATTCAACTTGTTGGATATCTCCTCAGACTATGTCCTCCAAACTGTCTATGTCCGAGAATAGTTGTAGAATGCTCATTCTATTTAAAATATATAGAGGAAAGGAGCCTCCCCGACAACTAATGAACACTGAGTACATTGGAGATGTTTTCGTATTCCTTACTGTCCCCTTGGAACTCCCCTCTTTCATTTTTAATTTACTTTCTTGATGTAAGCCACAATTCTCTTTCTCAGAAGGTAATTTGAATGAGACATTCTTCGATGACGCTTTTTCCTCACACCTATTGGTTACTTCAAATTTATTATCTAATATCGCATTCATAGAGGATTTAAGTGTCTTCTGTTCAGCAGTTAAGGCTACTAAGCAGTCTTTGATTGTATTTAAAATATTATTTTGCAGATCATTCTGCATATTCGGAAGAGCAGATTTTTCACTCATTTCCTTCTCCTTTGTTTTAGCTTGGATTCTTGCAGGGAGCCCATTGAATTTGTTTTAGTTTCTTTCTGCGGGCTTATCTTCGAATTTGATTGAATAGTTTGTTTAGCTAAAGGATGGGTCACATTTGACTCAGCATTGACTTTGCTCATGTATTCGTCCACAGCTTTTCTGAGCTCTTGTCTATTTGGTATTAAGCCGTGCTTCACTACCTTGTCCTTTCTACTAGGCTCATCATCCAAATTCACCTGGCTAGAATTCAGCCCCTCTGCAACCTGTACCAGCTTATCCAAGGGGGAATGCGATAAATCAACTTGTAGCACATCTTTACCATTCTTTAAAGTCTTGTCTCTTTCCAAGGTTTGATTCAAACATTTTTTGGTGATCGCATTTGCCGCTAATGTGGAACAATTTACTGGTTTGGAGATAGACTTAAAAAACTGCTTTGTTTGTCCACTCCCGTTTACACTCTTGGCTTTTTGATTTTTTGTTTTCTTCAAGTTGGTTCTAAGATCCGTTTTCTTAGTAGCTGGATTTTTTGCAAATATTGTGCACACCTCTTAACTGGGTTTGGTAATTTTGCCCTTAAACATGACCACCTCCGGTGGCTTACCGGTTTTACTAGCACCAATTAATTGTACGCCCCCTTGTACATTTGTTGCAGCATCCAGAGAAGTTTCATATATAATGCCTTCCACATACGGAACTACTGTCTCCACACGTTGTACCTTTGCATCTATAATTTGATTTTCCTCTACACAAGGAGCTACAGTCTTTGAGCATTTTGGTTTGCCCTCTATTGATTGAGTTTCTGATTGTAAATTCAATTGGCCCATAAGTTTTTTATACAATGATGCAATGTCCTCAAAATGTTTCGCCAGTTCTTCCGTTTCTTTCTCATCTGAGACTTGTTTTCGAGCCAATGTATCACCGCAATTTTTTTGCCATATAGCTATATTTTCCACATTAATATGAATAATGTCTGCCTTGGAGTTTAGAGCTTCAAACAATCTAGCAAGAGACATTAGAGCTGTATTCATATTTTCCACAGTCATCACAGAAGGTTCTTTAAGTTGTGAACCCATATTTGTAACCGACTCATTCCTAGTCTGTCTCCTAGGGGTTGGAGGAATGTAAGATATTGAGGATTCAGACTCTGATGTATTCCTCTCCTGAAACATAGTCAGTGTTTTTGATAGGTCGGATTCAACTACCCTGGCTATGAAACAGGAATCCGAGGCTTCCAATTCTATAACCGCAGCATCCATCACCACCTCTACATCAGATTTGTTCAACAAGGGTACAGCAGTTCCAGAACGAACATTCTGCAAAATCATAGTATCCGATAATGAAGTGTTACACAAGTGTTTAGCATCCTTAGTCCCATCATTCCCTTCCATATTAGTAGGAGAACTCATTAACAATTGCAGAGCTATAGCACTTTCTTGATTATTTAAGAGTGGTCGCGCCTCCACAGTCGAGACACTCAAGTTTATTGCTTCTGCTATAGGTTTCTTTAGAGCAGGAGAAGTATTGTGGCAAACCCAAATTTGCGCAAATCACCAGTTCCAATGGTAGAATGTGTTCTTTTTCGTGAAGGTCGGTTATCCCAGGGCGCACTTTTTACCCGGGGGCGGGCTAATTTTGGTGTAGATACAAGAGTTTCTTTAAAAGTGGGGTGAAATATGGTACGCAGTTTTTCAGGGCCGGGCATGCCTGTGCAGAGTGTAAATATTAATGTTTGTTAACATCCACACAGGCAATCTCTTTGAGTGAACCACCACAATTTCAATATCCTATAAGGCAACGTGCTACTCTGCTGATTTGGAATAGCGTTGAGGTTTATTTCCGCTCTAGCTCCCCGCTGCGCTGTAACAGAGCGACACAGCGAGACTTACCTCAGTTACTAGCCCGGGATCAAAGAGCTAATACCACCACAGTCTCCCGCCTAGTGGTCACGCCTTCAGCACCAAACAGCCGCACAACAGCCAGTGGCCTTGACCCCAATGGGCTTAATGCCGCAAGGGTGGTTGGCTCAGCGCTTTGAAGATGATGGATGTCATGTGATACGTCACGTGTCCAGCGCTAGCCCCGCCTCCTCCAGGAAGCACACCAGCACCAGCAAGAGCCCCTTCACAGCTCGCAATGCTGGTTTAAATGCCAAAAAACGTTCGTTTTTGCAGCACAATGATTTCCAGTCAGTGCAGCACCTTTCACCGCTCGGGCGGTTGGCTCAGCGCTCTGAAGATGATGGAAGTCACGTGATACGTCACGTGTCCAGCGCTAGCCCCGCCTCCTCCAGGAAGCACACCAGAACCAGCAAGAGCCCCTTCACAGCTCACAATGCTGGTTTAAAAGCCAAAAAACGTTAGTTTTTGCAGCACAATGATTTCCAGTCAGTGCAGCACCTTTCACCGCCTTTCACTCTCAACATTTAGTCAAAGTAGTTAATCAAAAAAGACATGTCTATCGAGTGTTTGTATAAAAAATATAGAGTTTTAATAGCAAACAATATCAAACAATGCAATGCATAAGTGCACTTTCGTTGGCTGACGCTTTTCGAGGTGTATACCTCTTCTTCTTGAGCCTTACGGACTGCGAAAAAAACTTCATACATAGGGACTTGCCAGTCTTGAGTTCATTCAAAAATTATGTACAATCTATGTAATTGATGAGTTTAGAGACATTGTATTCAAAGAGTCGCTATAAATGCATTAATCCATTTAATATGTTCAAATCGTTTAATCATGGAATGATCTGGATGAGACCCTATTTGTTTCTGATAGGCCATTCCATTGCCCGTCCAGCTGAATTAATAAAAGGCAAGTCCCTATGAGCTAAACATCATCATTCTCTGAACCCATTACACCCACAGGGTTAAATATTATAAGCCAATGTTGTTTCCCCATGTTTCTTATAAGCCTCACCTAGATACAGTAGGTCGAGATGTAAAGCCGCACAATCCCTTCCCTAAGGGTCGCCTCAGTACTTCTTGTGTTCCTTATCGGGATCAGAATGCCCTCATGGAGCATCATCCTAAGTGTTCAGATGAATTGCTATAAGTAGCCACCACCTAAAAGCACAAGAATCCACTTAAGTGTTTGTAGAATATATGGCATCATATCACAGTTTGTTTAATCAACCTTCATCACCTCTTTCTTATTGATAATGAAAGTGGACAACGAATTGAAATGCAATATAAATGGGTCCACACTCACGCCTGCGGTTAATCTCGCTGTAGTTATGTATTCCACTAGTGTGTAATGGTTGGAGGAATATCGTTCTCCCAACAGACATCAATCACAATGTAGTTAAAAAGTCCAAGGTTCGTTTCAACCGACTTCCGTGAATACTGTGGAGGATAACGGTATATCCTATTAGACTAGGATGGCCTAACTTTACGCTATAAAAAATTAACTTAAATAGTTGTCCGTTATATCCATCTATAACCGTTCATACAACTCACCCCCATTTGTTGGTAACTGCTGTTATACCGTTAGGTGTAGTGAATGTCGTCCGTCTCCCTGGTAACCGTACTTGCAGCGCGATATGATCACCCAATGTCAGCCAGTACTGTGGAAGATATCTGTATATGCTTTAATGATAATCCGGTTCTGTTCTACTCAATAGGCAGTTCTCACTTATAGATCTGTTTTGATCCTCTAACTATGGCTGTATAACTCACCCCTACAAACTGTAGATCGCTGCTCTCCCATGTGGTGATGATGGCGTCTGTCACCTCTGCAACAGCCCTCGCTGCTTTCTCATGACGCCCAACATCTTGGATTGGCTTATAGACTCAGAAGTACTATTCAATAGAGAAAGGACTAACTGGGAAGCCTCTCCCAGCCTAGTCCCCATCTTGAAGTGGAGTCCTTAGCATGACTGAATGACGACTAGTGCCTAGTCCGGATGCAAATATTATCCTTTAATAGTTTAATTATCCTTTTAGTTCCTCAAAGTGAAATATAATGTCCCTTATAAGCTCATAATCTGTTCAACATAGAATATAGGCACAAGATAGGCTACAATAAATAAACAAAAAACATACATCAGAAAAATGAAAAATGGTGTGATAAATAATACGAGGAAAGGCCGATTAACAAGACCATAATTTTACAGGGATAATATACTCCCCGGTCCTTCCGTTTATACAACTCATGTTAATATACTGGGTCAACATCTAGGTGGCTCTCATGTATCTAATCAAGGTACCTCACATTTTTCTTGCATCACTGGCCTCTACCCATGATTAGCACTAAGGTAGCCATCCTTGTTGCTCGGTCTGTACATATTTAGAGAGTCGCCTTCTATAGATACATGTCAGTATTATCCAATACTCCTCATTCAATTATGTTCACCTGTTCATATCAAGAGGCCAACTGGTAGTTTACATCATGTAGAACCGGTTATCATGTGATACAAGTGTATACATTCTGTATATTACAATTACACATTTTTACACACAAATGTGTATTTGATCCACATTTGCTTGATTACAAAAGACACTGCAGAAACAAGGTAACGTGTTTTTGTCTAAAACGTTTATCAGTGCCACCAATTCCAGGTAAAATAGATGTTTCAACGGTATGCTGCCTGTTTTTCTCCACTTTCTTGTTTAGCTCACTGAAACACTGTTCTCAGAAAAACCATTAACCCCTTTATAGTTATGATTGGCCCTCTGAAATCTTCCCCATGCAATCAGTGCACCACTTTGACAACTCATAACCACGTCATTTTAGCACTAGCAAAGCAACAAAAACCAATTCTGACACTCGCTATGGTACTCGAACGCACTAAATAATATGAAAATCCAAATTGAGGGCCCTGGAAGCCAAATAATGCAAATCCCTCCACCCAAGAGATTAAATGTATTTGATCCACGTTTGCAATACCTTTACAACATTCAAATGATGAAACCATTTTTTCTTGATTAAACAATAGGATGCCACATTGGTGGCTATCTTTCAGACAATTAAAATTCAGGTGGTTGCTTGAGAATACAAATAGCTTTTACTTAGCTGTTCTATGTGGCCATATAGTGTCCATTAACCAAATAGATGAATGTAGAACAGGATAATAACCATTATATAAAACAGTTCAGGGAGCAGTCCTCATTCAAACCCTTTGGTTTATTTATGTATTTATTTATTTATTTGTTGCATTTGTTGTACGCCCAAACCCTGGGGTAGCATGGCGTAAGTTTACAAGTATGCTTGGTCTTAGTTGTTACATATTTACAATGGTAAAATTTTGCTAAACAGTATATTTAGATACATGATAATGTTAGTTTAACAATGGTACAGCGTCATGTTATTTACGGGCAGTCTTACAATCTTGATAGTTAATCAAATAGTTGCACACATTCAGTCATCAAGTTCACATTCAGTGTTGTTTATTTTATGAAGTTTGTCTTAGATGGTAAGGAACTGGTTGTCAGGGTGGGTCAGGCCAGTTGGTGTAATGAAGTGTCTCTGTCGTGGCCTTAGAATTTGTTAAAGAGCCATGTTTTGAGTAATTATTTTAATTTGACATTGGAAGATTCATTGCATATGTTGGCTGGGAGTGAGTTCCAGATTCTGGGGGCTGCTGCTGGGAAACTGGAACTGCCTGTTCTTGCGTTCTTAAAGCGCAGTGTAGTAAATGGACCCAGTATATCTCTCTTTGTAAAAGAAGGGATTGGTAGTTGCCCCCCCTCTGTGGGCGTCTTACAACCTCCAATATCTGAAATTTCAATTGGGCGATAGTGTGATGTTGCTCTCAGAAGTGTCTAGCCACTGGAGATCTAGGGCTATTACATTTTATACTTGATTTATGATCCATCCATCGTTCTTTAACAGGTCTCATTGTCTGTCCAATATAGAGTGTCCCACATGGGCATTTTATTGCGTAAATCACACCTGTGGGGAGACAAGTCGAGAAATCCCTCAGTTTGATCTTTTTTGCAGTTTTTGGATGGGAGATTCTGTCCCGTATTATGATGTTGTTGCAATGAGTGCAGCAAAGACATGGGAATGTACCCTTGTTTCTAGTTTTTCAAAGCACCTTGAGTACTCTTTAATGAGCAATAGAATTTTGAAAGCATAGCTTCAGAAGAGAGTTGTGCACTAATATTCCCTGGTTCTGTATTTGTTCACTAGCTTGCGAGTGTGGCACATAGTTTTAGTAGAACCCTTTATACCTAAATTAAAATAAGATGTCATTTTCCAGAATAAATGAACTTACAGATAAACACGCAACAACGCTAGCATTCAGTGGAGGTGAGGCGAAACACATTTTATCATTGATCAAGGACACAGATAAAGCTGTTCAGAGTCAAGAGAACCCTGATAAACTGGTATTTCAACTAGAAAAACTCATAAAACGTGAAATTTCCCAAAAACATCACGCAACAACATTGGTTGATTACTACAAATCACATAAAATCCCCAGGGGGCTTAGAGTATATTTGAGACCGACCCTGTGTAGTGAAAAGAAAGAGTTTGTAGCAAAATGGGACCAGATTCTGAACAAGTGCTATGTAGACTTGATTCTGCTCACTATTGAGGAATTATCAAAGTATCTTACCACCATCGATTCTGATATTTCGTCACTCAAAACCCAGCTGTCAAAGGTTAAATCTGAACACAAGTTTACACTGTTGCTAGAAGCAGTTAATTCTGAACTGGCTAGCTACAAATCGGACATAGAACAGACAAAGCTGCGGAAGTTCAAACGGGACACTTTCAACTACCTTAACGACATTGTCTATACGTGGCAAGAATTCTATCACCACAGAAATCGGAACAGGGGTAGGCCACAATAACCAGGCTCACCAAGTACTGGCATCAGTAGCAACAGCAGTATAGAGGAACAGATTCAAATAGATAGACCACAGCAGCCTGCTGGTATTCCTAACATCCAGGGTGAGAGCTCAGGGAGTGGGACAGTGGGAACTTCTGAGTCTCAAGCAACACCTGCCACTATGGACTCTGTTGGTTTTTTGGGCCTAAGAGAAAAACATGGAGAGGGAAGAAAACCATAAAAAAGAAAGAACAAGTAAGCAGTGAGAACCGGGTGATCAATATTTCTAGCAAAGTGCTCACAAGCGGCCAATTGGATATCCTCAACCAGGTTTATCCTTCATACCCACCTGAAACACATCTCTGTTTGAAGAGAAAGTTTGCCTCCAGAGGCTTCTCAGGAAGGTGAGATTGAAAATCTTTTTTGAAACTCAGTCTACCATGGAATCACCATTACCTATGGATGAGAGACTAGAAATGCGCCCAAAGAGTGAGTTTGACCCTCAGGTACAGAACTCCATGTTGAACCTATTTGAGAGAAGTGTACTGTCTGACCTCAGTAGGATCAATTACCAGAGATCCACCCCTTGATTATTAAGAACTGCCAGCTTGAACACATTGGGCCTCATTACGACCCTGGCGGTACGGGGTAAACGGCGCCGTAATAGGTGCTGGCGCCGTTTACCCCGTACCGCCTCATTACGAGGTCCCCTCGCGGGACCCAGGAAGCAACGCCTGGTCAAACCAGGCATGCTTACCGGGTCCCGAGAGGGAAAGAGGGAGCAAACAACAGGCCAATCGTAATGGCCCGTTGTTTGCTCCCTCTCCCATTCCCATTCAGCCCTATGGGGGCTGAATGGGAATGGGGAAGGACCGGGACCGGGTCCTTGGAGGGAGGAATTACCGGGCCTTTCGAACTCAGAATGGCCTGGTAATTCCTCATTTTGAGGACCCGGACGCGATTTCGGCGGCAGCCATGCCGCTAATAGCGGCATGGCTACCGCCGAGGTCATAATGAGGCCCATTGAAACATTGTCACAAGACGAGGAACTCACAATCAAACCAGCGGACAAGGGGGGAGCCATCATTGTGATGGACACCTCCTACTACACCAACAGGTGTTTAGAACTGCTTAATGATGAATCCACCTACATTAGATTGGATAGTGATCTTCTTAATGAGTTTAGGATTCTGATTGAAAAGACGGTGGAGAGAGCCCACGAAAATGATTGGATCAGTGATAAAACCTACCAGTTTTTGATTAATCGGCATCCAATAACTCCTGTTTTTTACAGTCTACCCAGGATCCACAAGGATCGAGTAAATTCTCCATTAAGACCCCATAGTAGCCGGGACGGAGAGTATCTTCGATCCATTGGCAATATATGCAGACAGATTGCTACAACCTTTGATCCAGGACATTCCAACATACCTGAAGGACACTACGGACTTCCTTAACTGCCTGAATTGCTTAATCAGCTCTGATTGTATTATTATTTTTTTTTAAATTTAAATTTGTTTTCGTTTTTCAGCAAACATAAGAACCAAAACCACATTTACAACATTCTTGGTATCATCATTGGGTTACAGCGATCCAACTTGATAATTCTTTCGTGCCTGTCCAAGTAACCATGGATAATACCAATGTACTTAACTAAACTACCCCCTTTCCCACCTCCCTCCCTCCAAGACAGGTGTGTAGCATCGGAAGTTCATTGGCTTGGACGCATTTACACATCAGGTTGGGATTCTGGTTGAGTGTTTGCATGTCCGTTGTTGTACTTGCGACAGCCCATTGTCCGGATGTAATGTTTTTCGGTTCTGGACTGGTATCAGGTATAGCTATGATTGTATTCTGCAGTTGTTGCGTTAATTCCTTCCTGGGTTGGGGGCATATAGGGCTGCGAAGTCACACCAAAGTTCTTCGTGTTGGGCAGCTCTTTCGTGGAGGGTGGCTGTGATTTTTTCCATCGTGTATATGTTTGTGGCTACTCCAATCCATTCCTTTTTTGTGGGGATATTGGGGGACTTCCATTTAGAGGCTATGCATGCTTGTGCCGCTCGTGGTAGAGGGGCTGCTATTCCTTTTGTTCTAGTTACTTCTTCTTCGTCTTCTTCTAGCCCAAACAGAACCAGGAGAGGTGTTGTTTTCCGGTCAATACCTTCAATCTGTTTGATCCAGCCTAACACCTCTTCCCAGTCAACACGGACTCTGGGGCAGTCCCACCACATGTGCAAGTAGTTAGCGTTTCTTCCACAGCTCCGCCAGTACTTTGGGCTATTGGCCTGGAACATTTTGGATAGTCTGTGGGGATCATATTGCCATTTATGTAGTAGATTTATGGCGTGTAGCTTGTATTGGGCTGCGATCCATATTCGTGATGGTGTTTTGGTTATTGAGTCCCACGTATGTTGGTCATGTTCTCTTTGGAAGTCTTTCTCCCATCTATATTTGAGTTTTGCAATTGGGTCTGGTCCTTTGTCGAGCAGTGCTCTATACATGGAAGTGATTAAGCCTTTCGTAGTGGAGACTGTGTCGAGGATTTTTTCAAAGGGTGAGAGTTCCCTGCATAACTTTGTGTGCCATTCACGTTTTGATAACACGCCTTTGAGGCATAGATAGAGGAAGACTGGGATCGGCTTCAGTTGGAGGGCCTACTCTAGTTCGGAGATTGCAATGAATTTACTGTCTCTCCACAACTGTCCAACTCTCTCCAGCTTCGAACCAGGATTGATACCCTGGGTGTTCTGGGATTTCCTCTCTAATTCCTGGTGCCCATAGGTGACTTAGGGGGGAGGCCATGTGGTCACCCCTGTCATTCCTTTCTCTTCCCTCCATATTTCCCATATCGTACCCAGGATGGGATGTTCGCGCAGATTTCACGTGCGTTTTGGTCTGGGGACCCATAGCCATTCTGAGAGTGTGACCGGGTTCAGATTGTCGTTATCCAATTGGACCCATTGCAGTTCTTTTTGTCCCTGAGGTGTGGGATGATTACCCTCAGTTAGACGGCTTGGTAGTATAACTGTAGGTCGGGGAGGCCCACGCCGCCTTTCTCTTTGGTGAGTATAAGAGTTTCATAGACTATTGTTGTTTTTTTCCCGGCCCATAGGAATCATAGAGTCGTCTTTTTCACTTCTCTGAAGAAGTCTTCTGGGACCCTAGTGGGGAGGACTTGAAAGGGGTATAGGAAGCGTGGGAGGCTCACCATTTTGATAGCGTTCAGCCATCCCATCCATGAGATCGTGAGGGGGTGCAATTTTGCGAGATCCGCATGAAACGTGGCGAGGAGTTGTGGGAAATTGGCTTCGTATAGATCTGCAATATTTCTAGTTAGATTGATCCCTAGGTATCGGAGGGTTGGGCCTCCCATCGTCAGCCCTAATTGGGCAAATTCTGAGAGTTGATCTGTGGTGGGTTCTTTTAGTGGGAAGAAGATGGATTTGGTTTGGTTGATTTTGAAGCCTGATAGTGCTCCGTTTTTTTCAATGAGTTGTATGGTGCGGGGCACAGACGTCATGGGGTTTTGGATGTTGAGTAAGATATCATCGGCATATAGGGCCAGTTTGTACTCTCTGCCTTGGATGTATAGGCCCTCAACTTGTGTGCCAGCTCTTAGAGTCTGGGCTAAGGGTTCTAAGGACAAGGCAAATAATATTGCAGAGAGGGGGCATCCTTGTCTCGTACCTCTTCCCTGGGAAAACCAATGTGAGTATTGTGAGTTTACCATAACCGACGCTCGAGGTGAGGTGTAAATTGCTGTTATTCCTCTCTCTCCTGAGTGTCGGGCCGAGGCCTATCTTGTGGAGGATTGCTTCCAAGAAGCGCCATTTGACTCTGTCGAACGCTTTTTCGGCGTCGATTGACAGAAGTGAAGGGGCATTTGACATTTATTGGGCTTCATGTATGGAGGGTTTTATGGGTGGAGTCGGCGCCTTGTCTTCCAATGATGAACCCAACCTGGTCGGGGTGAATTATGGAGGGCATATGTGTTTCGAGTCTGGCTGTAATCACTCGTGTGTATATTTTGGCATTGATGTTGAGGAGAGAGATGGGGCGGTATGATGCGCATTGTTTAGGGTCTTTACCTTCCTTGGGGATTACTGTGATTAGTGCTTCAGAGAATGATGCAGGAGCTGAACCGGTCGGAAGGATATGATTAAATAGTTCGACCATCAAAGGGAGGAGGGTGTCTAAGAACGTTTTATAGAATCCCGCGGTATAGCCGTCATCTCTTGCTTGATTTTCGGCATGTTGATCTCCTCTAAGTATCTGCCGAATTCCCCATTTTCGTGTGTAGTTTCGGAGGTGTATAGTTTTTCATAGAAGTCAGCAAAGGCCTTATTGATATTGGTGGGGTCTGTTGCTCTGGGGTTCTTTGTGTTTTCAATGGATGCCACCCATCTGTCTGCCCGTTGCCCTCTCAATCTGGCTGCCAATAGCGCGTCAGCTTTATCCCCTTTCTCATAGTGTTTTTGTTTTAGGAATTTAAGTCTATGAATCACTTGTCCTAGCTCTAGCTGGCACAGTTCTTCCCTTTTTTGAGCTGCTTCGGCTATTCTTTTGACCCTCCTGTGTTGTTGGATTGTGCTCGGAGCTCTAATTGTGCAATCTCATTTCTGAGTTTATTTTCTATCAGGGTTCTCTCTCTCTTTTTGGACGCTCCTTCTCTCATTACAATGCCTCTCCACATTTCTTTCCCCGCCTCCCACACTGTGTTTTTGGACACGTCCCCTGTGTTTTTTTGTTCGAAGTAATCACCAATTTCCTTCGTTAGCTGTTCGTGTAATACGGGGTCTTTCCAAAGTGATTAATTGCATCGCCATTTTGAATTCCTGTGGGGAAGCGCTATCATGCTAAGGGTAACCGTGACCATGTCGTGGTCTGACCATGTGATTGGTGCGATCATTGATGTGGACATCACATCTGTTAAACCGGGGGTCATATATATTTGTTTGTTTTGTTTTGTTTTATTCGTATTTGTACAGCGCGCAACAGCCCGAGGACATCGTGGCACTTGTTACAGTACAAAGCTTAGTTACTTAGTTACATGGTCATTAGCAATATATATATATGTATACAGGTTGCAATATAGTTACATTACATTTGTGTTATATTACAATATACATGGCATAAGTAGAGGAGGCAGTCCTCCACTTGCTAGTTGAGGAAAGTGGCCTTGAGGTTGTTGCGGAAGACAGAGATGGAAGTTTCAGCTCTAAGGGTGGCAGGGAGTGAGTTCCAGAGTTTCGGTGCAATATAGGAGAAGCCTAGACCTCCCGCTGTGGCTCTCTTTATGCGTGGTATGTGTAGCTGGTTGGTGTACTAAGCTCTGGTGAGGCGAGTGGATGTGGTCCTTGATATTGCTTCAGATAGGTATGCTGGAGCGGTTTTGTTGATGCAGCTGTGAGTGATGGTGAGGATTTTCAGAGTAATACGGTCTTTGACCTGGAGCCTCCGTGCTTCACGTCTGGCGTGGGATATATGGTCTCTTCTAGGGATGCTCATGGCGGCTCTGAGGGCATTGCTTTGTGTGGTTTGCAGTCTATGAATGTTTTTGGCAGAGGTGCCAGCTAGAAGGGCGTTGCAATAATCGAGTTTGGCTCCTATAGTTGCTCTAGCTATGGCCAAGCGGTTGGGGGTTGATAAGTAGGGTTTCATGGCATTGATGAGTTTGGTGCTGAACTCTGATGCAGAGGCTATGGCGCTGACTTGTTTGTTCATCGATAGATTTGCAACAATGTGAACACCTAGAGTCTTGACAGAGTATGATACGGAGATGGTTGAGTTGTCTATGTTGAAGTTGTTGTATTGGGGGCTTAGTTTCGATAATGTGTTTGTCTGGCCCAGGATGAGAATTTCTCCCCGTTAAGACAGAGGCCATTGATTGCCATCCAAGCTTGGATAGTGGCATAGATGTTGTGAAGGGCTGTGGCGTCTTGGTGATAGAGTCCAGCTGGGGGTAAAAGTACTTGAGTGTCGTCTGCATAGTTTGTATATGCAACACCCATGGAGTCAAGTAGGTCGAAGAGGGGTTTTGTGAAGAGGTTATAGAGGGTGAGGGCTGTACAAGATCCTTGGGGGACACCGCGGTTTATAGTGGTAGGATCTGCGTTAGCTGTGTCGGAGTAGACCTTCATGGCTCTTTCATCAAGGAAGGAAGTGATCCAGGATGCTGCTTGATTAGAGAAATGGTCTGCATGGGTGAGATGGGTGGTGAGTGTTTGGTGATCTACCAGGTCAAAAGCAGCTGATGGATCAAGGAGGAGGAGCAAGGCAGGTTTGCCTTTGTCCATGATCTGTGAGATTTGATTTTTTAGGTCTAATAAGGCGGATTCTGTTGTATGCCCGACACGGAAGCCAGATTGTCTTTTGCCTAGTATGGAGTTAGCTTCTATGGGCCTCATTACAACCCTGGCGCTAAGGGATTACAGGTACTGGTAAGGGTACCCATACCGGTAATCCCTTAGCGCCTGATTACGAGGTCCCTTTGCGGGTTCCCACCTTAATGGCTGGTTTTACCAGCCATTAAGGAATGGACCTGCAAAGGGACCTTGGTGCAATTTGCGGTACCATAATTACTGCCTTCCTCATTCCCATTATGCCCTATGGGGCAAAAATGGGAATGGGGAAGAGCCATGGAGAAAGGGGGAATTACCGCCCCGCCAACCTTGTAATGGGGTGGTAATTCCCTCTTTCTCCATGGCGGAGTCTGTAAGTTACCGGCATGGACCATGGTGCTATTAGCACCATGGTTTTCCGCCTGGGTCGTAATGAGGCCCTATGTATGATTGGATCTGGATGTGAGCTGCTTTGTCCAGGATTTTTAGGAGGAACGGGACTGTCGTTATTGGTCTGTAGTTGTTGGGTTGCACTAGGCAAGTGTGGCCTTTTTTAGAAGTGGCCGCACCCAGGCTTCCTTGAGATTGTTTGGGACAGTTCCTGTTTGGAAAGATGCGTTAATGAGGGCAGTAATCAGGGGTGCTAGGTCATTAGCGCATTCCTTGATGATTTTGGGAGGGCAAATGTCTGCTTTGCAGACGGATGGTTTGAGGTTTTTGATGAGATTAAGGACCTCAGGTTCAGTGACGTTTCTGAAGGAGAATTGAGCGTGATTGAGATTACTACGCTTGTCTTGTGTAGGGCGTTTGGTTTTTTGGTTTGGGAGGGCTTTGCAGTGGTTTTGGATATTGTTCTGGAGGAGTTTTATTTTGTTGAGCATGGCGGACTGAATGCTGGCACACCAGGCTTTGTCTTTAGTTATCTCGTCAGCGGTAGCCGGAACAGTGACTAATTCATTAAAGATTGCGAATAGTTCTTTAGCTTGGGAGTTGGCCTTTGAGATCCTATCATTGAAGGAGTTGGATTTTGCTGCTAAAATGGCTTTTTTATATTGGAGGGCTATTTGTTTGAAGAGGCTCTTATTTAGATCACTCAGATCCGTTTGCCAGTTTTTAAGCGACTGGTGCTTTTGAGCTCGGAGGGTTTGGAGTTCTTCCGAGAACCAAGAGTTGCAGTGAAATTATTTTTTTTTCCTTCTTGCTTTCAAGTGGGGCTATAGAGTTTATGGCTTTGGTGAGAGTATCATTGAAGATAGCTGATAGTATAGTTGGGTCCTGAGAGAAAGGTGGTGCTAGGCAGGGGCTTTTAAGGTGGGGACGCAAGTTGTCTGCGTTGAGTTTTTTAGAACTTCTTATTGTGGGAGGTGGTGCGTGGGTGAGAGTCTTAGGTTTACGGTTGGTGAGGATGAGGAATTCGATGCATGTGTGGTCCGTTCAAGGAAGGGCGGTTCTTGAGGTAATGTTGGATGCACAGATGTGATCCATGACCCAGTCAAGGGTGTGGCCTTTGGAGTGAGTAGGGGTGAGGACTCTTTGGGAGAAACCTAAGTCTGCGAGTACTTTAGCTAGGGTGGCGGCGGATTTATCCTTAGGATCATTGTATCCTAAATTTAAGTCTTCTAATAGAAGGATTTTGGAGGATTTTTTAATGTTGTTGCTGAGTCGATGGGAGAGGTGCTATTGGAAGTCAGCTGGGAGTCCGGGAGGTCTGTATAGGATGTGGATGTTGATTAGATTATTGGGGGAGAGTGTAAGCTTGGCTGATAGCATATCAGCATTACCACCCCATGCACTATGGTCTGCTAATCTGATGGATAGTGAGTCTTTGTGGATAAGGGCGAATCCCCCTCCAATCTTATCACATCTATCTTGCCTAATGGTGTAGCCTGTGGGTAGGGCTAGTGCGATGGCTGGGCAGGAGACATCATTGAGCCAGTATTCGGTGATGCAAAGTAAGTCCAGATTAAGTGTGGATGGTAGATAATTTATCTCGAGGGCATGTGCAGGTAGGGAGCATACGTTCAGTAGTGCACATTGAAGAGGTGGGTGTTGTGTGCCTTTGATGTTTTTGTTTGTACTAGTGTGGGGTGAAGTGTGCTTGTTGTGGCGTATGGTAGTGAGGAGCTTAGTGTGAAGTAGTGTAGAGGCATGTTAGGGTGTTGGGGGAGAGGGGCAGTGCCTATGCTCATCTTATTATGGGGTAGTGGTGCAGTGCGGGTGCCTAATCTGGTGTTTCTAGTCGTGATGGGTGTGGGTGAGCAGAGTAAATACCTAGGAAGTGATCGATTTCTGACATTGCGGAGTCTGGTGGCTAGGCTAGGTGGCCGAGACTGTGTGATGTTGTAATCTGGTGCTGCGGCATGTGAATTTAGTGCTGCGCGCTGGGTGAGGCGTGCTGGGAATATGTGGGGAGGCGTAGAGGCCATTATAGTGAGGGCTACAAGGATGGCTGTTAGGCTGGCTGAGCGGAGTGTGGCAGGGAGAGTGCGGGAGAGTGAAACTATGCTATGATTGGGAGGTGCATTCTTGGGCATCATGATCGTGGAGAGTGGCTGTGTGTGTGTGTGTGTGTGTGTGTGTGCAGCTGGTGTGTGCTGCTGGTATGTGACAGAAATGACAGGGGGATCGTGCGACTAGTGCTAGGTAGTTCAGAGGCAGGGCATAATAGGTAGCAGTTCATCAAAATACAACACCTAAATTCGATTTTCTAAGTGGGGCAGGCAGAGGCTAAATGGTGGCAGGGCATAATAGGTAGCAGTTCAACAAAATACAATGCCTAAATTCGATTTTCTAAGTGGGGCAGGCAGAGGCTAAATGGTGGCAGGGCATAATAGGTAGCAGTTCAACAAAATACAATGCCTAAATTCGATTTTCTGAGTGGGGCAGGCAGAGGCTAAATGGTAATCGCTATATGTAATCGATCCTTGTGTATCTGGCATGTGGGGCCGATTAGAATGTGAACCCTGTTTGCTGAGGGTGTGTTAGAAGCCATGCATCTTGTAGCTTGTATAAGTTCATCATTTTGATCACTTCTGTGCGACTGGCATCAGGTGATTCATTTGCTAGTAGGTTGCCAGCTTGTCTATCGAGTGTGGGGTCAGCCCATGAGTTAAAATCACCCCAATGGATCATTTCTCCTTCCGCCTCCAGCATAATTTTGGGGATCATGTGTTGCATGAAGCGGGACTGGACAGTATTTGGTGCATAGATGGAGGCTAGTGTCATGATGGTATTGTGTAGCCTACCCACTACCACGATTGCTCTGCCTCCTACATCGGACCAGGTTTTCAGAACGTCGAGTTTGAGTTCCTTCTTGGCAAGGATATCTACGCCAGCTTTCCTCAACGGGCTGGAGCCCCAAAATTCAAGACCGGATCTGGTGTATAGGACCATTCGCTCTTCCCCTTGTACATATTTAGTCTTTTGTAGGAAGAGTATGTCAAGATTGGCGCGTTTAAATTCTCTGGAGACCAACAACCTTTTAGTGGGGGAATTTAGTCCCTTGACGTTCAGAGTGCCGATTTTGATGGATCTGGGCTTGTCGATTGTCACGTTAGATGACTGGGACATGATTGTTCATTTTGTATTCGCTTTTTGGGTCCCTTGTGTTTCCTTTCAATGTCAATGAGTTTTGATTGTGTAGATCCTTATGCTTGCCTGTCATGCACATCACTGTAGTACCCTTACCGCCCCCCTCCCTTTCCTTGACCATTCGTGGCGTCCGATACTTCTGAGCTATCTTGAGCTTGTCTGTTTCTTACCACCAAGGGAGGCCTAACCCCATTGGTCCGTGTGCTTAACCCTTCTCTTTGTAGTGAGCTCTCCTTGGATTCCCCCCATTCTCTCATTGTTCTGACAGTTGTGTTTTCACTGCCAATGTTGCATTCCCTTCGTTTGCCACCCCCCCTTCTGAGTGTCTTCAGTGAATAGTGTTTATAACAAAAATTCTTACTTTCTTTCAGGCATGTTAGCTCTGTGCGCCTATTTGTTTGTTTCTGACCTCATCACCTGAGCAGTTCTAAGCCGGCCGTCTTTTTCCTTCCGCAGGTCGACACACCTTCTGTCTTCACTGTACTCTTTGGATTTCATTATTCCGTGTCGGAGGGCGCGTTCATCCTTCTGAATTTCCATGCGCCAGGAATTTTTTCTGTCTCGTTCCTTTAATCTTCCATCCAGTCTCTCTATTTTTCCTGTTGTCAGGGGCTGATCCTCCCTCCTGTCCTCCTACTATATCTGCTATGCATCCTGCAATGTCTTTTTCAGTTTTCAGCTGTATTGTGGAGCCCTCTCATTCGAATGTTAGTGCAAAGGGGTATCCCCATCGGTATCTTACTGCTGTGTCTTTTGAGAATTTTGTTAGCGGTAGACATTTTCTTCTCATCGCTAGAGTAAGAGACGAGAGGGGGATGTGGGTACCTCTTTTGACTTTGTCAAGGACTCAGGCTTTGTCTGCGTAGTTGTGGAATCTGGCGAGTATCGATCTTGGACCACCTGCTGTTCTACATGCACGGTGAATGTGGTCGAGTTTCGGCTCGTCTAGAGAGTCATCTCCGAAGAGTATTTTTATTAGTGTGTGAAGCGTTTTCCTGAGGTCTGTGTCTGTTTCCCCATCCTTTTCCGGGACTCCAAAGACACGGATGTTGTTGTGTCGCTCACGGTTTTCGAGGTCATCAACCATCATGTGAACTTCCTCTTCTCTTGTTTCTATTTATGCGATCCTGACGTCCATTTGAGTTTCAAGTGCGGATAGGGAGGTCTGATTATGTTCTACTTCTTCCAGCCTCTCCTCCATTTTGTCTATTCTGTGGGTTATTTTTTCTATCTTTCCAGTGATGTCTGCTCTCATGCTCTTTAGTTCCATTAGGATATCCGCCACGTCTGCCTTAGTGGCTGATGCCTCTGGACCAGAAGTTGCCATGGTCATGGATCAAGAAGGGTCTCTCCATGTTCGCTGAGGTGAAAATTTGAAGGGTGCAAGCTTGTCTTGTATGTTCATAAGCACCAGATTCTGTAGGTATTTTATCGAACTCTGGGTAGGTTACCCTGCTTCTCAATTTTTGTGATGTATGCTAGATTGCTTTGGCGCTTTGGGTCTGTTGGAACATTAGGGCGCAGGTTTTTTTTGGGTCTGTTGGATTGAACTCAGGATGTCTTCAGAGTGATTCCAGTATCGTGTTAAGAAGTTCCCTCCTTCTCCGGTCCAGGTTTGTTTGTACGAGGATCAGTAGGTTGTAGTAGTACCTGAGGACTGCGCCGAGTGGTGAGGTAGAGGTGATTATGTTGGGGGAGTTCGGTGTTATCTGTGCCACACGTTCCATTTGGTGACTGGAGCGTGACTCTGGTTACTGTTCAGGAGTCTGGGTTCCTGCTTAGTCCGGTTCTGGGTGAGGGGTGTATGCTGGCCACTCAAGTCACTTCTTTAGTTGGGCCTTGTCTCCTGAGGCTCTTTTTCCTCTTCAAGTCTAGCATCCGAGGAGGTGACTGCGCTATCCGTCAGACTGTGTACCGGTGAGGTATGCAGGCTTTATGTCTTCTGTCTGTATGCTTGTGTGCACTGCCCCATAGGTCAGATAGGCCTCAGGTATCTGCACTCGCTGTATCCTGGGATGTGTGGCCTTACAGGACTTTAGATGGGTTCCGCGCCAAACATGCGCTTAATGGATTCCTCCTAATGTCCATATGGGGGAGTTAGGACGGTTCGAGAGGGTTTGCGTTTCCTCTGAGGGGAAGCCCTTTCAGGCGCTGTGGGAGTGGGGCAGTGGGCGTGCAGCAATTACTTGTACAACGGGGCGGCCTCCGCTGTGTGTTTCCTGTGTGCTCCGCTCTGAATCTGGGCTCGGCGGTGCAGATGCTTGTGTTTTCTTCCACTGCCCTGAGGCCCTGGGGGTTCACTGTTCGTGTTGTAGGTTGCCTGTAGGAGGTCGGCCCGTGCAGCGTGGCTTTGGTATGCTCCTGGTCTAGGGGGGCCTCTCAGCACATTGGGGTGTATCCTTAGTCGTCTTCCTCTATGATTGTATTATATTCATTCTAGATGTATGTAGCTTATATACAACAATCCCCCATGATGAGGGATTAGAGGCAATAGAGTGGCATTTGCTAAATTCATCTGGCCTTAGAGGCAATGCTAAATTCGTCCTTGAACTATTGAATTTAATATTATTCAACAACTATTTCCGGTTTCAGGGGAAATATTACATACAGGCATCCGGCATGTCTATGGGGTCAGCAATGCCCCAGTGTATGCAAATGCCTTTATGTATAGATTTGAAAAACAATATGTACTTTATCACCTTTTATGGTCACTTAACATATTGATTTGGAAGAGGTTAATTGACGACATCGTTGGTGTCTGGTGTGGACCAAAGGAAGACCTGGCAGCATTTCTCACTTATCTTAACACAGTGCACCCCAGAAGCAAGTTTACTATTGATACTGGGTCTCCATCACTCCACTTTTTGGATGTGAGCCTTGCGATCAAAGATGGGAATATCTCAACCACTATTTACCATAAACCTACAGACGTGAACAATTTGCTTCACTATACAAGTTTCCACCCTAGAGTGATGCTTAAAAGCTTGCCATGCAGTCCTCAGACTGAAAAGGTTAATATCAGACCCAGCGGACCTTGACATAGAATGTTCAACATTGGTAGATAAATGCAAGAAAAGAGGATACCCTAAAAAAGTTTTTAATTAAGCGAGGTCAAGATCAACAGAACTGTCGAAAGATCAGTTATTGATGCCTAATAATAAGAACAAGGAAGTGCCAGTACTGTTTGTCTCCAAATTCTCAAGACAGAGTTTCCAAATTAGCAAGACCATCAAAAAACACTGGAGCATCCTTCACAATGATCCAACGTTATATAAATGATTCCCAAAACCCCAATGATGGCCTTCAAAAAAGGGAGAAACTTGAGAGACAAACTGGTAAGGGCTGAGAAACCTTCTAAAGAGAAGCAATTGCTCTTAAAAACTAGGAAGAAGGGTACATTCCCATGTCTGTCCTGCACTCATTTCAACCACGTCATAAAGGGGGACACAATCTCCCATCCACATATGGAAAAAAGATCAAACTCAGTGATTCCTCGACCTGCCTCACCTCAGGTGTGATTTACGCTATAAAATGCCCATGTGGGAAACTTTATATTGGACAGACAATGACACCTGTTAAAGAACGATGGACGGAGCATAAATAGAGTGTAAGATACAATAACCCTAGATCTCCAGTGGCTAGACACTTCTGAGAGCAACATCACACTATCGCCCAATTGAAATTTCAGATATCGGAGGTTGTAAAACGCCAACAGAGGGGAAGTGCAACTACCAACCCCTTCTTTTACAAAGAGAGATGTACTTGGTCAATTTACTAGACAATGTGCAGCCAAAGGGTTTGAATGAGGACTGCTCCCTGAACTGTTTTATATAATGGGTATTATCCTGTTCTACATTCATATATTTGATTAATGGACACTATATGGTCCTATAAAACAGCTAAGTAAAAGCTCTTGGTATTCTCAAGCAACCACCTGAATTTTAATTGTCTGAACGATATCCACCAATGTGGTATCCTATTGCTTCATCCAGAAAAAATGGTTTCATCATTTGAATGTTGTAAAGGTATTGCGAATGTGGATTGAATAGACATTTGTGTGTAAAAATGTGTAATTGTAATATACAGAATGTATACACTTGTATTACATGATAACTGGTTCTACATCATATAAACTACCAGTTGGCCTCTTGATATGAACAGGTGAACATAATTGAATGGGGAGTATAGGATAATACTGACATGTATCAGTAGAAGGCACATCTAACAAAATGAACAGACCGAGCAATAAGGATGGCTACCTTAGTGCTAATCATGGGTAGAGGCCAGTGATGCAAGAAAAACGTGAGGTAACTTGATTAGATACATGAGAACAACCTAGATTTTGACCCAGTATATTAACATGAGTTGTATAAATGGAAGGACCGGGGTGTATATTATCCCTGTAAAATCATGGTCTTGTTAATCGCCCTTTCCTCATATTATTTATCACACAATTTTTATTTTTCTGCTGTATGTTTTTTGTTTACCTATTGTGCCTATATTCTATGCTGAACAGATCGAACAGATTATGAGCTTATAAGGGATTTTATATTTCACTTTGAGGAACTAGTATGGATAATATTTGCATCGTGACTAGGCACTAGTCATCATTCAGTCATGCTAAGGACTCCACTCCAAGATGGGGACTAGGCTGGGAGAGGCTTCCCAGTTAGTCCTTTCCCTATTGAATAGTACTTCTGGGTCTATAAGCCAATCCAAGATGTCGGGCGTCACGAGCAAGCAGCGAGGGCTGTTGCCGAGGTGACAGACGCCATCAACACCACACGGGAGAGCAGCTGTAGTTAGATGATCAATACAGATCTATAAGTTAGAACTGGCCATTGTGTAGGACATTATCATTAAAACATGTACTGATATCTTCCACAGTACTGGCTGACATTGGGTGATTGTATCACGCTGCGAGTGCGGTTACCAGGGAGACAGACGACATTCATTACACCTAACGATATAACAGCGGCTACCAAGATATGGGGGTGAGTTGTATGATCGGTTATAGATGGATATCACGGACAACTATTTATGATAATTTTTTATACCGTAATGTTAGGCCATCCTACTCTAATAGGATATAGCGTTATCCTCCACAGTATTCACGGAAGTCGGGTGATACGAACCTTGGACTTTTTAACTACGAAGTGATTGATGTCTGTTGGGAGAATGATATTCCCCCTACCCTTACACACCAGTGGAACGTGCAAATTCAGCGAGATTAACCGCGGGGGTGAGTGTGGACCCATTTATATTGTATTTCAATTCGTTGTCCACTATCATTGTAAATAAGCAAGAGTATGATGAAGGTTGATTAAATGCACTGTGATATGATGCCATATATTCTACAAACACTTAAGAGGCTTCTTCTGTTTTTAGTTGGTGGCTACCTATAGCATTTCAGCCGAACACTTAGATGAGGATGCTCCATGAGGGCATTTTTATCCCGATAAGGAACACGAGAAGTACTGAGGCGACCTTGAGGGAAGGGATTGTCCAGCTTGACATCTCAACCTACTGTATCTAGGTGAGGCTTATAAGAAAGATGGGAGAACAACATTGGCTTATAATATTTAACCCACTCGGTGTAATGGGATCGGAGAATGATGATGTTTAGCTCATAGGGACTTGCCCTTGATTAATTTCAACTGGATTGGCAATTGAATGGCCTATCACAAACAAATAGGGTCTCATCCAGATCGCTCCATGATTAAACGATTTGAACATATTGAACAGATTAATGCATTTATAGCAACTCTTTGAATACAATGGGCCTCATCACGAGTCTGGCGGTAACCTTAAATGCGGTGGTAGCGCTATTACCGCCACATTTAAGGGTCTGCCAGATCATGGCTTTGGCGGATTTCCCCCCAGCTCTGAGCTGGGGGGAAATCTGCAGCAAAATCACTGATTTTCAACAAGATTACCGCCGGTGGGAAATCCACCAGCGGTAATAGCGCAAATTTTCACCATTGGGCCCAATGGGGAATGAGGAATTCCTGAATGGGCCCAATGGGGAATGCCCAATAACCCTTCCGCCAAACCTGTGATCCGGTGCTAATAGCGCAGGGGAGGTTGGCGGTAGGGCTATTAGCGCCGGCGCTAATAGCGCCGGCGTTACCGCCCAACTCGTGATGAGGCTCAATGTCTCTAAACTCATCAATTACATAGATTGTACATCATTGTTGAATGAACTCAAGACTGACATGTCCCTCTGTATGATGTTTTTTCACAGTCTGTAAGGCTCAAGAAAAAGAGGTATACACCTCGAAACGCGTCAGCCAAATAAAGCACACTTATGCATTGTTTTGTTTGATATTGTTTGCTATTGAAACTCTATATTTATCATAGAAACCCTCGATAGACATGTCTTTTTTGATTAACTACTTTGACTAAATGTTGAGAGTTCCACAGTAACATTTTGACTGTATTGTACAGTATTGATAGTGTGCAGGGGATGGGAGGATTGAACCTTTGAATCTTCTTTTCTTCTCTTCTTTTTCATATCAACCACTTCTTCATCCAATCATTCACCCTAGGGTTATGCTGACACACCATTTAGGACGAGATGGTCCCTAACTAGATGGCCTCTAACTCTCTCCTTTCTTTTGCTCACTTGTTTGCCCCTCTTCGTCTGTTGTTAACCTAGTTTTTAGATGGACTGCTACATGTCTCTCCTATCTCACATGAACAAAGTTAATTAGATAAACTTGTTTCTGCCACATGATGGAGCAACAATGTATTATTCCTTTTCTCCCTTCACAGGAATTGTAGTGGAAGCTTTTATTAATTAATGTTTAGACAATGTGGGCACACTCGGTGGTCTTCCCACCTCCTCCATTCAAAAGTTGCACTCTATTCAGGATCCAGCGCTTTGTTTTTTCCATCAGGCTTTATCAGAAATAGCAAAATTAAGATTCCCACAAGACACTTCACTGTCTCCCGGTGAATCATCATGTGCATTTTAAGATTCTCAGCTTGATTCATTCATCTCTTCATAATACAGTGCCAGCGTAACTTACTGAAAAAATTCTATAATGTATTTAGTCGACTGCTACATTCTGTTGTTCCTTCAGAGGTCTTCAGTGCCTGTGGCCTCATTTAATGGAACACAAAGCCTTTTCTTTTCGTTTTTACCTCGACATCACCATTTCAGACCTCGGCATAAAACCTTTTCTTTTCAGCATCTGGCCCTTTCTCCTGCTATCTATGCATAACAGCACCTAAAAGACCAGCCCACAGCGTGTGCCATATAAATGGCCTCACTCACTTGCTCGCTTACTCACACACTTATTTTCTTCAGGCCTCCCAGATTCTCAAAAAGACGTTAATCCTTAGCTCCTCGTCTCTCATTTCTCCATTCGGAGAATCCTTTATTAATTCATGTCTAGATAATGGGAACCCAGTCTTGGGTTGTTTTCCGGCGTTCTTCATCCAAAAGTTGCAATCTATTGACGACGCAATACTTCGGCTTGTTTTCAGGATTTCTCAGAAATAAGACATTTCGGATGGCACTTCTCTGTCATGTGCGTTTTCAAAGTCTCTGCTTGATGCATAAGTATAATACTGATTCTGCACCACAGACATTACTTAAAAAAATGCAATTCTATACTTCTCCCTGCATCATCAAAACAAGTGGTACTCTTTTTGTCGAATCTTTCACTCTGTTGTTCTGGAGCCACGTTCAATGAAAAAGAAAGTCATTCTGAACCAATCCATCTCCATTAAGGAGCTCGGCTTAAAACCATTCTCTATAGTTGCTTGCCTGCACTCTTCCCATCAATGCAAAAAGTCTAGTCTACAGTTTAAATATATATATATATGTATATTACATGGCGACGGTAGTGGCCATGTAGTTATGGTTAAGTTGCTGTTTCCATAGGAAGAGCACTTTTTGGGCGGCTTATATCTTCGCTCCCCCTGGACGAATCCTCACCAAACTTTGCAAAAAAAGTATATGGCCCACTCTGAATTTTTGCAAAGTTTGGTAGGTTTGGTCCAGGGGACTTTTTTTTTCCCCATAGATATAATGGGAAAAAACTTTGCTCACGCCTACAGCCCAAAACGCTGGACGGATTTACACCAAATTTGCAGCAGGAGCGGCAGCTTGGTTTCCGAAAGCTTGCTTTTTTATTTGGTGTAAATCCATCCAGTAGTTTAAAAAAAAAAGACAAAAATGTAAGTGAAAAAAATTAGTGATGTCTGTGTCCGCTTCGCGGACAGACTTCCCTGTTCGCTCCACGGACAGGATGGGGACTGGGCAAGCGACTTGCGTGATGTCCGCGGACATCTGACGTGCTCTCCCATTGGCTGCAGTAAAGCGTGCAGTGTGTCTTATTTTCAGAGACGCCCGCCATCTTAGTTTATTGTTCGTATATTGGCATCTGTGGCAAGCTCTGCGGTGACTTCAGACTTCACAAGTGATTATCACAACGTAATAAGTGAAAATTCAGATGCAATAAGATCAGAGGAAAGCAGGGCCTCCAATGGGGCTGTGTGAGGTTCATGTGGATTACAATTCCTGAACATCCCAGGCTGCAGCAGGCTTGCAGCAGACAAGCCATTGGTACACGGTGGCCTGCGGAGGACCAAGGACCGGATATCCCGTTACCCCCACCCCCGCTCATTACCCGTGTTTCCCTCCTGTATCCCCCACCTCCCGCTCATTACCCGTGTCTCCCTCGTGTTCCCCCACCCCTGCTCATGCCCCGTGTCTCCCTCCTGTTCCCCCACCCCCTGCTCATGCCCCTTGTCTCCCCTGTTCCCCCACCCCCCGTTCATGCCCCGTGTCTCCCTCCTGTTCCCCCACCCCTGCTCATGCCCCGTGTCTCCCTCCTGTTGCCCCCCACACTCCGCTCATGCCCCGTGTCTCTCTCCTGTTACCCCCCACCCCCCGCTCATGCCCCGTGTCTCCCTTTTATTGCCCCCACCCCCGCTCATGCCCCGTGTCTCCCTCCTGTTGCCCCTCACACTCCGCTCATGCCCCGTGTCTCTCTCCTGTTGCCCTCCACCCCCTGGTCATGCCCTGTGTCTCCCTGCTGTTGCCCCCCACCCCCTGCTCATGCCCCGTGTCTCTCTCCTGTTACCCCCACGCCCTGCTCATGCCCCGTGTCTCCCTCCTGTTCCCCCCACCCCCCGCTCATGCCCCGTGTCTCCCTCCTGTTCCCCCCACCCCCTGCTCATGCCACGTGTCTCTCCTGTTACCCCCACCCCCCTCTCATGCCCCGTGTCTCCCTCGTGTTCCCCCCACCACCTGCTCATGCCCTGTGTCTCCCTTTCATTGCCCCCCACCCCCGCTCATGCCCTGTGTCTCCCTCTTGTTGCCCCCCACCCCCGCTCATGCCCCGTGTTCCCCTCACCCCCCGCTCATGCCCCGTGTCTCCCTGCTGTTGCCCCCCATCCCCTGCTCATGCCCCGTGTCTCTCGCCTGTTGCCCCCACCCCCCGGTCATGCCCCGTGTCTCCCTGCTGTTGCCCTCCACCCCCTGGTCATGCCCCGTGTCTCCCTGCTGTTGCCCCCCACCCCCTGCTCATGCCCCGTGTCTTTCTCCTGTTACCCCCCACGCCCTGCTCATGCCCCGTGTCTCCCTCCTGTTCCCCCCACCCCCCGCTCATGCCCCGTGTCTCCCTCCTGTTCCCCCATCCCCTGCTCATGCCCCGTGTCTCTCCTGTTACCACCCACCCCCCTCTCATGCCCCGTGTCTCCCTCGTGTTCCCCCCACCCCCTGCTCATGCCCTGTGTCTCCCTGCTGTTGCCCCCCCGCTCATGCCCCGTGTCTCCCTCCTGTTGCCCCCAGCCCCCGTTCATGCCCCGTGTCTCTCTCCTGTTAGCCCCCACTCCCCGCTCATGCCCTGTGTCTCTCTCCTGTTACCCCCACCCCCCGCTCATGCCCCGTGTCTCCCTCTTGTTGCCCCCCACCCCCCACTCATGCCCCGTGTCTCCCTCTTGTTCCCCCCACCCCCCGCTCATGCCCCGTGTCTCTCTCCTTTTACCCCCCGTTCATTCCCTGTCTCTCTCCTGTTACCCCCCACCCCCCTCTCATACCCTGTGTCTCTCTCCTGTTGCCCCCCAACCCCCGGTCATGCTCTGTGTCTCCCTGCTGTTGCCCCCCACCCCTCGCTCATGCACCGTGTCTCTCTCCTGTTACACCCACCGCCCTCCAATGCCCCGTGTCTCTCTCCTGTTGCCCCCCACCCCCCGGTCATGCCCCGTGCCTCCCTTCTGTTGCCCCCACCCCCGGTCATGCCCTGTGTCTCCCTGCTGCTGCCCCCCACCCCCTCCATGCCCCGTGTCTCCCTCGTGTTCCCCCCACCCCGCTCATGCCAAGTGTCTCCCTGCTGTTTCCCCCACTCCCCAGTCATGCCCCGTGTCTCCCTACTGTTGCCCTCCACCCCCGCTCATGCCCTGTGTCTCCCTCGTGTTCCCGCAATCCCCCGCTCATGCCCCGTGTCTCCCTGCTGTTGCCCCCCACCCCCGCTCATGCCCTGTGTCTCTCTCCTGTTGCCCCCCACCACCCGCTCATGCCTCGTGTCTCTGTGCTGTTGCCCCCCAGCCCACGCTCATGCCCCGTTTCTCCCTCGTGTTCCCCCCACCCCCCGCTCATGCCCCATGTCTCCCTCCTGTTGCCCCCCACCCCCTGCTCATGCCCCGTGTCTCTCTCCTGTTTCCCCCAACCCCCCGCTCATGCCCCGTGTCTCCATCTTGTTGCCCCCCAACCCCCCACTCATGCCCTGTGTCTCCCTCGTGTTCCCCCCACCCCCCGCTCATGCCCGTGTCTCCCTCTTGTTCCCCCACCCCCGCTCATCCCCCGTGTCTCCCTGCTGTTGCCCCCCAGCCCCCGCTCATACCCCGTGTCTCTCTCCTGTTACCCCCGCTCATGCCCCGTGTCTCTCTCCTGTTACCCCCCACCCCCCTCTCATGCCCCGTGTCTCTCTTCTGTTGCCCCCCACCCCACGGTCATGCCCTGTGTCTCCCTGCTGTTGCCCCCTGCTCATGCCCCGTGTCTCTCTCCTGTTACCCCCACTCCCCTCTCATGCCCCGTGTCTCTCTCCTGTTACCCCCACATCCCTCTCATGCCCCTTGTCTCTCTCCTGTTGCCCCCCACCCCCGGTCATGCCCTGTGTCTCCCTGCTGTTGCCCCCCAACCCCCACTCATGCCCCGTGTCTCCCTCCTGTTCCCCCCACCCCCTGCTCATGCCCCGTGTCTCCCCTGTTCCCCCCACCCCCGTTCATGCCCCGTGTCTCCCTCCTGTTCCCCCCACCCCGGCTCATGCCCCGTGTCTCCATCCTGTTGCCCCCCACACCCTGCTCATGCCCCGTGTCTCTCTCCTGTTACCCCCCAGCCCCCCGCTCATGCCCCGTGTCTCCCTTTTGTTGCCCCCCACCCCCGCTCATGCCCTGTGTCACCCTCATGTGCCCCCACCCCCGCTCATACCCCGTGTCTCCCTCTTGTTGCCCCCACCCCCCGCTCATGCCCCGTGTCTCTCTCCTATTGCCCCCCACCACCCGCTCATGCCTCGTGTCTCCGTGCTGTTGCCCCCAGCCCACGCTCATGCCCCGTTTCACCCTCGTGTTCCCCCCACCCCCCGCTCATGCCCCATGTCTCCCTCCTGTTGCCCCCCACCCCCTGCTCATGCCCCGTGTCTCTCTCCTGTTACCCCCACCCCCCGCTCATGCCCCGTGTCTCCATCTTGTTGCCCCCAACCCCCCACTCATGCCCCGTGTCTCCCTCGTGTTCCCCCCACCCCCCGCTCATGCCCGTGTCTCCCTCTTGTTCCCCCCACCCCCCGCTCATCCCCCGTGTCTCCCTGCTGTTGCCCCCCAGCCCCCGCTCATGCCCCGTGTCTCTCTCCTGTTACCCCCCGCTCATGCCCTGTGTCTCTCTCCTGTTACCCCCCACCCCCTCTCATGCCCCGTGTCTCTCTCCTGTTGCCCCCCACCCCACGGTCATGCCCTGTGTCTCCCTGCTGTTGCCCCCGCTCATGCCCTGTGTCTCTCTCCTGTTACCCCCACCCCCCTCTCATGCCCCGTGTCTCTCTCCTGTTACCCCCACATGCCTCTCATGCCCCTTGTCTCTCTCCTGTTGCACCCCACCCCCGGTCATGCCCTGTGTCTCGCTGCTGTTGCCCCCCACCCCCCGCTCATGCCCCGTGTCTCCCTCCTGTTCCCCGCACCCCCTGCTCATGCCCCGTGTCTCCCCTGTTCCCCCACCCCCCGTTCATGCCCCGTGTCTCCCTCCTGTTCCCCCACCCCCGCTCATGCCCGTGTCTCCATCCTGTTGCCCCCCAGACCCCGCTCATGCCCCATGTCTCTCTCCTGTTACCCCCCACCCCCCTGCTCATGCCCCGTGTCTCCCTTCTGTTGCCCCCCACCCCCGCTCATGCCCTGTGTCACCCTCACATGCCCCCACCCCCCGCTCATACCCCGTGTCTCCCTCTTGTTGCCCCCCACCCCCGCTCATGCCCCGTATCTCCCTCGTGTTTCCCCCACCCCCCGCTCATGCCCCGTGTCTTCCTGCTGTTGCCCCCGATCCCCCGCTCATGCCCCGTGTCTCTCGCCTGTTGCCCCCAACCCCCGGTCATGCCCCGTGTCTACCTGCTGTTGCCCTCCATCCGCCGGTCATGCCCCGTGTCTCCCTGCTGTTGCCCCCCACCCCCTGCACATGCCCCGTGTCTCTCTCCTGTTACCCCCCACCCCCCGCTCATGCCCCGTGTCTCCCTTGTGTTCCCACCACCCCCCGCTCATGCCCTGTGTCTCCCTCCTGTTCTCCCTCACCCCCTGCTCATGCCCCGTGTCTCTCCTGTTACCCCCCACCCCCCTCTCATGCCCTGTGTCTCCCTCATGTTCCCCCCACCCCCGCTCATGCCCTGTGTCTCCTTACTGTTGCCCTCCACCCCTGCTCATGCCTCGTGTCTCCCTCCTGTTGCCCCCAGCCCCCGCTCATGCCCGTGTCTCTCTCCTGTTACCCCCCACCCCCGCTCATGCCCTGTGTATCCCTCGTATTCCCCCCACCCCCTGCTCATGCCCCGTGTCTCTCCTGTTACCCCCCATCCCCCTCTCATGCCCCGTGTCTCCCTCGTGTTCCCCCCACCGCCCGCTCATGCCGTGTGTCTCCCTGCTGTTGCCTCCCACCCCCTGCTCATGCCCCGTGTTTCCCTCCTGTTGCCCCCAGCCCCCACTCATGCCCCGTGTCTCTCTCCTGTTACCCCCCACCCCCCGCTCATGCCCTGTGTATCCCTCGAATTCCCCCCACCCCCCGCTCATGGCCCGTGTCTCCCTGCTGTCGTCCCCCCACCCCCGCTCATGCCCCGTGTCTCCCTCGTGTTCCCCCCACCGCCCGCTCATGCCCTGTGTCTCCCTGCTGTTGCCCCCCATCCCCTGCTCATGCCCCGTGTCTCCCTCCTGTTGCCCCCGCTCATGCCCCGTGTCTCTCTCCTGTTACCCCCCACCCCGTGCTCATGCCCTGTGTATCCCTCGTATTCCCCCCACCCCTCGCTCATGCCCCGTGCCTCCCTCCTGTTGCCCCCGCTCATGCCCCGTGTCTCTCTCCTGTTACCCCCACCCCGTGCTCATGCCCTGTGTATCCCTCGTATTCCCCCCACCCCTCGCTCATGCCCCGTGTCTCCCTGCTGTTGCCCCCCACCCCCGCTCATGCCCCTTGTCTCCCTCGTGTTCCCCCCACCGCCCGCTCATGCCCTGTGTCTCCCTCGTGTTCCCCCCACCCCCCGCTCATGCCCGTGTCTCCCTCTTGTTACCCCCACCCCCCGCTCATGCCCCGTGTCTCCCTGCTGTTGCCCCCCACCCCCCGCTCATTCCCCGTGTCTCTCTCCTGTTACCCCCCCGCTCATGCCCTGTGTCTCTCTCCTGTTACCCCCCACCCCCCTCTTATGCCCCGTGTCTCTCTCCTGTTGCCCCCCACCCCACGGTCATGCCCTGTGTCTCCCTGCTGTTGCCCCCCATCCCCGCTCATGCCCCGTGTCTCCATCCTGTTGCCCCCCACACCCCGCTCATGCCCTGTGTCTCTCTCCTGTTACCCCCCACCCCCCCGCTCATGCCCCGTGTCTCCCTTTTGTTGCCCCCCGCTCATGCCCTGTGTCACCCTCATCTGCCCCCCGCTCATACCCCGTGTCTCCTTCTTGTTGCCCCCCACCCCCGCTCATGCCCCATATCTCCCTCGTATTTCCCCCACCCCCCGCTCATGCCCGTGTCTTCCTGCTGTTGCCCCCCATCCCCCGCTCATGCCCCGTGTCTCTCGCCTGTTGCCCCCACCCCCTGGTCATGCCCCGTGTCTACCTGCTGTTGCCCTCCACCTCCTGGTCATGCCCTGTGTCTCCCTGCTGTTGACCCCCACCCCCCGCTCATGCCCTGTGTCTCTCTCCTGTTACCCCCCACCCCCCGCTCATGCCCCGTGTCTCCCTTGTGTTCCCCCCACCCCCCGCTCATGCCCCGTGTCTCCCTTCTGTTCCCCCTCACCCCCTGCTCATGCTCCGTGTCTCTCCTGTTACACCCCACCCCCCTCTCATGCCCTGTGTCTCCCTCGTTTTCCCCCCACCCCCGCTCATGCCTTGTGTCTCCCTGCTGTTGGCTCCCACCCCCCGCTTATGCCCCGTGTCTCCCTCTTGTTGCCCCCCACCCCCCACTCATGCCCCGTGTCTCCCTCTTGTTCCCCCCACCCCCCGCTCATGCCCCGTGTCTCTCTTCTGTTACCCCCCGTTCATTCCCTGTCTCTCTCCTGTTACCCCCACCCCCTCTCATACCCTGTGTCTCTCTCCTGTTGCCCCCCATCCCCCGGTCATGCTCTGTGTCTCCCTGCTGTTGCCCCCCACCCCCCGCTCATGCACCGTGTCTCTCTCCTGTTACACCCACCGCCCTCTCATGCCCCGTGTCTCTCTCCTGTTGCCCCCCACCCCCTGGTCATGCCCCGTGCCTCCCTTCTGTTGCCCCCACCCACCGGTCATGCCCTGTGTCTCCCTGCTGCTGCCCCCCACCCCCCGCTCATGCCCCGTGTCTCTCTCCTGTTACCCCCACCCCCTCTTATGCCCCGTGTCTCCCTCGTGTTCCCCCCACCCCCGCTCATGCCAAGTGTCTCCCTGCAGTTTCCCCCCACCCCCCGGTCATGCCCCGTGTCTCCCTGCTTTTGCCCTCCACCCCCGCTCATGGCCCGTGTCTCCCTCGTGTTCCCGCAATCCCCCGCTCATGCCCTGTGTCTCCCTGCTGTTGCCCCCCGCCCCCTGCTCATGCCCGTGTCTCTCTCCTGTTACCCCCCACCCATGCCCCGTGTCTCCCTCGTGTTCCCCCCACCCCCCGCTCATGCCCTGTGTCTCCCTCCTGTTCCCCCTCACCCCCTGCTCATGCCCCGTGTCTCTCCTGTTGACCCCCAACCCCCTCTCATGCCCCGTGTCTCCCTCGTGTTCCCCCCACCCAGCTCATGTCCTGTGTCTCCCTGCTGTTGCCCCCCACCGTCTGCTCATGCCCCGTGTCTCCCTCCTGTTGCCCCAGCCCCCGCTCATGCCCCGTGTCTCTCTCCTGTTACCCCCACCCCCCGCTCATGCCCTGTGTATCCCTCGTATTCCCCCCACCTCCCGCTCATGCCCCGTGTCTCCCTGCTGTTGCCCCCCACCCCCGCTCATGCCCCGTGTCTCCCTTGTGTTCCCCCCACCGCCCGCTCATGCCCCGTGTCTCCCTCCTGTTGCTCCCCACCCCCTGCTCATGCCCCGAGTCTCTCTCCTGTTACCCCCACTGCCTGCTCAGGCCCCGTGTCTCCCTCTTGTTGCCCCCACCCCCCACTCATGCCCCATGTCTCTCTCGTGTTCCCCCCACCCCCCGCTCATGCCCCGGGTCTCTCTCCTGTTACCCCCTGTTCATTCCCCGTGTCTCTCTCCTGTTACCCCCCACCCCCTCTCATGCCCCGTGTCTCTCTCCTGTTGCCCCCCACCCCACGGTCATGCCCTGTGTCTCCCTGCTGTTGCCCCCCATCCCCGCTCATGCCCCGTGTCTCCATCCTGTTTGCCCCCCACACCCCGCTCATGCCCCGTGTCTCTCTCCTGTTACCCCCACCCCCCCGCTCATGCCCCGTGTCTCCCTTTTGTTGCCCCCCACCCCCGCTCATGCCCTGTGTCACCCTCATCTGCCCCCCGCTCATACCCCGTGTCTCCTTCTTGTTGCCCCCCACCCCCGCTCATGCCCCATATCTCCCTCGTATTTCCCCCACCCCCCGCTCATGCCCCGTGTCTTCCTGCTGTTGCCCCCCATCCCCCGCTCATGCCCCGTGTCTCTCGCCTGTTGCCCCCACCCCCTGGTCATGCCCCGTGTCTACCTGCTGTTGCCCTCCACCTCCCGGTCATGCCCTGTGTCTCCCTGCTGTTGACCCCCACCCCCCGCTCATGCCCTGTGTCTCTCTCCTGTTACCCCCCACCCCCCGCTCATGCCCCGTGTCTCCCTTGTGTTCCCCCCACCCCCCGCTCATGCCCCGTGTCTCCCTCCTGTTCCCCCTCACCCCCTGCTCATGCTCCGTGTCTCTCCTGTTACACCCCACCCCCCTCTCATGCCCTGTGTCTCCCTCGTTTTCCCCCCACCCCCGCTCATGCCTTGTGTCTCCCTGCTGTTGGCTCCCACCCCCCGCTTATGCCCCGTGTCTCCCTCTTGTTGCCCCCACCCCCCACTCATGCCCCGTGTCTCCCTCTTGTTCCCCCCACCCCCCGCTCATGCCCCGTGTCTCTCTTCTGTTACCCCCCGTTCATTCCCTGTCTCTCTCCTGTTACCCCCACCCCCTCTCATACCCTGTGTCTCTCTCCTGTTGCCCCCCATCCCCCGGTCATGCTCTGTGTCTCCCTGCTGTTGCCCCCCACCCCCCGCTCATGCACCGTGTCTCTCTCCTGTTACACCCACCGCCCTCTCATGCCCCGTGTCTCTCTCCTGTTGCCCCCCACCCCCTGGTCATGCCCTGTGCCTCCCTTCTGTTGCCCCCACCCACCGGTCATGCCCTGTGTCTCCCTGCTGCTGCCCCCCACCCCCTGCTCATGCCCCGTGTCTCTCTCCTGTTACCCCCACCCCCTCTTATGCCCGTGTCTCCCTCGTGTTCCCCCAACCCCCGCTCATGCCAAGTGTCTCCCTGCAGTTTCCCCCCACCCCCCGGTCATGCCCCGTGTCTCCCTGCTTTTGCCCTCCACCCCCGCTCATGGCCCGTGTCTCCCTCGTGTTCCCGCAATCCCCCGCTCATGCCCTGTGTCTCCCTGCTGTTGCCCCCCGCCCCCTGCTCATGCCCGTGTCTCTCTCCTGTTACCACCCACCCATGCCCCGTGTCTCCCTCGTGTTCCCCCCACCCCCCGCTCATGCCCTGTGTCTCCCTCCTGTTCCCCCTCACCCCCTGCTCATGCCCCGTGTCTCTCCTGTTGACCCCCAACCCCCTCTCATGCCCCGTGTCTCCCTCGTGTTCCCCCCACCCAGCTCATGTCCTGTGTCTCCCTGCTGTTGCCCCCCACCGTCTGCTCATGCCCCGTGTCTCCCTCCTGTTGCCCCCAGCCCCCGCTCATGCCCCGTGTCTCTCTCCTGTTACCCCCCACCCCCCGCTCATGCCCTGTGTATCCCTCGTATTCCCCCCACCTCCCGCTCATGCCCCGTGTCTCCCTGCTGTTGCCCCCCACCCCCGCTCATGCCCCGTGTCTCCCTTGTGTTCCCCCCCACCGCCCGCTCATGCCCCGTGTCTCCCTCCTGTTGCTCCCCACCCCCTGCTCATGTCCCGAGTCTCTCTCCTGTTACCCCCACTGCCTGCTCAGGCCCCGTGTCTCCCTCTTGTTGCCCCCACCCCCCACTCATGCCCCATGTCTCTCTCGTGTTCCCCCCACCCCCCGCTCATGCCCCGGGTCTCTCTCCTGTTACCCCCTGTTCATTCCCCGTGTCTCTCTCCTGTTACCCCCCACCCCCCTCTCATGCCCCGTGTCTCTCTCTCCTGTTGCCCCCCAACCCGAGGTCATGCCCTGTGTCTCCCTGCTGTTGCCCCCCACTCCCCGCTCATGCCCCGTGTCTCTCTCCTGTTACCCCCACCGCCCTCTCATGCACCGTGTCTCTCTCCTGTTACCCCCAACCCCCTCTCATGCCCCGTGTCTCTCTCCTGTTGCCCCACCCCCCGGTCATACCCCGTGTCTCCCTTCTGTTGCCCCCACCCCCGATCATGCCCTGTGTCTCCCTGCTGTTGCCCCCCACCCCGCTCATGCTCCGTGTCTCTCTCCTGTTACCCCCACCCCCTCTCATGCCCGTGTCTCCCTCGTGTTCCCCCCACTCCTGCTCATGCCAAGTGTCTTCCTGCTGTTTCCCCCCACCCCCCAATCATGCCCCGTGTCTCCCTCGTGTTCCCGCAACCCCCCGCTCATGCCCCGTGTCTCCCTGCTGTTGCCCCCCAACTCCCGCTCATGTACCGTGTCTCTCTCCTGTTGCCCCCACCACCCGCTCATGCCCCGTGTCTCCCTGCTGTTGCCCCCCAGCCCCCGCTCATGCCCCGTGCCTCCCTTGTGTTCCCCCCGCCCCCTGCTCATGCCCCGTGTCTCCCTCCTGTTCCCCCTCACCCCCTGCTCATGCCCGTGTCTCTCCTGTTACCCCCCACCCCCTCTCATGCCCCGTGTCTCCCTCCTGTTGCCCCCAGCCACCGCTCATGCCCCGTGTCTCTCTCCTGTTACCCCCCACCCCCCGCTCATGCCCTGTGTATCCCTCGTATTCCCCCACCCCCTGCTCATGCCCCGTGTCTCCCTGCTGTTGCCCCCCACCCCCGCTCATGCCCCGTGTCTCCCTCGTGTTCCCCCCCACCGCCGCTCATGCCCCGTGTCTCCCTCCTGTTGACCCCCTCCCCCTGCTCATGCCCCGGGTCTCTCTCCTGTTACCCCCTGTTCATTCCCCGTGTCTCTCTCCTGTTACCCCCCACCCCCTCTCATGCCCCGTGTCTCTCTCTCCTGTTGCCCCCCAACCCGAGGTCATGCCCTGTGTCTCCCTGCTGTTGCCCCCCACTCCCCGCTCATGCCCCGTGTCTCTCTCCTGTTACCCCCACCGCCCTCTCATGCACCGTGTCTCTCTCCTGTTACCCCCCAACCCCCTCTCATGCCCCGTGTCTCTCTCCTGTTGCCCCACCCCCCGGTCATACCCCGTGTCTCCCTTCTGTTGCCCCCACCCCCGATCATGCCCTGTGTCTCCCTGCTGTTGCCCCCCACCCCGCTCATGCTCCGTGTCTCTCTCCTGTTACCCCCACCCCCCTCTCATGCCCGTGTCTCCCTCGTGTTCCCCCCACTCCTGCTCATGCCAAGTGTCTTCCTGCTGTTTCCCCCACCCCCCAATCATGCCCCGTGTCTCCCTCGTGTTCCCGCAACCCCCCCGCTCATGCCCCGTGTCTCCCTGCTGTTGCCCCCCAACCCCCGCTCATGTCCCGTGTCTCTCTCCTGTTGCCCCCACCACCCGCTCATGCCCCGTGTCTCCCTGCTGTTGCCCCCCAGCCCCCGCTCATGCCCCGTGCCTCCCTTGTGTTCCCCCCGCCCCCTGCTCATGCCCCGTGTCTCCCCTCCTGTTCCCCTCACCCCCTGCTCATGCCCGTGTCTCTCCTGTTACCCCCCACCCCCCTCTCATGCCCCGTGTCTCCCTCCTGTTGCCCCCAGCCACCGCTCATGCCCCGTGTCTCTCTCCTGTTACCCCCCACCCCCCGCTCATGCCCTGTGTATCCCTCGTATTCCCCCCCACCCCCCGCTCATGCCCCGTGTCTCCCTGCTGTTGCCCCCCACCCCCGCTCATGCCCCGTGTCTCCCTCGTGTTCCCCCCACCGCCGCTCATGCCCCGTGTCTCCCTCCTGTTGACCCCCTCCCCCTGCTCATGCCCCGTGTCTCTCTCCTGTTACCCCCACCGCCCGCTCATGCCCCGTGTCTCCCTCTTGTTGCCCCCACCCCCCACTCATGCCCCGTGTCTCCCTCTTGTTCCCCCAGCCCCCCGCTCATGCCCCGTGTCTCTCTCCTGTTCCTGTTACCCCCGCTCATGCCCTGTGTATCAGTCGTATTCCCCCCACCTCCCGCTCATGCCCCGTGTCTCCCTGCTGTTGCCCCCCACCCCCGCTCATGCCCCGTGTCTCCCCTCGTGTTCCCCCCACCGCCCGCTCATGCCCCGTGTCTCCCTCCTGTTACCCCCCACTCCCCGCTCATGCCCTGTGTCTCTCTCCTGTTACCCCCCACCCCCCGCTTATGCCTTGTGTCTCCCTCTTGTTGCCCCCACCCCCCACTCATGCCCCGTGTCTCCCTCTTGTTCCCCCCACCCCCCGCTCATGCCCCGTGTCTCTCTCCTGTTACCCCCGTTCATTCCCTTTCTCTCTCCTGTTACCCCCCACCCCCTCTCATACCCTGTGTCTCTCTCCTGTTGCCCCCCATCCCCCGGTCATGCCCCGTGCCTTCCTTCTGTTGCCCCCACCCACCGGTCATGCCCTGTGTCTCCCTGCTGCTGCCCCCACCCCCGCTCATGCCCCGTGTCTCTCTCCTGTTACCCCCCACCCCCTCTCATGCCCCGTGTCTCCCTCGTGTTCCCCCCACCCCCGCTCATGGCCCGTGTCTCCCTGCTTTTGGCCCACCACCCCGCTCATGCCCCGTGTCTCCCTCGTGTTCCCGCAATCCCCCGCTCATGCTCCGTGTCTCCCTGCTGTTGCCCCCCACCCCCTGCTCATGCCCCGTGTCTCTCTCCTGTTACCCACCCACCCCATGCCCCGTGTCTCCCTCGTGTTCCATCCACCCCCCGCTCATGCCCCGTGTCTCCCTCCTGTTCCCCCTCACCCGCTGCTCATGCCCCGTGTCTCTCCTGTTACCCCCCACCCCTTCTCATGCCCCGTGTCTCCCTCGTGTTCCCCCCCACCCCCGCTCATGTCCTGTGTCTCCCTGCTGTTGCCCCCCACCCTCTGCTCATGCCCTGTGTCTCCTTCCTGTTGCCCCCAGCCCCCGCTCATGCCCTGTGTCTCTCTCCTGTTACCCCCCACCCCCCGCTCATGCCCTGTGTATCCCTCGTATTCCCCCCACCTCCCGCTCATGCCCCGTGTCTCCCTGCTGTTGCCCCCCACCCCCGCTCCTGCCCCGTGTCTCCCTTGTGTTCCCCCCACCGCCCGCTCATGCCCCGTGTCTCCCTCCTGTTGCCCCTCACCCCCTGCTCATGCCCCGTGTCTCTCTCCTGTTACCCCCACCGCCCGCTCATTCCCCGTGTCTCCCTCTTGTTGCCCCCACCCCCCACTCATGCCCCATGTCTCTCTCGTGTTCCCCCACCCCCCGCTCATGCCCCGTGTCTCTCTCCTGTTACCCCCTGTTCATTCCCCGTGTCTCTCTCCTGTTACCCCCCACCCCCTCTCATGCCCCGTGTCTCTCTCCTGTTGCCCCCCAACCCGAGGTCATGCCCTGTGTCTCCCTGCTGTTGCCCCCCACCCCCCGCTCATGCCCCGTGTCTCTCTCCTGTTACCCCCACCGCCCTCTCATGCACCGTGTCTCTCTCCTGTTACCCCCAACCCCCTCTTATGCCCCGTGTCTCTCTCCTGTTGCCCCCATCCCCCGGTCATACCCTGTGTCTCACTTCTGTTGCTCCCACCCCCGATCATGCCCTGTGTCTCCCTACTGTTGCCCCCCACCCCCGCTCATGCCCCGTGTCTCTCTCCTGTTACCCCCACCCCCTCTCATGCCCGTGTCTCCCTCGTGTTCCACCCACCCCCGCTCATGCCCCGTGTCTCCCTCGTGTTCCCGCAACCCCCCGCTCATACCCCGTGTCTCCCTACTGTTGCCCCCCCACCCCCCGCTCATGCCTCGTGTCTCTCTCCTGTTGCCCCCCCACCACCCGCTCATGCCCCGTGTCTCCCTGCTGTTGCCCCCCAGCCCCCGCTCATGCCCCGTGTCTCCCTCATGTTCCCCCACCCCCCGCTCATGCCCCGTGTCTCCCTCCTGTTGCCCCCTGCTCATGCCCCATGTCTCTCTCCTGTTACCCCCACCCCCCGCTCATGCTCCGTGTCTCCCTCTTGTTGCCCCCCAACCCCTCACTCATGCCCCGTGTCTCCCTTGAGTTCCCCCCACCCCCTGCTCATGCCCCGTGTCTCCCTCTTGTTCCACCCACCCCCGCTCATGCCCCGTGTCTCCCTGCTGTTGCCCCCACCCCCCACTCATGCCCCGTTTCTCTCTCCTGTTACCCCCCACTCATGCCCTGTGTCTCTCTCCTGTTACCCCCACCCCCCTCTCATGCCCCGTGTCTCTCTCCTGTTGCCCCCACCCCGATCATGCCCTGTGTCTCCCTGCTGTTGCCCCCCTCCCCCGCTCATGCCCCGTCTCTCTCCTGTTACCCCCCCACCCCCTCTCATGCCCGTGTCTCCCTCGTGTTCCCCCCACCCCTGCTCATGCCAAGTGTCTTCCTGCTGTTTCCCCCCACCCCCCTGTCATGCCCCGTGTCTGCCTGCTGCTGCCCCCCATCCCCGCTCATACCCCGTGTCTCCCTCGTGTTCCCGCAACCCCCCGCTCATGCCCCATGTCTCCCTGCTGTTGCCCCCCACCCCCCGCTCATGCCCCATGTCTCTCTCCTGTTGCCCCCCACCACCCGCTCATGCCCCGTGTCTCCCTGCTGCTGCCCCCCTCCCAAGCTCATGCCCCGTGTCTCCCTCGTGTTCCCGCAACCCCCTGCTCATGCCCCGTGGCTCCCTGCTGTTGCCCCCTCACCCCCTGCTCATGCCCCGATTCTCTCCTGTTACCCCTCTCCCCTCTCTCATGCCCCGTGTCTCCCTCATGTTCCCCCACCACCTCTCATGCCCCGTGTCTCACTCCTGTTGCCCCCACCCCCTGCTCATGCCCCGTGTCTCTCTCCTGTTACCCCCACCCCCCGCTCATGCCCCGTGTCTCCCTCTTGTTGCCCCCCAACCCTCCACTCATGCCCCGTGTCTCCCTCGTGTTCCCCCCACCCCCTGCTCATGCCTCGTGACTCCCTGCTGTTGCTCCCACCCCCCGCTCATGCCCCGTGTCTCTCTCCTGTTACCCCCCACTCATGCCCTGTGTGTCTCTCCTGTTGCCCCCACCCCCCTCTCATGCCCCGTGTCTCTCTCCTGTTGCCCCCCACCCCACGTGCATGCCCTGTGTCTCCCTGCTGTTGCACCCCACCCCCGTTCATGCCCCGTGTCTCTTTCCTGTTACCCCCACCCCCCTCTCATGCCCCGTGTCTCTCTCCTGTTACCCCCCACACCCCTCTCATGCCCCGTGTCTCTCTCCTGTTGCCCCCGACCCCCCGGTCATGCCCTGTGTCTCCCTGCTGTTGCCCCCCACCCCCCAATCATGCCCCGTGTCTCTCTCCTGTTACCCCCCACCCCCCTCTCATGCCCCGTGTCTCCCTCATGTTCTCCCCACCCCCTGCTCATGCCCCGTGTCTCCCTGCTGTTTCCCCCCAACCCCTGCTCATGCCCTGTGTCTCCCTCGTGTTCCCCCAACCCCCGCTCATGCCCCGTGTCTCCCTGCTGTTCCCCCACCCCCTGCTCATGCCCCGTGTCTCTCCTGTTACCCCCCACCCCCCTCTCATGCCCCATGTCTCCCTCGTGTTCCCCCCACCCCCTGCTCATGCCCTGTGTCTCCCTGCTGTTGCCCCCCACTCCCTGCTCATGCCCGTGTCTCCCTCCTGTTGCCCCCAGCCCCCGCTCATGCCCCGTGTCTCTCTCCTGTTACCCCCCACTCCCCGCTCATGCCCTGTGTCTCCCTCGTATTCCCCCCACCCCCTGTTCATGCCGCGTGTCTCCCTCATGTTCCCCCCACTGCCCGCTCATGCCCCGTGTCACCCTCCTGTTGCCCCCCACCCCCCGCTCATGCCCTGTGTCTCTCTCCTGTTACCCCCACCCCCTGCTCATTCCCCGTGTCTCGCTCTTGTTGCCCCCCACCCCCACTCATGCCCCGTGTCTCCCTCTTGTTCCCCCCACCCCCCGCTCATGCCCTGTGTCTCTCTCCTGTTACCCCCTGTTCATTCACTGTCTCTCTGCTGTTACCCCCCACCCCCCTCTCATACCCTGTGTCTCTCTCCTGTTGCCCCCCAACCCCCAGTCATGCCCTGTGTCTCCTTGCTGTTGCCCCCACCCCACGCTCATGCCCCGTGTCTCTCTCCTGTTACCCCCACTGCCCTCTCATGCCCTGTGTCTCTCTCCTGTTGCCCCCCAACCCCTGGTCATGCCCCGTGCCTCCCTTCTATTGCCCCCACCCCCCGGTCATGCCCCGTGTCTCCCTGCTGTTGCCCCCCACCCCCGCTCATGCCCCGTGTCTCCCTCGTGTTCCCGCAATCCCCCGCTCATGCCCCGTGTCTCCCTGCTGTTGCCCCCCACCCCCCGCTCATGCCCCGTGTCTCTCTACTGTTGCCCCCCAGAACCCGCTCATGCACCGTGTCTCCCTGCTGTTGCCCCCAGCCCACGCTCATGCCCCGTGTCTCCCTCGTGTTCCCCCCACCCCCGCTCATGCCCCATGTCTCCCTCCTGTTGCCCCCCACCCCCTGCTCATGCCCCATGTCTCTCTCCTGTTACCCCCATCCTCCGCTCATGCCCCGTGTCTCCATCTTGTTGCCCCCCAACCCCCCCCTCATGCCCTGTGTCTCCCTCGTGTTCCCCCCACCCCCCGCTCATGGCCGTGTCTCCCTCTTGTTCCCCCGACCCCCCGCTCATGCCCCGTGTCTCCCGGCTGTTGCCCCCCACCCCCCGCTCATGCCCCGTGTCTCTCTCCTGTTACCCCCCCGCTCATGCCCCTTGTCTCTCTCCTGTTACCCCCACCCCCGTCTCATGCCCCGTGTCTCTCTCCTGTTGCCCCCCACCCCACAGTCATGCCCTGTGTCTCCCTGCTGTTGCCCCCCGCTCATGCCCCGTGTCTCTCTCCTGTTACCCCCACCCCCCTCTCATGCCCCGTGTCTCTCTCCTGTTACCCCCCACACCCCTCTCATGCCCCGTGTCTCTCTCCTGTTGCCCCCACCCCGGTCATGCCCTGTGTCTCCCTGCTGTTGCCCCCCACCCCCCGCTCATGCCCCGTATCTTCCTTCTGTTCCCCCCACCCCCTGCTCATGTCCTGTGTCTCCCCTGTTCCCCCCACCCCCATTCATGCCCCGTGTCTCCCTCCATTCCCCACACCCCCGCTCATGCCCCGTGTCTCCATCCTGTTGCCCCATACCCCGCTCATGCCCCGTGTCTCTCTCCTGTTACCCCCTACCCCCCGCTCATGCCCCGTGTCTCCCTTTTGTTGCCTCCCACCCCCGCTCATGCCCTGTGTCACCCTCATGTTCCCCCACCCCCCGCTCATACCCCGTGTCCTCCTCTTGTTGCCCCCCACCCCCCGCTCATGACCCGTTTCTCCCTCGTATTACCCCCACCCCCCGCTCATGCCCCGTGTCTTCCTGCTGTTGCCCCCCATCCCCCGCTCATGCCCCTTGTCTCTCCCCTGTTGCCCCCACCCCCCGGTCATGCCCCGTGTCTCCCTGCTGTTGCCCTCCACCCCCCGGTCATGCCCCGTGTCTCCCTGCTGTTGCCCCCCACCCCCTGCTCATGCCCCGTGTCTCTCTCCTGTTACCGGCCAACCCCCGCTCATGCCCCGTGTCTCCCTCATGTTCCCCCACACCCCGCTCATGGCCCGTGTCTCCCTCCTGTTCCCCCTCACGCCCTGCTCATGCCCCGTGTCTCTCCTGTTACCCCCCACCCTCCTCTCATGCCCCGTGTCTCCCTCGTGTTCCCCCCACCGCCGCTCATGCCCTGTGTCTCCCTGCTGTTGCCCCCCACCCCCTGCTCATGCCCCGTGTCTCCCTCCTGTTGCCCCCAGCCCCCGCTCATGCCCCGTGTCTCTCCTGTTACCCCCCCACCCCCCGCTCATGCCCTGTGTCTCCCTCGTATTCCCCCCAACCCCCGCTCATGCCCCGTGTCTCCCTGCTGTTGCCCCAGCCCACGCTCATGCCCTGTGTCTCCCTCATGTTCCCCCCACTGCTCACTCATGCCCCGTGTCTCCCTCCTGTTGCCCCCCAACCCCTGCTCATGCCCCGTGTCTCTCTCCTGTTACCCCCACTGCCCGCTCATGCCCCGTGTCTCCCTCTTGTTGCCCCCCACCCCCCACTCATGCCACGTGTCTCTCTCGTGTTCCCCCCACCCCCTGCTCATTCCCCGTGTCTCTCTCCTGTTACCTCCGTTCATTCCCTGTGTCTCTCTCCTGTTACCCCCCACCCCCTCTCATGCCCCGTGTCTCTCTCCTGTTGCCCCCAACCCCCGGTCATGCCCTGTGTCTCCCTGCTTTTGCCCCCCACTCATGCCCAGTGTCTCTCTCCTGTTACCCCCACCGCCCTCTCATGCCCCGTGTCTCTCTCCTGTTACCCCCCACCCCCTCTCATGCCCCGTGTCTCTCTCCTGTTGCCCCCACCCCACGGTCATGCCCTGTGTCTCCCTGCTGTTGCCCCCCGCTCATGGCCCGTGGCTTTCTCCTGTTACCCCCACCCCCCTCTCATGCCCCGTGTCTCTCTCCTGTTACCCCCACACCCCTCTCATGCCCCGTGTCTCTCTCCTGTTGCCTCCTACCCTGGTCATGCCCTGTGTCTCCCTGCTGTTGCCTCCCACCCCCTGCTCATGCCCCGTGTCTCTCTGCTGTTGCCCCCACCCCCGCTCATGCCCCATGTCTCTCTCCTGTTACCCCCCACTCATGCCCCGTGTCTCTCTCCTGTTACCCCCCACCCCCCTCTCATGCCCCGTGTCTCTCTCCTGTTGCCCCCCATCCCCTGCTCATGCCCTGTGTCTCCCTCGTGTTCCCCCAACCCCCGCTCATGCCCCGTGTCTCCCTGTTGTTCCCCCACCCCCTGCTCATGCCCCGTGTCTCTTCTGTTACCCCCACCCCCCTCTCATGCCCCATGTCTCCCTCGTGTTCCCCCCACCCCCTGCTCATGCCCTGTGTCTCCCTGCTGTTGCCCCCCACTCCCTGCTCATGCCCGTGTCTCCCTCCTGTTGCCCCCAGCCCCCGCTCATGCCCCGTGTCTCTCTCCTGTTACCCCCCACTCCCCGCTCATGCCCTGTGTCTCCCTCGTATTCCCCCCACCCCCTGTTCATGCCCCGTGTCTCCCTCATGTTCCCCCCACCGCCCGCTCATGCCCCGTGTCACCTTCCTGTTGCCCCCCACCCCCCGCTCATGCCCTGTGTCTCTCTCCTGTTACCCCCACCCCCTGCTCATTCCCCGTGTCTCGCTCTTGTTGCCCCCCACCCCCACTCATGCCCCGTGTCTCCCTCTTGTTCCCCCCACCCCCCGCTCATGCCCTGTGTCTCTCTCCTGTTACCCCCTGTTCATTCACTGTCTCTCTGCTGTTACCCCCCACCCCCCTCTCATACCCTGTGTCTCTCTCCTGTTGCCCCCCAACCCCCAGTCATGCCCTGTGTCTCCTTGCTGTTGCCCCCACCCCACGCTCATGCCCCGTGTCTCTCTCCTGTTACCCCCACTGCCCTCTCATGCCCTGTGTCTCTCTCCTGTTGCCCCCCAACCCCTGGTCATGCCCCGTGCCTCCCTTCTATTGCCCCCACCCCCCGGTCATGCCCCGTGTCTCCCTGCTGTTGCCCCCCACCCCCGCTCATGCCCCGTGTCTCCCTCGTGTTCCCGCAATCCCCCACTCATGCCCCGTGTCTCCCTGCTGTTGCCCCCCACCCCCCGCTCATGCCCCGTGTCTCTATACTGTTGCCCCCCAGAACCCGCTCATGCACCGTGTCTCCCTGCTGTTGCCCCCAGCCCACGCTCATGCCCCGTGTCTCCCTCGTGTTCCCCCCACCCCCGCTCATGCCCCATGTCTCCCTCCTGTTGCCCCCCACCCCCTGCTCATGCCCCATGTCTCTCTCCTGTTACCCCCATCCTCCGCTCATGCCCCGTGTCTCCATCTTGTTGCCCCCCAACCCCCCCCTCATGCCCTGTGTCTCCCTCGTGTTCCCCCCACCCCCCGCTCATGGCCGTGTCTCCCTCTTGTTCCCCCGACCCCCCGCTCATGCCCCGTGTCTCCCGGCTGTTGCCCCCCACCCCCCGCTCATGCCCCGTGTCTCTCTCCTGTTACCCCCCCGCTCATGCCCCTTGTCTCTCTCCTGTTACCCCCACCCCCGTCTCATGCCCCGTGTCTCTCTCCTGTTGCCCCCCACCCCACAGTCATGCCCTGTGTCTCCCTGCTGTTGCCCCCCGCTCATGCCCCGTGTCTCTCTCCTGTTACCCCCACCCCCCTCTCATGCCCCGTGTCTCTCTCCTGTTACCCCCCACACCCCTCTCATGCCCCGTGTCTCTCTCCTGTTGCCCCCACCCCGGTCATGCCCTGTGTCTCCCTGCTGTTGCCCCCCACCCCCCGCTCATGCCCCGTATCTTCCTTCTGTTCCCCCCACCCCCTGCTCATGTCCTGTGTCTCCCCTGTTCCCCCCACCCCCCATTCATGCCCCGTGTCTCCCTCCATTCCCCACACCCCCGCTCATGCCCCGTGTCTCCATCCTGTTGCCCCATACCCCGCTCATGCCCCGTGTCTCTCTCCTGTTACCCCCTACCCCCCGCTCATGCCCCGTGTCTCCCTTTTGTTGCCTCCCACCCCCGCTCATGCCCTGTGTCACCCTCATGTTCCCCCACCCCCCGCTCATACCCCGTGTCCTCCTCTTGTTGCCCCCCACCCCCCGCTCATGACCCGTATCTCCCTCGTATTACCCCCACCCCCCGCTCATGCCCCGTGTCTTCCTGCTGTTGCCCCCCATCCCCCGCTCATGCCCCTTGTCTCTCCCCTGTTGCCCCCACCCCCCGGTCATGCCCCGTGTCTCCCTGCTGTTGCCCTCCACCCCCCGGTCATGCCCCGTGTCTCCCTGCTGTTGCCCCCCACCCCCTGCTCATGCCCCGTGTCTCTCTCCTGTTACCGGCCAACCCCCGCTCATGCCCCGTGTCTCCCTCATGTTCCCCCACACCCCGCTCATGGCCCGTGTCTCCCTCCTGTTCCCCCTCACGCCCTGCTCATGCCCCGTGTCTCTCCTGTTACCCCCCACCCTCCTCTCATGCCCCGTGTCTCCCTCGTGTTCCCCCCACCGCCGCTCATGCCCTGTGTCTCCCTGCTGTTGCCCCCCACCCCCTGCTCATGCCCCGTGTCTCCCTCCTGTTGCCCCCAGCCCCCGCTCATGCCCCGTGTCTCTCCTGTTACCCCCCCACCCCCCGCTCATGCCCTGTGTCTCCCTCGTATTCCCCCCAACCCCCGCTCATGCCCCGTGTCTCCCTGCTGTTGCCCCAGCCCACGCTCATGCCCCGTGTCTCCCTCATGTTCCCCCCACTGCTCACTCATGCCCCGTGTCTCCCTCCTGTTGCCCCCCACCCCCTGCTCATGCCCCGTGTCTCTCTCCTGTTACCCCCACTGCCCGCTCATGCCCCGTGTCTCCCTCTTGTTGCCCCCCACCCCCCACTCATGCCACGTGTCTCTCTCGTGTTCCCCCCACCCCCTGCTCATTCCCCGTGTCTCTCTCCTGTTACCTCCGTTCATTCCCCGTGTCTCTCTCCTGTTACCCCCCACCCCCTCTCATGCCCCGTGTCTCTCTCCTGTTGCCCCCAACCCCCGGTCATGCCCTGTGTCTCCCTGCTTTTGCCCCCCACTCATGCCCAGTGTCTCTCTCCTGTTACCCCCACCGCCCTCTCATGCCCCGTGTCTCTCTCCTGTTACCCCCCACCCCCTCTCATGCCCCGTGTCTCTCTCCTGTTGCCCCCACCCCACGGTCATGCCCTGTCTCCCTGCTGTTGCCCCCCGCTCATGCCCCGTGGCTTTCTCCTGTTACCCCCACCCCCCTCTCATGCCCCGTGTCTCTCTCCTGTTACCCCCACACCCCTCTCATGCCCCGTGTCTCTCTCCTGTTGCCTCCTACCCTGGTCATGCCCTGTGTCTCCCTGCTGTTGCCTCCCACCCCCTGCTCATGCCCCGTGTCTCCCTGCTGTTCCCCCGACCCCCGCTCATGCCCCATGTCTCTCTCCTGTTACCCCCCACTCATGCCCCGTGTCTCTCTCCTGTTACCCCCCACCCCCCTCTCATGCCCCGTGTCTCTCTCCTGTTGCCCCCATCCCACGTGCATGCCCTGTGTCTCCCTGCTGTTGCCCCCCACCCCGTTCATGCCCCGTGTCTCTTTCCTGTTACCCCCACCCCCTCTCATGCCCTGTGTCTCTCTCCTGTTACCCCCACACCCCTCTCATGCCCCGTGTCTCTCTCCTGTTGCCCCCCACCCCCCGGTCATGCCCTGTGTCTCCCTGCTGTTGCCCCCCACCCCCCGCTCATGCCCCGTGTATCTCTCCTGTTACCCCCACCCCCCTCTCATGCCCTGTGTCTCTCTCCTGTTACCCCCCACACTCCTCTCATGCCCCGTGTCTCTCTCCTGTTGCCCCCACCCCCGGTCATGCCCTGTGTCTCCCTGCTGTTGCCCCCACCCCCTGCTCATGCCCCGTGTCTCCCTCCTGTTCCCCCCACCCCCTGCTCATGCCCCGTGTTTCCCTTGTTCCCCCCACCCCCCGCTCATGCCCCGTGTCTCTCTCCTGTTACCCCCCACCCTCTGCTCATGCCCCGTGTCTCCCTTTTGTTGCCCCCACCCCCGCTCATGCCCTGTGTCACCCTCATGTTCCCCCACCCCCGGCTCATACCCCGTGTCTCCCTCTTGTTGCCCCCCACCCCCCGCTCATGCCCCGTATCTCCCTCGTATTCCCCCCACCCCCCGCTCATGCCCCGTGTCTCTCTCCTGTTGCCCCCCACCCCCCGGTCATGCCCTGTGTCTCCCTGCTGTTGCCCCCCACCCCCCGCTCATGCCCCGTGTCTCTCTCCTGTTACCCCCACCCCCCTCTCATGCCCTGTGTCTCTCTGCTGTTACCCCCCACACTCCTCTCATGCCCCGTGTCTCTCTCCTGTTGCCCCCACCCCCGGTCATGCCCTGTGTCTCCCTGCTGTTGCCCCCACCCCCTGCTCATGCCCTGTGTCTCCCTCCTGTTCCCCCCACCCCCTGCTCATGCCCCGTGTCTCCCCTGTTCCCCCCACCCCCGCTCATGCCCCGTGTCTCTCTCCTGTTACCCCCCACCCTCTGCTCATGCCCCGTGTCTCCCTTTTGTTGCCCCTCACCCCCGCTCATGCCCTGTGTCACCCTCATGTTCCCCCACCCCCGGCTCATACCCCGTGTCTCCCTCTTGTTGCCCCCCACCCCCCGCTCATGCCCCGTATCTCCCTCGTATTCCCCCCACCCCCCGCTCATGCCCCGTGTCTTCCTGCTGTTGCCCCCCATCCCCCGCAGGATGGAGAGTTCAACCTTCCAAACCATAAGGTGAGCTTAAACCGGGTTTGGAGGAATAGAGAGGAACAGAGGAGGTAAGGGGGGAGCTAGCACACCATTCTGCAGACTGTTAATCCCCTTTCTCATCTGCAGAAGGATATTCCTACGGGCCAAGGAAGCACGATTTGGAGGTCCTGTCCAATCGGTGTTCCGGGTCCTGCGCATCACGCTAGAAGAGGCCGCAGTAATCCAGACTAGATCAGCGCCCCTTTGGGAACCAGGTGGGCGTTACAGAACGCAAAGCCTCCCTACAAATTCCCACCCAGGCGCTACGGAAACTTATGAGACTGACCAAGTGGCCCAACTACTGGGTGAATTACAGGCCAAGGTACATGCCGCTCGTCAAGAGACTAATGCCCTCAGAAGAGAAGTGATTGTAACAAGGGAAAGGACTGATGACCTGGCTAGACAGCTTTTGCAAGGTCAAGCTGGACAAACTCCTTTACCCGGTTCCGGGGGGAACCCCACTCCTGTGGTTTCCAGTAACCCTGTGCTGATTAATCTACCTGCAAACATGCCGCTGGCCCCACCCGAACGCTTTGCTGGGGACCCCAAACGATTCGCCGTATTCATGAATCAGTGTCGTTTGCACTTCCTATGCAAACCCGGGGCCTTCCCTAATGATCAGACCAAGGTAGCCTTTGTGTTGTCATATCTCAGCGGCTGTGCTGCCGATTGGTCAGTCCCACTGGTAACTCAAGATGACCCGATTCTTCGTGATTTTCAAGGATTTCAAACAAGCATGGAAAGGTTCTTTGCTCGACATTCCCAGGGACAGGCTCTGGATGACGAACTTCTATCTCTGCGACAGGGCAATCAAGACATTCTATCCTACATTGCAACCTTCAATAGACTAATTGTGGAAACTGGTTGGCCAGAGGATAAAAGAATCACGTTATTCTATCGAGGTCTACGCAGAGAACTTAAAGATGTCCTGGCACAAGTTGTAAATCCGCCCCAAGAATGCACTGAATATATAGACTTAGTGGTCCAGTTGGATCACAGGCTGCAAAACAGAAAAGCAGATCGGTCCAAGTTTGAAACCCGGGTGTGGGCCAAAACCCACGCTAACCCCAAGGGGGCTGATGCCTCGGAGCCTATGCAAATCGGAGGAGTTAAAGGACCCCTAACTCAAAAAGAACGGGAAAGAAGACGACAGATGCAATTATGCCTTTATTGTGGGTCCTCAGGACACTTTCTACGAGATTGCCCGGTTAAGCCGCCCAAGAAGGTGGTAGGAGCCGCTGATAAAATCCATGGAAACTCTGTATCGGGAAACGACCACGCCCGGCAAGCGTAGGGGTCCGCTTGTCGAGCTTGAAAACTAACTCTCAGACCTCGCATTTCATTGTGCCAATGGTCCTCATAGATCCGGAACAGCCAAAACAGTTGCATGCTATAAAGGCATACATCGATAGCGGGGCTATAGGAAACTATGTGGATCGAGAATTGGTCTCTAGGATAAACCTCCCTCTGCGTCCTAAAACAAGCAAAGATGTCATCACCACTGTAGATGGAACCGAAATTGCCTCTGGACCGGTAACACATTCCACAGCTGAGGTGACACTTGTAGGTCCGGATGGCCATCGGGAGGCAGTTGTGTTTGATGTGATCAAGGCTCCACAGTTTCAGCTTATTCTCAGAGTCCCTTGGTTAGAGACACATAATCCTCAAATTGATTGTCGAGCAAAGAGAATAACCTTCCCGGATTGTGCACAAACCTGCTACCCAGAAAATCCAAAGATTAATCTAGCATCAGTAACCTCTGTCCCCGTGCAACTACCTCCAGAGTACCAAGACTTTCAGGATGTCTTCCAAAAGGAACAGGACAACACGTTACCTCCCCACAGATCGTACGATTGCCAAATCGATCTGGTGCCCGGTTCACAACCCCCTTGTAGCAGGATTTATGCCCTTACTGAACCTGAGAATCTGCATTTGAGACAATATTTAGATCAATACCTCGCCAATGGTTTCATTCACCCGTCAAAGTCCCCAGCATCTTTAGCTTTGTTCTTCGTGCCTAAAAAAGAGGGCGACCTTAGGACTTGTATCGATTACCGCGCATTGAACCAGATAACTGTTAAAAATCGTTACCCTCTGCCTCTGATCCCTGAACTCCTTGGCCAGGTGAAGGACGCTTGCGTATACACCAAGTTAGATCTCCGGGGGGCTTATCATCTGTTACGAGTAAAAGAAGGTGACGAATGGAAAACAGCCTTCCGTACAAAATATGGACTATTCGAATACCAGGTGATGCCTTTCGGGTTGTGCAACGCGCCTGCTGCCTTCCAATTCTTCATGAATGATGTCCTTAGGGAACTCATCGATGTCTGTGTTATCGTGTATATCGATGACATTCTTGTGTACTCCTCTTCGGAATCTGATCACAGAAAACATGTCAGGGCCGTCCTAGAGAAACTGCGCCAGCACAAACTGTTTGCCAAGCTGGAAAAATGTGCTTTCCATACCACCGAGGTTGAGTTTCTCGGATTCATCCTGACACCTAAAGGGGTCCGAATGGATTCACGGAAAGTGGATGCCATCCTCAAATGGCCATCACCTAGTTCAGTGAAAGGTGTCCAAAGCATGCTTGGTTTTGCCAACTTTTATCGCAGGTTTATCCTGGAGTTTTCACGTGTGGTGCAACCCATCACTGCACTCTTGCGAAAAAATAAACGTTTTGAATGGACCGAGGAAGCCGAACAGGCCTTTAAGGAGTTGAAAGCTAAGTTCACGTCCGCACCTATTTTGAAGCACCCGCGTCCTGATCTCCCATATATAGTCGAAACTGATGCGTCCAGCTTAGCCATGAGAGCTGTCCTGTCTCAGAGAGACCCTGAAACCAACCAACTGCACCCTGTAGCATTTTAGTCCAGAAAGTTCTCACCGCTGGAGATAAATTATGTGATTACCGATAAGGAACTATTAGCCATTAAGTCCGCCTTTAAGGCTTGGCGGCATTATCTCCTCGGCGCCCGGCATACCATCACCGTGATCACTGATCACCGACATTTAGAATATTTAAAAATTGCCAAGGCCCAATCGTCTCGACAGCTCCGATGGGCTTTGTTCTTTGCTGAGTTCGATTTTGTAATCACCTACCGCCCCGGTTCTAAGAATGGTAAGGCGGACGTTCTATCCCGAATTGGAATGGAAGAAATAGACACAAACTCAGAACCTGTGCCGATAATTCCCGAACAAAGAATTTTGGGAATAACCACTTTACAAACCCTTGAAGATATTCAAGCACGAGTAAAACAAGTCCTGGACTCTTCAGCCTTGCAGGATTGGATCAAAAAGGGGTCTAACTTTTCAGTCAAGGATGGCTTACCTCACTTCCAAGGGCGCTTATTTTTGCCAGAAAAGGAATTGCAAGAACTGGTTATTTCCCGTCATCATGACACCCTTACGGAAGGACATCCTGGCATTGCCAAAACTGAGGAAAAGGTTAGACGACAATTCTGGTGGCCTTCCTGGCGAAAGGATATTAAATCTTTCGTGATGTCCTCTGGAGTTTGTGCCCAAAACAAAGGTCAAAAGACAAAACCCGCCGGTCTTCTTCAGCCCTTAGACATTCCACCAGCACCTTGGCACACCCTGTCACTAGATTTTATCACGGACCTGCCCTCTTGTAATGGTTACAATACTATTCTGGTCGTGGTGGATTTATTTTCCAAAATGGCCCACTTTATTCCGTTGAAAGGATTACCTTCAGCCTTTGTTCTTGCCAAGGAATTCCTCGAGAATATCATACGTTTGCATGGATTCCCGTCCATACTAGTCTCCGATCGGGGAAGCCAGTTTATTTCTCATTTTTGGAAAAAGTGTTGTCAGCTGGCACAAATCGACGTAAGACTCTCGACCAGCCACCACCCACAGACCGATGGTCAGACGGAGAGAACGAACCAGACCCTTGAACAATTTCTACGATGTATGTTGCACCAATCGGAGGGTAATTGGAAGGATATTCTGTGGGTGGCTGAATATGCTTATAATAACTCGATACACTCTGGAACGGGTCAAAGCCCCTTTTTTACCCTATATGGACATCACCCTCGTACTTCAGACTTGGACTCACCTTCGAGCCTTGAAATGCCCGCAGTGGATCATTTGCATTCTCCGATAACTCAAGCCTTCAAGGATGCAACTGCACATTTGCAACATGCGAAAGAGAAATACAAAAAGAATGCAGATCTACATCGAAAGGAGGCGCCTCCGTACCAAATTGGGGATCAAGTATGGTTGGCTACCAAACACTTATCGTTCAATGGACCTCGAACTTTTAATCCAAGGTATTTAGGCCCTTACTCAATCAAAGCTATAATTAACCCAGTAGCAGTCAAGCTCGATCTACCAGCCAACATGCAGATTCACCCCGTTTTTCATGTGTCACTTTTGAAACCAGTACAACCAGGAACCAGATTAATAAAGCCACCAGACCCAATCCTGATAGATGGAGAGCCAGAATTCGAAGTAAAGAACATTTTGGATTCCAAAATCTTAAAATCAAAGCTTTTCTATCTAATTGATTGGAAAGAGTACGGGCCTCAGGAAAGGTCTTGGGAACCCAGTGATCACGTACATGCACCTCGGCTGGTAAAAAGGTTCCATCTGAATTTCCCAAACAAACCGAAACCTCCAGAAGGAACGACCTTGGGAGGGGCCTTGGGGGGGAGTGCTGTCATGATGCCTACCCCCGGAGCATCAGGCCAGGCCCAGCACCCCTGGAAGCAGGCATCATGCCCTCGGGTAAAAGCCCAGCGGCCCCTTATAGGGACTCTTTGGACTCAGTCCTGGCGCCTTTGGCACCAGGCTCATGTTGGACATCAGTCCTGGCGCCATACACGCCAGGCTCATAAAGGGAGGTGTTTTGTGCACTTACCTGATGCAGACCATGCTGCATGCTTCAGGCCTTCCTGAGACCTGAAAGGGACTATTTTTTCATAGGATCTATTTTTCACTCGGGCGTGGCCAGGGAAGGATACATACCTAGTTGGGGAAGGATACATACCTGGGACTTCTTTGGAGGCTATTTAAGCCACGCCCAGACAGCAGCTCATGCTTCGCGTTGTTCTGCTTCGTGCAGCTTAACGCTCACCGTGTCTGCTCCTGCTCCTGGACTACAGCCACGCCCGTCTTGAACCTGGAAGACCTGCAAGGAAGGAAGAGGAGAGAAAGGTGAAAACCAAGGATTATTTCAAGCTTCTTACCTGCATCTGGAATCTTCTCGCCAGCATCCCTGAAGGAAGACTTCAATTTAAAAGCATTGCGTTGCTCGCTGCAGCGCCACGCTTCACTCACCTGTCCTGTCCTCGAGACATCTCCCGGCTCCATCGCGGCTGTCAGCATCGGACGCCACATCTCTGCACCTAGGGAAGAGAGGAAGAAACAAAAGGTGAGCAGAAGGACACACAGAAGGAAAGCCTGATTAACAGCCATAATACTTACTGGCTTTTCTTCCACATTTCGGGTTGGCGCCGCGCCGTTGGCAGGTACCGTACCCCGGCCCCTATGGGGAAAGGACTAGAGACATTTCAGAGGAATGATAAGGACATCTAGAGGGATCGCCCTCATTACTACTCACCTCGGCAGGTTAACCCCTCGACGCATCGCCTTCATTCTGCACCTGAAATAAAGGACAGATCACAGGTGAGAAAGACAGCATAAAGGGGGCTTCACTTGTACTTTGAACTTTCATACTTACGGCGCATCGCTCAGGAAAGTCAAGTGGATTTTGCAAGCGCCATTCTGAAAACCAGTGAAGTAACTGGACGAACGTGCGCCCCTGCACCAGAAGCAGGATGGAGAGTTCAACCTTCCAAACCATAAGGTGAGATTAAACCGGGTTTGGAGAAATAGAGAGGAACGGAGGAGGTAAGGGGGGAGCTAGCACACCATTCTGCAGACTGTTAATCCCCTTTCTCATCTGCAGACGGATATTCCTACGGGCCAAGGAAGCACGATTTGGAGGTCCTGTCCAATCGGTGTTCCGGGTCCTGCGCATCATGCTAGAAGAGGCCGCAGTAATCCAGACTAGATCAGCGCCCCCGTGGGAACCAGGTGGGCGTTACAGTGTCTCTCTCGTGTTCCCCCCACCCCTCACTCATGCCCCGTGTCTCTCTCCTGTTACCCCCTTTCATTCCCGTGTCTCTCTCCTGTTACCCCCCACCCCCTCTCATGCCCCGTGTCTCTCTCCTGTTGCCCCCCAACCCCCGGTCATGCCCTATGTCTCCCTGCTGTTGCCCCCCACCCCCCGCTCATGCCCAGTGTCTCTCTCCTGTTACCCCCACCGCCCTCTCATGCCCCGTGTCTCTCTCCTGTTACCCCCCACCCCCTCTCATGCCCCGTGTCTCTCTCCTGTTGCCCCCCACCCCACGGTCATGCCCTGTGTCTCCCTGCTGTTGCCCCCCGCTCATGCCCCGTGTCTCTCTCCTGTTACCCCCACCCCCTCTCATGCCCCGTGTCTCTCTCCTGTTACCCCTACACCCCTCTCATGCCCTGTGTCTCTCTCCTGTTGCCCCCTGCCCCCGGTCATGCCCTGTGTCTCCCTGCTGTTGCCCCCCACCCCCTGCTCATGCCCCGTGTCTCCCTCCTGTTCCCCCCACCCCCTGCTCATGCCCCGTGTCTCCCCTGTTCCCCCACCCCCGTTCATGCCCCGTGTCTCCCTCCTGTTCCCCCCACCCCCGCTCATGCCCCGTGTCTCCATCCTGTTGCCCCCCACACCCCACTCATGCCCCGTGTATCTCTCCTGTTACCCCCCACCCCCCCGCTCATGCCCCGTGTCTCCCTTTTGTTGCCCCCCACCCCCACTCATGCCCTGTGTCACCCTCATGTGCCCCCCAACCCCCGCTCATACCCCGTGTCTCCCTCTTGTTGCCCCCCACCCCCGCTCATGCCCGGTATCTCCCTCGTGTTTCCCCCACCCCCGCTCATTCCCCGTGTCTTGCTGCTGTTGTCCCACATCCCCAGCTCATGCTCTCGCCTGTTGCCCCCACCCCCCGGTCATGCCACGTGTCTACCTGCTGTTGCCCTCCACCCCCCGGTCATGCCCCGTGTCTCCCTGCTGTTGCCCCCACCCCCTGCTCATGCCCCTTGTCTCTCTCCTGTTACCCACCCGCCCCCCGCTCATGCCCCGTGTCTCCCTTGTGTTCCCCCCACCCCCCGCTCATGCCCCGTGTCTCCCTCCTGTTCCCCCTCACCCCATGCTCATGCCCCGTGTCTCTCCTGTTACCCCCCACCCCCCTCTCATGCCCCGTGTCTCCCTGGTGTTCCCCCCACCTACGCTCATGCCCTGTGTCTCCCTGCTGTTGCCACCCACCCCCTGCTCATGCCCCGTGTCTCCCTCCTGTTGCCCCCAGCCCCCGCTTATGCCCCGTGTCTCTCTCCTGTTACCCCCATCCCCCACTCATGCCCTGTGTAACCCTCGTATTACCCCCACCCCCCGCTCATGCCCCGTGTCTCCCTGCTGTTGCCCCCCAACCCCGCTCATGCCCCGTGTCTCCCTCGTGTTCCCCCCACCGCCCGCTCATGCCCCGTGTCTCCCTCCTGTTGCCCCCCACCCCCTGCTCATGCCCCGTGTCTCTCTCCTGTTACCCCTACCGCCCGCTCATGCCCCGTGTCTCCCTCTTGTTGCCCCCCACCCCCCACTCATGCCCCCCAGCCCCCGCTCATGCCCCGTGTCTCTCTCCTGTTCCTGTTACCCCCCACCCCCCACTCATGCCCTGTGTATCCCTCGTATTCCCCCACCCCCCGCTCATGCCCCGTGTCTCCCTGCTGTTGCCCCCCACCCCCGCTCATGCCCCGTGTCTCCCTCGTGTTCCCCCCACCGCTTGCTCATGCCCCGTGTCTCCCTCCTGTTACCCCCCACTCCCCGCTCATGCCCTGTGTCTCTCTCCTGTTACCCCCACCCCCTGCTCATGCCCCGTGTCTCTCTCCTGTTACCACCCGTTCATTCCCTGTCTCTCTCCTGTTACCCCCCACCCCCCTCTCATACCCTGTGTCTCTCTCATGTTGCCCCCCAACCCCCGGTCATGCTCTGTGTCTCCCTGCTGTTGCCCCCCACCCCCCGCTCATGCACCGTGTCTCTCTCCTGTTACACTCACCGCCCACTCATGCCCCGTGTCTCTCTCCTGTTGCCCCCCACCCCTGGTGATGCCCCGTGCCTCCCTTCTGTTGCCCCCACCCCCGGTCATGCCCTGTGTCTCCCTGCTGCTGCCCCCCACCCCCCACTCATGCCCCGTGTCTCTCTCCTGTTACCCCCCCACCCCCTCTCATGCCCCGTGTCTCCCTCGTGTTCCCACCACCCCCGCTCATGCCCCGTGTCTCTCTCCTGTTGCCCCCACCCCCTGCTCATGCCCCGTGACTCTCTCCTGTTACCCCCACCCCCCGCTCATGCCCCGTGTCTCCATCTTGTTGCCCCCCAACCCCCAATCATGCCCTTTGTCTCCCTCGCTCCCTCGTGGTCCCCCCAGCCCCCGCTCATGCCCCGTGTCTCCCTCTTGTTCCCCCTACCCCCCGCCATTGCCCCGTGTTTCCCTGCTGTTGCCCCCCACCCCCCGTTCATGCCCTGTGTCTCCCTCCTGTTCCCCCCACTCCCCGCTCATGCCCCGTGTCTCCCTCCTGTTGCCCCCCACCCCCTGCTCATGCCCCGTGTCTCTCTACTGTTACCCCCACCCCCCGCTCATGCCCCGTGTCTCCATCTTGTTGCCCCCCAAACCCCCACTCATGCCCTTTGTCTCCCTCGCTCCCTCGTGGTCCCCCCACCCCCTGCTCATGCCCCGTGTCTCCCCTGTTCCCCCCACCCCCCGTTCATGCCCTGTGTCTCCCTCCTGTTCCCCCCACCCCCGCTCATGCCCTGTGTCTCCATTCTGTTGCCCCCCACACCCTGCTCATGCCCCGTGTCTCTCTCCTGTTACCCCCCACCACCCCGCTCATGCCCCGTGTCTCCCTTTTGTTGCCCCCCACCCCCGCTCATGCCCTGTGTCACCCTCATGTTCCCCCCACCACCCGCTCATACCCCGTGTCTCCCTCTTGTTGCCCCCGCTCATGCCCCGTATCTCCCTCGTATTCCCCCCACCCCCCGCTCATGCCCCGTGTCTTCCTGCTGTTTCCCCCCATCCCTCGCTCATGCCCCGTGTCTCTCGCCTGTTGCCCGCACCCCGGTCATGCCCCGTGTCTCCCTGCTGTTGCCCTCCACCCCCCGGTCATGCCCCGTGTCTCCCTGCTGTTGCCCCCCACCCCCTGCTCATGCCCCGTGTCTCCCTCCTGTTACCCCCCACCCCCCGCTCATGCCCCGTGTCTCCCTCGTGTTCCCGCCACCCCCTGCTCATGCCCCATGTCTCTCCTGTTACCCCCCACCCCCCTCTCATGCCCTGTGTCTCCCTCATGTTCCCCCCACCCCCGCTCATGCCCTATGTCTCCCTGCTGTTGCCCCCCACCCCCTGCTCATGCCCCATGTCTCCCTCCTGTTGCCCCTAGCCCCCGCTCATGCCCCGTGTCTCTCTCCTGTTACCCCCCCACCCCCCGTTCATGCCCTGTGTATCCCTCATATTCCCCCCACCCCCCGCTCATGCCCTGTGTCTCCTTGCTGTTGCCCCCCACCCCCGCTCATGCCCCGTGTCTCCCTCGTGTTCCCCCCACCGCCCGCTCATGCCCCGTGTCTCCCTCCTGTTGCCCCCCACCCCATGCTCATGCCCCGTATCTCTCTCCTGTTACCCCCACCGCCCTCTCATGCCCTGTGTCTCTCTCCTGTTGCCCCCCACCCCTGGTGATGCCCCGTGCCTCCCTTCTGTTGCCCCCACCCCCGGTCATGCCCTGTGTCTCCCTGCTGCTGCCCCCCACCCCCCGCTCATGCCCCGTGTCTCTCTCCTGTTACCCCCCCACCCACTCTCATGCCCCGTGTCTCCCTCGTGTTCCCCCCACCCCCGCTCATGCCCCGTGTCTCTCTCCTGTTGCCCCCACCCCCTGCTCATGCCCCGTGTCTCTCTCCTGTTACCCCCACCCCCCGCTCATGCCCCGTGTCTCCATCTTGTTGCCCCCAACCCCCAATCATGCCCTTTGTCTCCCTCGCTCCCTCGTGTTCCCCCCACCCCCGCTCATGCCCCGTGTCTCTCTCCTGTTGCCCCCACCCCCTGCTCATGCCCCGTGTCTCTCTCCTGTTACCCCCACCCCCCGCTCATGCCCCGTGTCTCCCTCCTGTTGCCCCCCACCCCCTGCTCATGCCCCGTGTCTCTCTCCTGTTACCCCCACCCCCCGCTCATACCCCGTGTCTCCATCTTGTTGCCCCCAACCCCCAATCATACCCTGTGTCTCCCTGCTGTTGGCCCCCGCTCATGCCCTGTGTCTCTCTCCTGTTACCCCCCACTCCCCTCTAATGCCCCGTGTCTCCCTCATGTTCCCCCCACCCCCCGCTCATGCCCCGTGTCTCCCTGCTGTTTCCCCCCACCCCCCGGTCATGCCCGTGTCTCCCTCCTGTTGCCCCCAGCCCCCGCTCATGCCCCGTGTCTCTCTCCTGTTACTCCCCACTCCCCGCTCATGCCCTGTGTCTCCCTTATGTTCCCCCAGCCCCCGCTCATGCCCCGTGTCTCTCTCCTGTTACCCCCACCCCCGTTCATGCCCTGTGTATCCCTCGTATTCCCCCCACCCCTCGCTCATGCCCCGTGTCTCCCTGCTGTTGCCCCCCACCCCCGCTCATGCCCCGTGTCTCCCTCGTGTTCCCCCCACCGCCCGCTCATGCCCCGTGTCTCCCTCCTGTTGCCCTCCACCCCCTGCTCATGCCCCGTGTGTCCCTCTTGTTGCCCCTACCCCCACTCATGCCCCCTGTCTCTCTCTTGTTCCCCCCAGCCCCTGCTCATGCCCCATGGCTCTCTCCTGTTACCCCCTGTTCATTCCCCGTGTCTCTCTCCTGTTACCCCCCACCCCCTCTCATGCCCCGTGTCTCTCTCCTGTTGCCCCCCAACCCGAGGTCATTCCCTGTGTCTCCCTGCTGTTGCCCCCCACCCCCGCTCATGCCCCATGTCTCTCTCCTGTTACCCCCACCGCCCTCTCATGCACTGTGTCTCTCTCCTGTTACCCCCCTCCCATGCCCCGTGTCTCTCTCCTGTTGCCCCCACCCCCCGGTCATACCCGTATGCCCCGTGTCTCTCGCCTGTTGCCCCCACCCCCCGGTCATACCCCGTGTCTCCCTTCTGTTGCCCCCACCCCCGATCATGCCCTGTGTCTCCCTGCTGTTGCCCCCCACCCCCGCTCATGCCCCTTGTCTCTCTCCTGTTACCCCCTACCCCCTCTCATGCCCTGTGTCTCCCTCGTGTTCCCCACACCCCCGCTCATGCCAAGTGTCTTCCTGCTGTTTCCCCCCACCCCCCAGTCATGCCCTGTGTCTGCCTGCTGCTGCCCCCCACCCCCGCTCATGCCCCGTGTCTCCCTCATGTTCCCGCAACCCCCCGCTCATGCCCCGTGTCTCCCTCATGTTCCCGCAACCCCCCGCTCATGCCCCGTTTCTCTCTCCTGTTGCTCCCCACCACCTGCTCATGCCCCGTGTCTCCCTGCTGTTGCCCCCCAGCCCCCGTTCATGCCCCGTGTCTCCCTCACGTTCCCCCCACCTCCCGCTCATGCCCCGTGTCTCCCTCCTGTTACCCCACCCCCCGCTCATGCCCCATGTCTCCCACTTGTTACCCCCCAACCCCCCACTCATGCCCCGTGTCTCTCTCGTGTTCCCCCCACCGCCTGCTCATGCCCCGTGTCTCCCTCCTGTTACCCCCCACTCCCCGCTCATGCCCTGTGTCTCTCTCCTGTTACCCCCACCCCCCGCTCATGCCCTGTGTCTCCCTCTTGTTGCCCCCCACCCCCCACTCATGCCCCGTGTCTCCCTCTTGTTCCCCCCACCCCCTGCTCATGCCCCGTGTCTCTCTCCTGTTACCCCCCACCCCCCTCTCATACCCTGTGTCTCTCTCATGTTGCCCCAACCCCCGGTCATGCTCTGTGTCTCCCTGCTGTTGCCCCCCACCCCCCGCTCATGCACCGTGTCTCTCTCCTGTTACACCCACCGCCCTCTCATGCCCCGTGTCTCTCTCCTGTTGCCCCCCACCCCCGGTGATGCCCCGTGCCTCCCTTCTGTTGCCCCCACCCCCTGGTCATGCCCTGTGTCTCCCTGCTGCTGCCCCCCACCCCCCGCTCATGCCTCGTGTCTCTCTCCTGTTACCCCCCACCCCCTCTCATGCCCCGTGTCTCCCTCGTGTTCCCCCCACCCCCGCTCATGCCAAGTGTCTCCCTGCTGTTTCCCCCACCCCCCGGTCATGCCCCGTGTCTCCCTGCTGTTGCCCTCCACCCCCGCTCATGCCCCGTGTCTCCCTCATGTTCCCGCAATCCCTCGCTCATGCCCGGTGTCTCCCTGCTGTTGCCCCCCACCCCCGCTCATGCCCCGTGTCTCTCTCCTGTTGCCCCCACCCCCTGCTCATGCCCCGTGTCTCTCTCCTGTTACCCCCCCGCTCATGCCCCGTGTCTCCATCTTGTTGCCCCCCAACCCCCAATCATGCCCTTTGTCTCCCTCGCTCCCTCGTGGTCCCCCCACCCCCCGCTCATGCCCCGTGTCTCCCTCTTGTTCCCCCCACCCCCCGCTCATGCCCCGTGTTTCCCTGCTGTTGCCCCCCACCCCTGTTCATGCCCTGTGTCTCCCTGCTGTTCCCCCCACCCCCGCTCATGCCCCGTGTCTCCCTCCTGTTGCCCCCCGCCCCCTGCTCATGACCCGTGTCTCTCTCCTGTTACCCCCACCCCCCGCTCATGCCCCGTGTCTCCATCTTGTTGCCCCCCAACCCCCCACTCATGCCCTTTGTCTCCCTCGCTCCCTCATTGTCCCCCACCCCCTGCTCATGCCCCGTGTCTCCCCTGTTCCCCCCACCCCCCGTTCATGCCCTGTGTCTCCCTCCTGTTCCCCCCACCCTGCTCATGCCCCGTGTCTCCATTCTGTTGCCCCCCACGCCCCGCTCATGCCCCGTGTCTCTCTCCTGTTACCCCACACCACCCCGCTCATGCCCCGTGTCTCCCTTTTGTTGCCCCCCACCCCCGCTCATGCCCTGTGTCACCCTCATGTTCCCTCCACCCCCCGCTCATACCCCATGTCTCCCTCTTGTTGCCCACCGCTCATGCCCCGTATCTCCCTCGTGTTCCCCCCACCCCCTGCTCATGCCCCGTGTCTCCCTCGTGTTCCCCCCACCCCCTGCTCATGCCCCGTATCTCTCCTGTTACCCCCACCCCCCTCTCATGCCCCGTGTCTCCCTCGTGTTCCCCCCACCCCCGCTCATGCCCTGTGTCTCCCTGCTGTTGCCCCCCACCCCCTGCTCATGCCCCGTGTCTCCCTCCTGTTGCCCCCAGCCCCCGCTCATGCCCCGTGTCTCTCTCCTGTTACCCCCCACCCCCCGTTCATGCCCTGTGTATCCCTCATATTCCCCCCACCCCCCGCTCATGCCCTGTGTCTCCCTGCTGTTGCCCCCGATCCCCGCTCATGCCCTGTGTCTCCCTCGTGTTCCCCCCACCGCCCGCTCATGCCCCGTGTCTCCCTCCTGTTGTCCCCCACCCCCTGCTCATGCCCCGTGTCTCTCTCGTGTTCCCCCCACCCCCCGCTCATGCCCCGTGTCTCTCTCCTGTTACCCCCTGTTCATTCCCCGTGTCTCTCTCCTGTTACCCCCCACCCCCTCTCATGCCCCGTGTCTCTCTCCTGTTGCCCCCAACCCGAAGTCATGCCCTGTGTCTCCCTGCTGTTGCCCCCCACCCCCCGCTCATGTCCCGTGCCTCTCTCCTGTTACCCCCACCGCCCTCTCATGCACCATGTCTCTCTCCTGTTACCCCCCACCCCCCTCTCATGCCCCGTATCTCTCTCCTGTTGCCCCCACCCCCCGGTCATAACCCGTGTCTCCCTTCTGTTGCCCCCACCCCCGATCATGCCCTATGTCTCCCTACTGTTGCCCCCCACCCCCGCTCATGCCCCGTGTCTCCCTCGTGTTCCCCCCACCCCCGCTCATGCCAAGTGTCTTCCTGCTGTTTCCCCCCACCCCCCAGTCATGCCCCGTGTCTGCCTGCTGCTGCCCCCATCCCCGCTCATGTACCGTGTCTCCCTCGTGTTCCCGCAACCCCCCGCTCATGCCCCGTGTCTCCCTGCTGTTACCCCCGCCCCCTGCTCATGCCCCGTTTCTCTCTCCTGTTGCCCCCCACCACCCGCTCATGCCCCGTGTCTCTCCCTGCTGTTGCCCCCCAGCCCCCGCTCATGCCCCGTGTCTCCCTCATGTTCCCCCCACCCCCGCTCATGCCCCGTGTCTCCCTCCTGTTGCCCCCCACCCCCTGCTCATGCCCCATGTCTCTCTCCTGTTACCCCCACCCCCTGCTCATGCCCCGTGTCTCCCTCTTGTTGCCCCCCAACCCCCCACTCATGCCCCGTGTATCCCTCGTGTTCTCCCCACCCCCTGCTCATGCCCCGTGTCTCCCTCTTGTTCCACCCACCCCCCGCTCATGCCCCGTGTCTCCCTGCTGTTGCCCCCACCCCCCGCTCATGCCCCGTGTCTCCCTCTTGTTCCACCCACCCCCCGCTCATGCCCCGTGTCTCCCTCCTGTTGCCCCCCACCCCCTGCTCATGCCCCATGTCTCTCTCCTGTTACCCCCACCCCCTGCTCATGCCCCGTGTCTCCCTCTTGTTGCCTCCCAACCCCTCACTCATGCCCCGTGTCTCCCTCGTGTTCCCCCCACCCCCTGCTCATGCCCCGTGTCTCCCTCTTGTTCCACCCACCCCCCTCTCATGCCCCGTGTCTCCCTGCTGTTGCCCCCACCCCCCGCTCATGCCCCATGTCTCTCTCCTGTTACCCCCACTCATGCCCCGTGTCTCTCTCCTGTTACCCCCCACCCCCCTCTCATGCCCCGTGTCTCTCTCCTGTTGCCCCCCACCCCACGTGCATGCCCTGTGTCTCCCTGCTGTTGCCCCCCACCCCCGTTCATGCCCCGTGTCTCTTTCCTGTTACCCCCACCCCCCTCTCATGCCCCGTGTCTCTCTCCTGTTACCCCCCACACCCCTCTCCTGCCCCGTGTCTCTCTCCTGTTGCCCCCCACCCCCCGGTCATGCCCTGTGTCTCCCTGCTGTTGGCCCCCTCTCATGCCCCGTGTCTCCCTCATGTTCCCCCCACCCCCCGCTCATGCCCCGTGTCTCCCTGCTATTTCCCCCCACCCCCCGGTCATGCCCTGTGTCTCCCTGCTGTTGCCCTCCACCCCCGCTCATGCCCCGTGTCTCCCTCGTGTTCCCCCAACTCCCCCTTCATGCCCCGTGTCCCCCTCCTGTTCCCCCCACCCCCTGCTCATGCCCCGTGTCTCTCCTGTTACCCCCCACCCCCTCTCATGCTCCGTGTCTCCCTCGTGTTCCCCCCAACCCCCGCTCATGCCCGTGTCTCCCTCCTGTTGCCCCCAGCCCCCGCTCATGCCCCGTGTCTCTCTCCTGTTACTCCCCACTCCCCGCTCATGCCCCGTGTCTCCCTCATATTCCCCCCAACCCGCTCATGCCCCGTGTCTCCCTTATGTTCCCCCAGCCCCCGCTCATGCCCCGTGTCTCTCTCCTGTTACCCCCCACCCCCCGTTCATGCCCTGTGTATCCCTCGTATTCCCCCCACCCCCAGCTCATGCCCCGTGTCTCCCTGCTGTTGCCCCCCACCCCCGCTCATGCCCCGTGTCTCCCTCGTGTTCCCCCACCGCCCGCTCATGCCCCGTGTCTCCCTCCTGTTGCCCCCCACCCCCTGCTCATGCCCCGTGTCTCCCTCTTGTTGCCCCCACCCCCCACTCATGCCCCCTGTCTCTCTCGTGTTCCCCGCACCCCCGCTCATGCCCCATGTCTCTCTCCTTTTACCCCCTGTTCATTCCCCGTGTCTCTCTCCTGTTACCCCCCACCCCCTCTCATGCCCCGTGTCTCTCTCCTGTTTTGCCCCCCAACCCGAGGTCATTCCCTGTGTCTCCCTGCTGTTGCCCCCACCCCCCGCTCATGCCCCATGTCTCTCTTCTGTTACCCCCACTGCCCTCTCATGCACCGTGTCTCTCTCCTGTTACCCCCCTCTCATGCCCCGTGTCTCTCTCCTGTTGCCCCCACCCCCACGGTCATACCCGTATGCCCCGTGTCTCTCACCTGTTGCCCCCACCCCCCGGTCATACCCCGGGTCTCCCTTCTGTTGCCCCCACCCCCGATCATGCCCTGTGTCTCCCTGCTGTTGCCCCCACCCCCGCTCATGCCCCTTGTCTCTCTCCTGTTACCCCCACCCCCTCTCATGCCCCGTGTCTCCCTCGTGTTCCCCCCACCCCCGCTCATGCCCTGTGTCTTCCTGCTGTTTCCCTCCACCCCCCAGTCATGCCCTGTGTCTGCCTGCTGCTGCCCCCCACCCCCGCTCATGCCCCGTGTCTCCCTCATGTTCCCGCAACCCCCCGCTCATGCCCCGTGTCTCCCTGCTGTTGCCCCCCACCCCCCGCTCATGCCCCTTGTCTCTCTCCTGTTGCCCCCCACCACCTGCTCATGCCCCATGTCTCCCTGCTGTTGCCCCCCAGACCCGTTCATGCCCTGTGTCTCCCTCATGATCCCCCCACCCCCCGCTCATGCCCCGTGTCTCCCTCCTGTTGCCCCCCACCCCCTGCTCATGCCCCGTGTCTCTCTCCTGTTACCCCCACCACCCGCTCATGCCCCGTGTCTCCCTCTAGTTGCCCCTCAACCCCCCACTCATGCCCCGTGTCTCCCTCGTGTTCCCCCCACCCCCTGCTCATGCCCCGTGTCTCCCTCTTGTTCCACCCACCCCCCGCTCATGCCCCGTGTCTCCCTGCTGTTGCCCCCACCCCCCGCTCATGCCCCATGTCTCTCTCTTGTTACCCCCCACTCAAGCCCTGTGTCTCTCTCCTGTTACCCCCCACCCCCCCTCATGCCCCGTGTCTCTCTCCTGTTGCCCCCCACCCCACGTGCATGCCCTGTGTCTCCCTGCTGTTGCCACCCACCCCCGTTCATGCCCCGTGTCTCTTTCCTGTTACCCCACCCCCCTCTCATGCCCTGTGTCTCTCTCCTGTTACCCCCACACCCCTCTCATGCCCCGTGTCTCTCTCCTGTTGCCCCCCATCCCCCGGTCATGCCCTGTGTCTCCCTGCTGTTGCCCCCCACCCCCTGCTCATGCCCCGTGTCTCTCTCCTGTTGCCCCCTACCCCCGGTCTGCCCTGTGTCTCCCTGCTGTTGCCCCCCACCCCCCGCTCATGCCCCGTGTCTCCCTCCTGTTCCCCTCACCCCCTGCTCATGCCCCGTGTCTCCCCTGTTCCCCCCACCCCCTGTTCATGCCCCGTGTCTCCCTCCTGTTCCCCCCACCCCCGCTCATGCCCCGTGTCTCCATCCTGTTGCCCCCCACACCCCGCTCATGCCCCGTGTATCTCTCCTGTTACCCCCCACCCCCCCGCTCATGCCCCGTGTCTCCCTTTTGTTGCCCCCCACCCCCGTTCATGCCCTGTGTCACCCTCATGTGCCCCCCACCCCCCGCTCATACCCCGTGTCTCCCTCTTGTTGCCACCCACCCCCCGCTCATGCCCGGTATCTCCCTCGTGTTTCCCCCACCCCCCGCTCATGCCCCGTGTCTTCCTGCTGTTGCCCCACATCCCCCGCTCATGTACCGTGTCTCTCGCCTGTTGCCCCCACCCCCCGGTCATGCCCCGTGTCTACCTGCTGTTGCCCTCCACCCCCGGTCATGCCCCGTGTCTCCCTGCTGTTGCCCCCACCCCCTGCTCATGCCCCGTGTCTTTCTCCTGTTACCCCCCCACCCCCCGCTCATGCCCCGTGTCTCCCTTGTTTTCCCCCAACCCCCGCTCATGCCCCGTGTCTCCCTCCTGTTCCCCCTCACCCCATGCTCATGCCCCGTGTCTCTCCTGTTACCCCCCACCCCCCTCCCATGTCCCGTGTCTCCCTCATGTTCCCCCCACCCCCGCTCATGCCCTGTGTCTCCCTGCTGTTGCCCTCCACCCCCTGCTCATGCCCCGTGTCTCCCTCCTGTTGCCCCCAGCCCCCGCTTATGCCCCGTGTCTCTCTCCTGTTACCCCCCATCCCCCGCTCATGCCCTGTGTAACCCTTTTATTCCCCCCACCCCCCCGCTCATGCCCCGTGTCTCCCTGCTGTTGCCCCCCACCCCCGCTCATGCCCCGTGTCTCCCTCGTGTTCCCCCCACCCCCGCTCATGCCCCGTGTCTCCCTCCTGTTGCCCCCCACTCCCTGCTCATGCCCCGTGTCTCTCTCCTGTTACCCCCACCGCCCGCTCATGCCCCGTGTCTCCCTCTTGTTGCCCCCACCCCCCACTCATGCCCACCCAGCCCCCGCTCATGCCCCGTGTCTCTCTCCTGTTCCTGTTACCCCCCACTCATGCCCTGTGTATCCCTCGTATTCCCCCCACTCCCCGCTCATGCCCCGTGTCTCCCTGCTGTTCCCCCCACCCCCGCTCATGCCCCGTGTCTCCCTCATGTTCCCCCCACCGCCCGCTCATGCCCCGTGTCTCCCTCCTGTTACCCCACACTCCCCTCTCATGCCCTGTGTCTCTCTCCTGTTACCCCCACACCCCTCTCATGCCCTGTGTCTCCCTCTTGTTGCCCCCCACCCCCCACTCATGCCCCATGTCTCCCTCTTGTTCCCCCCACCCCTGCTCATGCCCCGTGTCTCTCTCCTGTTACCCCCGTTCATTCCCTGTCTCTCTCCTGTTACCCCCACCCCCTCTCATACCCTGTGTCTCTCTCATGTTGCCCCCCAACCCCCAGTCATGCTCTGTGTCTCCCTGCTGTTGCCCCCCACCCCCTGCTCATGAACCGTGTCTATCTCCTGTTACACCCACCGCCCACTCATGCCCCATGTCTCTCTACTGTTGCCCCCCACCCCCGGTGATGCCCCGTGCCTCCCTTCTGTTGCCCCCACCCCCCGGTCATGCCCTGTGTCTCCCTGCTGCTGCCCCCCACCCCCCGCTCATGCCCCGTGTCTCTCTCCTGTTACCCCCCACCCCCTCTCATGCCCCGTGTCTTCCTCGTGTTCCCCCCACACCCGGTCATGCCCCGTGTCTCCCTGCTGTTGCCCTCCACCGCCTCTCATGCCCCGTGTCTCCCTCATGTTCCCGCAATCCCCCGCACATGCCCCGTGTCTCCCTCATGTTCCCGCAATCCCCCGCACATGCCCCGTGTCTCCCTGCTGTTGCCCCCCCCCGCTCATGCCCCGTGTCTCTCTCCTGTTGCCCTCACCCCCTGCTCAAGCCCCGTGTCTCTCTCCTGTTACCCCCTGTTCATTCCCCGTGTCTCTCTCCTGTTACCCCCCACCCCCTCTCATGCCCCGTGTCTCTCTCCTGTTGCCCCCAACCCGAAGTCATGCCCTGTGTCTCCCTGCTGTTGCCCCCCACCCCCCGCTCATGTCCCGTGCCTCTCTCCTGTTACCCCCACCGCCCTCTCATGCACCATGTCTCTCTCCTGTTACCCCCCACCCCCCTCTCATGCCCCGTATCTCTCTCCTGTTGCCCCCACCCCCCGGTCATAACCCGTGTCTCCCTTCTGTTGCCCCCACCCCCGATCATGCCCTATGTCTCCCTACTGTTGCCCCCCACCCCCGCTCATGCCCCGTGTCTCCCTCGTGTTCCCCCCACCCCCGCTCATGCCAAGTGTCTTCCTGCTGTTTCCCCCCACCCCCCAGTCATGCCCCGTGTCTGCCTGCTGCTGCCCCCATCCCCGCTCATGTACCGTGTCTCCCTGCTGTTACCCCCGCCCCCTGCTCATGCCCCGTTTCTCTCTCCTGTTGCCCCCCACCACCCGCTCATGCCCCGTGTCTCTCCCTGCTGTTGCCCCCCAGCCCCCGCTCATGCCCCGTGTCTCCCTCATGTTCCCCCCACCCCCGCTCATGCCCCGTGTCTCCCTCCTGTTGCCCCCCACCCCCTGCTCATGCCCCATGTCTCTCTCCTGTTACCCCCACCCCCTGCTCATGCCCCGTGTCTCCCTCTTGTTGCCCCCCAACCCCCCACTCATGCCCCGTGTATCCCTCGTGTTCCCCCCACCCCCTGCTCATGCCCCGTGTCTCCCTCTTGTTCCACCCACCCCCCGCTCATGCCCCGTGTCTCCCTGCTGTTGCCCCCACCCCCCGCTCATGCCCCGTGTCTCCCTCTTGTTCCACCCACCCCCCGCTCATGCCCCGTGTCTCCCTCCTGTTGCCCCCCACCCCCTGCTCATGCCCCATGTCTCTCTCCTGTTACCCCCACCCCCTGCTCATGCCCCGTGTCTCCCTCTTGTTGCCTCCCAACCCCCCACTCATGCCCCGTGTCTCCCTCGTGTTCCCCCCACCCCCTGCTCATGCCCCGTGTCTCCCTCTTGTTCCACCCACCCCCCTCTCATGCCCCGTGTCTCCCTGCTGTTGCCCCCACCCCCCGCTCATGCCCCATGTCTCTCTCCTGTTACCCCCACTCATGCCCCGTGTCTCTCTCCTGTTACCCCCCACCCCCCTCTCATGCCCCGTGTCTCTCTCCTGTTGCCCCCCACCCCACGTGCATGCCCTGTGTCTCCCTGCTGTTGCCCCCCACCCCCGTTCATGCCCCGTGTCTCTTTCCTGTTACCCCCACCCCCCTCTCATGCCCCGTGTCTCTCTCCTGTTACCCCCCACACCCCTCTCCTGCCCCGTGTCTCTCTCCTGTTGCCCCCCACCCCCCGGTCATGCCCTGTGTCTCCCTGCTGTTGGCCCCCTCTCATGCCCCGTGTCTCCCTCATGTTCCCCCCACCCCCCGCTCATGCCCCGTGTCTCCCTGCTATTTCCCCCCACCCCCCGGTCATGCCCTGTGTCTCCCTGCTGTTGCCCTCCACCCCCGCTCATGCCCCGTGTCTCCCTCGTGTTCCCCCAACCCCCCCTTCATGCCCCGTGTCCCCCTCCTGTTCCCCCCACCCCCTGCTCATGCCCCGTGTCTCTCCTGTTACCCCCCACCCCCTCTCATGCTCCGTGTCTCCCTCGTGTTCCCCCCAACCCCCGCTCATGCCCGTGTCTCCCTCCTGTTGCCCCCAGCCCCCGCTCATGCCCCGTGTCTCTCTCCTGTTACTCCCCACTCCCCGCTCATGCCCCGTGTCTCCCTCATATTCCCCCACCCCGCTCATGCCCCGTGTCTCCCTTATGTTCCCCCAGCCCCCGCTCATGCCCCGTGTCTCTCTCCTGTTACCCCCCACCCCCCGTTCATGCCCTGTGTATCCCTCGTATTCCCCCCACCCCCAGCTCATGCCCCGTGTCTCCCTGCTGTTGCCCCCCACCCCCGCTCATGCCCCGTGTCTCCCTCGTGTTCCCCCACCGCCCGCTCATGCCCCGTGTCTCCCTCCTGTTGCCCCCCACCCCCTGCTCATGCCCCGTGTCTCCCTCTTGTTGCCCCCACCCCCCACTCATGCCCCCTGTCTCTCTCGTGTTCCCCGCACCCCCGCTCATGCCCCATGTCTCTCTCCTTTTACCCCCTGTTCATTCCCCGTGTCTCTCTCCTGTTACCCCCCACCCCCTCTCATGCCCCGTGTCTCTCTCCTGTTTTGCCCCCCAACCCGAGGTCATTCCCTGTGTCTCCCTGCTGTTGCCCCCCACCCCCCGCTCATGCCCCATGTCTCTCTTCTGTTACCCCCACTGCCCTCTCATGCACCGTGTCTCTCTCCTGTTACCCCCCTCTCATGCCCCGTGTCTCTCTCCTGTTGCCCCCACCCCCACGGTCATACCCGTATGCCCCGTGTCTCTCACCTGTTGCCCCCACCCCCGGTCATACCCCGGGTCTCCCTTCTGTTGCCCCCACCCCCGATCATGCCCTGTGTCTCCCTGCTGTTGCCCCCACCCCCGCTCATGCCCCTTGTCTCTCTCCTGTTACCCCCACCCCCTCTCATGCCCCGTGTCTCCCTCGTGTTCCCCCCACCCCCGCTCATGCCCTGTGTCTTCCTGCTGTTTCCCTCCACCCCCCAGTCATGCCCTGTGTCTGCCTGCTGCTGCCCCCCACCCCCGCTCATGCCCCGTGTCTCCCTCATGTTCCCGCAACCCCCCGCTCATGCCCCGTGTCTCCCTGCTGTTGCCCCCCACCCCCCGCTCATGCCCCTTGTCTCTCTCCTGTTGCCCCCCACCACCTGCTCATGCCCCATGTCTCCCTGCTGTTGCCCCCAGACCCGTTCATGCCCTGTGTCTCCCTCATGATCCCCCCACCCCCCGCTCATGCCCCGTGTCTCCCTCCTGTTGCCCCCCACCCCCTGCTCATGCCCCGTGTCTCTCTCCTGTTACCCCCACCACCCGCTCATGCCCCGTGTCTCCCTCTAGTTGCCCCTCAACCCCCCACTCATGCCCCGTGTCTCCCTCGTGTTCCCCCCACCCCCTGCTCATGCCCCGTGTCTCCCTCTTGTTCCACCCACCCCCCGCTCATGCCCCGTGTCTCCCTGCTATTGCCCCCACCCCCCGCTCATGCCCCATGTCTCTCTCTTGTTACCCCCCACTCAAGCCCTGTGTCTCTCTCCTGTTACCCCCCACCCCCCCTCATGCCCCGTGTCTCTCTCCTGTTGCCCCCCACCCCACGTGCATGCCCTGTGTCTCCCTGCTGTTGCCACCCACCCCCGTTCATGCCCCGTGTCTCTTTCCTGTTACCCCACCCCCCTCTCATGCCCTGTGTCTCTCTCCTGTTACCCCCACACCCCTCTCATGCCCCGTGTCTCTCTCCTGTTGCCCCCCATCCCCCGGTCATGTCCTGTGTCTCCCTGCTGTTGCCCCCCACCCCCTGCTCATGCCCCGTGTCTCTCTCCTGTTGCCCCCTACCCCCGGTCTGCCCTGTGTCTCCCTGCTGTTGCCCCCCACCCCCCGCTCATGCCCCGTGTCTCCCTCCTGTTCCCCTCACCCCCTGCTCATGCCCCGTGTCTCCCCTGTTCCCCCCACCCCCTGTTCATGCCCCGTGTCTCCCTCCTGTTCCCCCCACCCCCGCTCATGCCCCGTGTCTCCATCCTGTTGCCCCCCACACCCCGCTCATGCCCCGTGTATCTCTCCTGTTACCCCCCACCCCCCGCTCATGCCCCGTGTCTCCCTTTTGTTGCCCCCCACCCCCGTTCATGCCCTGTGTCACCCTCATGTGCCCCCCACCCCCCGCTCATACCCCGTGTCTCCCTCTTGTTGCCACCCACCCCCCGCTCATGCCCGGTATCTTCCTCGTGTTTCCCCCACCCCCCGCTCATGCCCCGTGTCTTCCTGCTGTTGCCCCACATCCCCCGCTCATGTACCGTGTCTCTCGCCTGTTGCCCCCACCCCCCGGTCATGCCCCGTGTCTACCTGCTGTTGCCCTCCACCCCCGGTCATGCCCCGTGTCTCCCTGCTGTTGCCCCCACCCCCTGCTCATGCCCCGTGTCTTTCTCCTGTTACCCCCCCACCCCCCGCTCATGCCCCGTGTCTCCCTTGTTTTCCCCCAACCCCCGCTCATGCCCCGTGTCTCCCTCCTGTTCCCCCTCACCCCATGCTCATGCCCCGTGTCTCTCCTGTTACCCCCCACCCCCCTCCCATGTCCCGTGTCTCCCTCATGTTCCCCCCACCCCCGCTCATGCCCTGTGTCTCCCTGCTGTTGCCCTCCACCCCCTGCTCATGCCCCGTGTCTCCCTCCTGTTGCCCCCAGCCCCCGCTTATGCCCCGTGTCTCTCTCCTGTTACCCCCCATCCCCCGCTCATGCCCTGTGTAACCCTTGTATTCCCCCCACCCCCCGCTCATGCCCGTGTCTCCCTGCTGTTGCCCCCCACCCCCGCTCATGCCCCGTGTCTCCCTCGTGTTCCCCCCACCCCGCTCATGCCCCGTGTCTCCCTCCTGTTGCCCCCCACTCCCTGCTCATGCCCCGTGTCTCTCTCCTGTTACCCCAACCGCCCGCTCATGCCCCGTGTCTCCCTCTTGTTGCCCCCACCCCCCACTCATGCCCACCCAGCCCCCCGCTCATGCCCCGTGTCTCTCTCCTGTTCCTGTTACCCCCACTCATGCCCTGTGTATCCCTCGTATTCCCCCCACTCCCCGCTCATGCCCCGTGTCTCCCTGCTGTTCCCCCCACCCCCGCTCATGCCCCGTGTCTCCCTCATGTTCCCCCCACCGCCCGCTCATGCCCCGTGTCTCCCTCCTGTTACCCCACACTCCCCTCTCATGCCCTGTGTCTCTCTCCTGTTACCCCCACACCCCTCTCATGCCCTGTGTCTCCCTCTTGTTGCCCCCCACCCCCCACTCATGCCCCATGTCTCCCTCTTGTTCCCCCCACCCCTGCTCATGCCCCGTGTCTCTCTCCTGTTACCCCGTTCATTCCCTGTCTCTCTCCTGTTACCCCCACCCCCTCTCATACCCTGTGTCTCTCTCATGTTGCCCCCCAACCCCCAGTCATGCTCTGTGTCTCCCTGCTGTTGCCCCCCACCCCTGCTCATGAACCGTGTCTATCTCCTGTTACACCCACCGCCCACTCATGCCCCATGTCTCTCTACTGTTGCCCCCCACCCCCGGTGATGCCCCGTGCCTCCCTTCTGTTGCCCCCACCCCCCGGTCATGCCCTGTGTCTCCCTGCTGCTGCCCCCCACCCCCCGCTCATGCCCCGTGTCTCTCTCCTGTTACCCCCCACCCCCTCTCATGCCCCGTGTCTTCCTCGTGTTCCCCCCACACCCGGTCATGCCCCGTGTCTCCCTGCTGTTGCCCTCCACCGCCTCTCATGCCCCGTGTCTCCCTCATGTTCCCGCAATCCCCCGCACATGCCCCGTGTCTCCCTCATGTTCCCGCAATCCCCCGCACATGCCCCGTGTCTCCCTGCTGTTGCCCCCCCCCGCTCATGCCCCGTGTCTCTCTCCTGTTGCCCTCACCCCCTGCTCATGCCCCGTGTCTCTCTCCTGTTACCCCCACTCCCCGCTCATGCCCCGTGTCTCCATCTGTTTGCCCCCCAACCCCCCAATCATGCCCTTTGTCTCCCTCGCTCCCTCGTGGTCCCCCCACCCCCCGCTCATGCCCCGTGTCTCCCTCTTGTTCCCCCCACCCCCCGCTCATGCCCCGTGTCTCCCTGCTGTTGCCCCCCACCCCAGCTCATGCCCCGTGTCTCCCTCGTGTTCCCCCCACCCCCCGTTCATGCCCTGTGTCTCCCTCCTGTTCCCCCCACCTCCCGCTCATGCCCCGTGTCTCCCTCCTGTTGCCCCCCACCCCCTGCCCCGTGTCTCTCTCCTGTTACCCCCACCCCCCGCTCATGCCCCGTGTCTCCATCTTGTTGCCCCACAACCCCCCACTCATGCCCTTTGTCTCCCTCGCTCCCTCGTGGTCCCCCCACCCCCTGCTCATGCCCCGTGTCTCCCCTGTTCCCCCCACCCCCCGTTCATGCCCTGTGTCTCCCTCCTGTTCCCTCCACCCCCGCTCATGCCCCGTGTCTCCATTCTGTTGCCCCCCACACCCCGCTCATGCCCCGTGTCTCTCTCCTGTTACCCCCCACCACCCCGCTCATGCCCCGTGTCTCCCTTTTGTTGCCCCCACCCCCGCTCATGCCCTGTGTCAGCCTCATGTTCCCCCCACCCCCCGCTCATACCCCGTGTCTCCCTCTTGTTGCCCACCGCTCATGCCCCGTATCTCCCTCGGTTCCCCCCACCCCCCGCTCATGCCCCATGTCTTCCTGCTGTTGCCCCCCATCCCTCGCTCATGTCCCGTGTCTCTCGCCTGTTGCCCGCACCCCCGGTCATGCCCCGTGTCTCCCTGCTGTTGCCCTCCACCCCCGGTCATGCCCACGTGTCTCCCTGCTGTTGCCCCCCACCCCCTGCTCATGCCCCGTGTCTCTCTCCTGTTACCCCCCACCCCCCGCTCATGCCCTGTGTCTCCCTCGTGTTCCCCCCCACCCCCCACTCATGCCCCGTGTCTCCCTCCTGTTCCCCCTCACCCCCTGCTCATGCCCCATGTCTCTACTGTTACCCCCCACCCCACTCTCATGCCCCGTGTCTCCCTCGTGTTCCCCCCACCCCCACTCATGCCCTGTGTCTCCCTGCTGTAGCCCCACCCCGTGCTCATGCCCCGTGTCTCCCTCCTGTTGCCCCCAGCCCCCGCTCATGCCCTGTGTCTCTCTCCTGTTACCCCCACCCCCCGTTCATGCCCTGTGTATCCCTCATATTCCCCCCACCCCCCGCTCATGCCCTGTGTCTCCCTGCTGTTGCCCCCACCCCCGCTCATGCCGTGTGTCTCCCTCGTGTTCCCCCCACCGCCCGCTCATGCCCCGTGTCTCCCTCCTGTTGCCCCCCACCCCCTGCTCATGCCCCGTGTCTCTCTCCTGTTACCCCACCGCCCGCTCATGCCCCGTGTCTCCTCTTGTTGCCCCCACCCCCCACGCATGCCCCGTGTCTCTCTCGTGTTCCCCCCACCCCCCGCTCATGCCCCGTGTCTCTCTCCTGTTACCCCCTGTTCATTCCCCGTGTCTCTCTCCTGTTACCCCCACCCCCTCTCATGCCCCGTGTCTCTCTCCTGTTGCCCCCCAACCCGAGGTCATGCCCTGTGTCTCCCTGCTGTTGCCCCCCACCCCCCGCTCATGCCCCGTGCCTCTCTCCTGTTACCCCCACCGCCCTCTCATGCACCATGTCTCTCTCCTGTTACCCCCCTGTTGCCCTCACCTCCGATCATGCCCTATGTCTCCCTGCTGTTGCCCCCCACCCCGGCTCATGCCCCGTGTCTCTCTCCTGTTACCCCCCACCCCCTCTCATGCCCCGTGTGTCCCTTGTGTTCCCCCCACCCCCGCTCATGCCAAGTGTCTTCCTGCTGTTTCCCCCCACACCCCAGTCATGCCCCGTGTCTGCCTGCTGCTGCCCCCCACCCCCGCTCATGTCCCGTGTCTCCCTCGTGTTCCCTCAACCCCCGCTCATGCCCCGTGTCTCCCTGCTGTTGCCCCCCGCCCCCTGCTCATGCACCGTGTCTCTCTCCTGTTGCCCCCCACCACCCACTCATGCCCCGTGTCTCCCTGCTGTTGCCCCCCAGCCCCCGCTCATGCCCCGTGTCTCACTCATGTTCCCCCCACCCCCCGCTCATGCCCCGTGTCTCCCTCCTGTTGCCCCCCACCCCATGCTCATGCCCCGTGTCTCTCTCCTGTTACCCCCACCCCCTGCTCATGCCCCGTGTCTCCCTCTATTTGCCCCCAACCCCCCACTCATGCCCGTGTCTCCCTCGTATTCCCCCCACCCCCTGCTCATGCCCCGTGTCTCCCTCTTGTTTCCACCCACTCCCCGCTCATGCCCCGTGTGTCCCTCGTGTTCCCCCCACCCCCGCTCATGCCAAGTATCTTCCTGCTGTTTCCCCCACCCCCCAGTCATGCCCCGTGTCTGCCTGCTGCTGCCCCCCACCCCCGCTCATGTCCCGTGTCTCCCTCGTGTTCCCTCAACCCCCCGCTCATGCCCCGTGTCTCCCTGCTGTTGCCCCCCGCCCCCTGCTCATGCACCGTGTCTCTCTCCTGTTGCCCCCCACCACCCACTCATGCCCCGTGTCTCCCTGCTGTTGCCCCCCAGCCCCCGCTCATGCCCCGTGTCTCCCTCATGTTCCCCTCACCCCCCGCTCATGCCCCGTGTCTCCCTCCTGTTGCCCCCCACCCCATGCTCATGCCCCGTGTCTCTCTCCTGTTACCCCCACCCCCTGCTCATGCCCCGTGTCTCCCTCTTGTTGCCCCCAACCCCCACTCATGCCCGTGTCTCCCTCGTGTTCCCCCCACCCCCTGCTCATGCCCCGTGTCTCCCTGCTGTTGCCCCCACCCCCGCTCATGCCCCATGTCTCTCTCCTGTTACCCCCACTCATGCCCCGTGTCTCTCTCCTGTTACCCCCCCACCCCCCTCTCATGCCCCGTGCCCCGTGTCTCTCTCCTGTTGCCCCCCACCCCACGTGCATGCCCTGTGTCTCCCTGCTGTTGCCCCCCACCCCCGTTCATGCCCCGTGTCTCTTTCCTGTTACCCCCACCCCCCTCTCATGCCCCGTGTCTCTCTCCTATTACCCCCCACACCCCTCTCATGCCCCGTGTCTCTCTCCTGTTGCCCCCCACACCCCAGTCATGCCCTGTGTCTCCCTGCTGTTGGCCCCCGCTCATGCCCCGTGTCTCTCTCCTGTTACCCCCCACTCCCCTCTCATGCCCCGTGTCTCCCTCATGTTCCCCCCACCCCCCGCTCATGCCCTGTGTCTCCCTGCTGTTTCCCCCCACCCCCGTTCATGCCCCGTGTCTCCCTGCTGTTGCCCCCCACCCCCGCTCATGCCCCGTGTCTCCCTCGTGTTCCCCCAACCCCTCCTTCATGCCCTGTGTCTCCCTCCTGTCCCCCCACCCCCTGCTCATGCCCTGTGTCTCTCCTGTTACCCCCCATCCCCCTCTCATGCCCCGTGTCTCCCTCGTGTTCCCCCCAACCCCTGCTCATTCCCTGTGTCTCCCTGCTGTTGCCCCCCACCCCTCGCTCATGCCGGTGTCTCCCTCCTGTTGCCCCCAGCCCCTGCTCATGTATCGTGTCTCTCTCCTGTTACTCCCCACTCCCCGCTCATGCCCTGTGTCTCCCTCGTATTCCCCCCACCCCCCGCTCATGCCAAGTGTCTTCCTGCTGTTTCCCCCCACCCCCCAGTCATGCCCTGTGTCTGCCTGCTGCTGCCCCCCACCCCCGCTCATGCCCCTTATCTCTCTCCTGTTACCCCCCACCCCCTCTCATGCCCCGTGTCTCCCCTCGTGTTCCCCCACCCCCGCTCATGCCAAGTGTCTTCCTGCTGTTTCCCCCGACCCCCCAGTCATGCCCTGTGTCTCTCTCCTGTTGCCCCCACCCCCCGGTCATACCCCGTATGCCCCGTGTCTCTCGCCTGTTGCCCCCACCCCCCGGTCATACCCTGTGTCTCCCTTCTGTTGCCCCCACCCCCGATCATGCCCTGTGTCTCCCTGCTGTTGCCCCCCACCCCCGCTCATGCCCCTTGTCTCTCTCCTGTTACCCCCCACCCCCTCTCATGCCCCGTGTCTCCCTCGTGTTCCCCCCACCCCCGCTCATGCCAAGTGTCTTCCTGCTGTTTCCCCCCACCCCCCAGTCATGCCCTGTGTCTGCCTGCTGCTGCCCCCCACCCCCGCTCATGCCCCGTGTCTCCCTCATGTTGCCGCAACCCCCCGCTCATGCCCCGTGTCTCCCTGCTGTTGCCCCCACCCCCCGCTCATGCCCCGTGTCTCTCTCCTGATGCCCCCTACCACCTGCTCATCCCCCGTGTCTCCCTGCTGTTGCCCCCCACCCCCACTCATGCCGTGTGTCTCCCTCGTGTTCCCCCCACCGCCCGCTCATGCCCCGTGTCTCCCTCCTGTTGCCCCCCACCCCCTGCTCATGCCCCGTGTCTCTCTCCTGTTACCCCCACCGCCCGCTCATGCCCCGTGTCTCCCTCTTGTTGCCCCCACCCCCCACGCATGCCCCGTGTCTCTCTCGTGTTTCCCCCACCCCCCGCTCATGCCCCATGTCTCTCTCCTGTTACCCCCTGTTCATTCCCCGTGTCTCTCTCCTGTTACCCCCACCCCCTCTCATGCCCCGTGTCTCTCTCCTGTTGCCCCCCAACCCGAGGTCATGCCCTGTGTCTCCCTGCTGTTGCCCCCCACCCCCCGCTCATGCCCCGTGCCTCTCTCCTGTTACCCCCACCGACCTCTCATGCACCATGTCTCTCTCCTGTTACCCCCCTGTTGCCCCCACCCCCGATCATGCCCTATGTCTCCCTGCTGTTGCCCCCACCCCCGCTCATGCCCCGTGTCTCCTCCTGTTGCCCCCCACCCCATGCTCATGCCCCGTGTCTCTCTCCTGTTACCCCCACCCCCTGCTCATGCCCCGTGTCCTCCCTCTTGTTGCCCCCAACCCCCCACTCATGCCCGTGTCTCCCTCGTGTTCCCCCCACCCCCTGCTCATGCCCCGTGTCTCCCTGCTGTTGCCCCCACCCCCCGCTCATGCCCCATGTCTCTCTCCTGTTACCCCCACTCATGCCCCGTGTCTCTCTCCTGTTACCCCCCACCCCCCTCTCATGCCCCGTGCCCCGTGTCTCTCTCCTGTTGCCCCCCACCCCACGTTGCATGCCCTGTGTCTCCCTGCTGTTGCCCCCACCCCCGTTCATGCCCCGTGTCTCTTTCCTGTTACCCCCACCCCCCTCTCATGCCCCGTGTCTCTCTCCTGTTACCCCCCACACCCCTCTCATGCCCCGTGTCTCTCTCCTGTTGCCCCCCACCCCCCAGTCATGCCCTGTGTCTCCCTGCTGTTGGCCCCCGCTCATGCCCCGTGTCTCTCTCCTGTTACCCCCCACTCCCCTCTCATGCCCCGTGTCTCCCTCATGTTCCCCCCACCCCCCCTCATGCCCTGTGTCTCCCTGCTGTTTCCCCCCACCCCCCGTTCATGCCCCGTGTCTCCCTGCTGTTGCCCCCCACCCCCGCTCATGCCCCGTGTCTCCCTCGTGTTCCCCCAACCCCCCTTCATGCCCCGTGTCTCCCTCCTGTTCCCCCCACCCCCTGCTCATGCCCTGTGTCTCTCCTGTTACCCCCCACCCCCCTCTCATGCCCTGTGTCTCCCTCGTGTTCCCCCCAACCCCTGCTCATTCCCTGTGTCTCCCTGCTGTTGCCCCCCACCCCTCGCTCATGCCGGTGTCTCCCTCCTGTTGCCCCCAGCCCCTGCTCATGTATCGATTCTCTCTCCTGTTACTCCCCACTCCCCGCTCATGCCCTGTGTCTCCCTCGTATTCCCCCCACCCCCCGCTCATGCCAAGTGTCTTCCTGCTGTTTCCCCCCACCCCCCAGTCATGCCCTGTGTCTGCCTGCTGCTGCCCCCCACCCCCGCTCATGCCCCGTGTCTCCCTGCTGTTGCCCCCCACCCCCGCTCATGCCCCTTGTCTCTCTCCTGTTACCCCCCAACCCCTCTCATGCCCCGTGTCTCCCTCGTGTTCCCCCCACCCCTGCTCATGCCAAGTGTCTTCCTGCTGTTTCCCCCGACCCCCCAGTCATGCCCTGTGTCTCTCTCCTGTTGCCCCCACCCCCCGGTCATACCCCGTATGCCCCGTGTCTCTCGCCTGTTGCCCCCACCCCCCGGTCATACCCTGTGTCTCCCTTCTGTTGCCCCCACCCCCGATCATGCCCTGTGTCTCCCTGCTGTTGCCCCCCACCCCCGCTCATGCCCCTTGTCTCTCTCCTGTTACCCCCCACCCCCCTCTCATGCCCCGTGTCTCCCTCGTGTTCCCCCCACCCCCGCTCATGCCAAGTGTCTTCCTGCTGTTTCCCCCCACCCCCAAGTCATGCCCTGTGTCTGCCTGCTGCTGCCCCCCACCCCCGCTCATGCCCCGTTTCTCCCTCATGTTGCCGCAACCCCCCGCTCATGCCCCGTGTCTCCCTGCTGTTGCCCCCACCCCCCGCTCATGCCCCGTGTCTCTCTCCTGATGCCCCCTACCACCTGCTCATGCCCCGTGTCTCCCTGCTGTTGCCCCCCACCCCCACTCATGCCGTGTGTCTCCCTCGTGTTCCCCCCACCGCCCGCTCATGCCCCGTGTCTCCCTCCTGTTGCCCCCACCCCCTGCTCATGCCCCGTGTCTCTCTCCTGTTACCCCCACCGCCCGCTCATGCCCCGTGTCTCCCTCTTGTTGCCCCCACCCCCCACGCATGCCCCGTGTCTCTCTCCTGTTACCCCCTGTTCATTCCCCGTGTCTCTCTCCTGTTACCCCCACCCCCTCTCATGCCCCGTGTCTCTCTCCTGTTGCCCCCCAACCCGAGGTCATGCCCTGTGTCTCCTGCTGTTGCCCCCCACCCCCCGCTCATGCCCCGTGCCTCTCTCCTGTTACCCCCACCGCCCTCTCATGCACCATGTCTCTCTCCTGTTACCCCCCTGTTGCCCCCACCCCGATCATGCCCTATGTCTCCCTGCTGTTGCCCCCCCACCCCGCTCATGCCCCGTGTCTCTCTCCTGTTACCCCCCACCCCCTCTCATGCCCCGTGTGTCCCTCGTGTTCCCCCCACCCCCGCTCATGCCAAGTGTCTTCCTGCTGTTTCCCCCCACCCCCCAGTCATGCCCCGTGTCTGCCTGCTGCTGCCCCCCACCCCCGCTCATGTCCCGTGTCTCCCTCGTGTTCCCTCAACCCCCCGCTCATGCCCCGTGTCTCCCTGCTGGTGCCCCCCGCCCCCTGCTCATGCACCGTGTCTCTCTCCTGTTGCCCCCCACCACCCACTCATGCCCCGTGTCTCCCTGCTGTTGCCCCCCAGCCCCCGCTCATGCCCCGTGTCTCCCTCATGTTCCCCCCACCCCCGCTCAATCCCCGTGTCTCCCTCCTGTTGCCCCCCACCCCCTGCTCATGCCCCGTGTCTCTCTCCTGTTACCCCCACCCCCTGCTCATGCCCCGTGTCTCCCTCTTGTTGCCCCCTAACCCCCCACTCATGCCCGTGTCTCCCTCGTGTTCCCCCCACCCCCTGCTCATGCCCCGTGTCTCCCTCTTGTTCCACCCACCCCCTGCTCATGCCCCGTGTCTCCCTGCTGTTGCCCCCACCCCCGCTCATGCCCCATGTCTCTCTCCTGTTACCCCCACTCATGCCCCGTGTCTCTCTCCTGTTACCCCCCACCCCCTCTCATGCCCCGTGTCTCTCTCCTGTTGCCCCCCACCCCACGTGCATGCCCTGTGTCTCCCTGCTGTTGCCCCCCACCCCCGTTCATGCCCCGTGTCTCTTTCCTGTTACCCCCACCCCCCTCTCATGCCCCGTGTCTCTCTCCTGTTACCCCCCACACCCCTCTTATGCCCCGTGTCTCTCTCCTGTTGCCCCCCACCCCCCAGTCATGCCCTGTGTCTCCCTGCTGTTGGCCCCTGCTCATGCCCTGTGTCTCTCTCCTGTTACCCCCCACTCCCCTCTCATGCCCAGTGTCTCCCTCATGTTCCCCCCACCCCCCTCTCATGCCCCGTGTCGACCTGCTGTTTCCCCCCACCCCCCGGTCATGCCCCGTGTCTCCCTGCTGTTGCCCCCCACCACCGCTAATGCCCCTTGTCTCCCTCGTGTTCCCCCAACCCCCCCTTCATGCCCCGTGTCTCCCTCCTGTTCCCCCACCCCCTGCTTATGCCCCATGTCTCTCCTGTTACCCCCCACCCCCCTCTCATGCCCCGTGTCTCCCTCGTGTTCCCCCCAACCCCTGCTCATTCCCTGTGTCTCCCTGCTGTTGCCCCCCACCCCCCGCTCATGCCGGTGTCTCCCTCCTGTTGCCCCCAGCCCCCGCTCATGCCCCGTGTCTCTCTCCTGTTACTCCCCACTCCCCGCTCATGCCCTGTGTCTCCCTCGTATTCCCCCCACCCCCCGCTCATGCCAAGTGTCTTCCTGCTGTTTCCCCATACCCCCCCAGTCATGCCCTGTGTCTGCCTGCTGCTGCCCCCCACCCCCGCTCATGCCCCGTGTCTCCCTGCTGTTGCCCCCCACCCCCGCTCATGCCCCTTGTCTCTCTCCTGTTACCCCCACCCCCTCTCATGCCCCGTGTCTCCCTCGTGTTCCCCCCACCCCCGCTCATGCCAAGTGTCTTCCTGCTGTTTCCCCCCACCCCCCAGTCATGCCCTGTGTCTCTCTCCTGTTGCCCCCACCCCTGGTCATACCCCGTATGCCCCGTGTCTCTCGCCTGTTGCCCCCACCCCCCGGTCATACCCCGTGTCTCCCTTCTGTTGCCCCCACCCCCGATCATGCCCTGTGTCTCCCTGCTGTTGCCCCCAACCCCCGCTCATGCCCCTTGTCTCTCTCCTGTTACCCCCCACCCCCTCTCATGCCCCGTGTCTCCCTCGTGTTCCCCCCGCCCCCGCTCATGCCAAGTGTCTTCCTGCTGTTTCCCCCCACCCCCCAGTCATGCCCTGTGTCTGCCGGCTGCTGCCCCCCACCCCCGCTCATGCCCCGTGTCTCCCTCATGTTCCCGCAACCCCCGCTCATGCCCCGTGTCTCCCTGCTGTTGCCCCCCACCCCCGCTCATGCCCCGTGTCTCTCTCCTGATGCCCCCACCACCTGCTCATGCCCCGTGTCTCCCTGCTGTTGCCCCCCAGCCCCCGTTCATGCCCCGTGTCTCCCTCATGTTCCCCCCACCCCCCGCTCATGCCCCGTGTCTCCCTCCTGTTGCCCCCCACCCCCTGCTCATGCCCCTTGTCTCTCTCCTGTTACCCCCACCCCCGCTCATGCCCCGTGTCTCCCTCTTGTTGCCCCCCAACCCCCCACTCATGCCCCGTGTCTCCCTCGTGTTCCCCCCACCCCCTGCTCATGCCCCGTGTCTCCCTCTTGTTCCCCCCACCCCCGCTCATGCACCATGTCTCTCTCCTGTTACCCCCCTGTTGCCCCCACCCCCGATCATGCCCTATGTCTCCCTGCTGGTGCCCCCCACCCCCGCTCATGCCCTGTGTCTCTCTCCTGTTACCCCCACCCCCTCTCATGCCCCGTGTGTCCCTCGTGTTCCCCCCACCCCCGCTCATGCCAAGTGTCTTCCTGCTGTTTCCACCCACCCCCCAGTCATGCCCCGTGTCTGCCTGCTGCTGCCCCCCACCCCCGCTCATGTCCCGTGTCTCCCTCGTGTTCCCTCAACCCCCTGCTCATGCCCCGTGTCTCCCTGCTGTTGCCCCCCGCCCCCTGCTCATTCACCGTGTCTCTCTCCTGTTGCCCCCCACCACCCGCTCATGCCCCGTGTCTCCCTGCTATTGCCCCCCAGCCCCCGCTCATGCCCCGTGTCTCCCTCATGTTCCCCCCACCCCCCGCTCATGCCCCGTGTCTCCCTCCTGTTGCCCCCCACCCCCTGCTCATGCCCCGTGTCTCTCTCCTGTTACCCCCACCCGCCGCTCATGCCCCGTGTCTCTCTCCTGTTACCCCCCACCCCCCTCTCATGCCCCGTGTCTCTCTCCTGTTGCCCCCCACCCCATCTCATGCCCCGTGTCTCTCTCCTGTTGCCCCCCACCCCACGTGCATGCCCTGTGTCTCCCTGCTGTTGCCCCCCACCCCCGTTCATGCCCCGTGTCTCTTTCCTGTTACCCCCACTCATGCCCCGTGTCTCTCTCCTGTTACCCCCCACCCCCCTCTCATGCCCCGTGTCTCTCTCCTGTTGCCCCCCACCCCACGTGCATGCCCTGTGTCTCCCTGCTGTTGCCCCCCACCCCCGTTCATGCCCCGTGTCTCCCTCTTGTTGCCCCCTAACCCCCCACTCATGCCCGTGTCTCCCTCGTGTTCCCCCCACCCCCTGCTCATGCCCCATGTCTCCCTCTTGTTCCACCCACCCCCCGCTCATGCCCCGTGTCTCCCTGCTGTTGCCCCCACCCCCCGCTCATGCCCCATGTCTCTCTCCTGTTACCCCCACTCATGCCCCGTGTCTCTCTCCTGTTACCCCCCACCCCCCTCTCATGCCCCGTGTCTCTCTCCTGTTGCCCCCACCCCACGTGCATGCCCTGTGTCTCCCTGCTGTTGCCCCCCACCCCCGTTCATGCCCCGTGTCTCTTTCCTGTTACCCCCACCCCCCTCTCATGCCCCGTGTCTCTCTCCTGTTACCCCCCACTCCCCTCTCATGCCCCGTGTCTCCCTCATGTTCCCCCCACCCCCCGCTCATGCCCCGTGTCTCCCTGCTGTTTCCCCCCACCCCCCGGTCATGCCCAGTGTCTCCCTGCTGTTGTCCCCCACCCCCGCTCATGCCCCGTGTCTCCCTCGTGTTCCCCCCACCCCCCCTTCATGCCCCATGTCTCCCTCCTGTTCCCCCACCCCCTGCTCATGCCCCGTGTCTCTCCTGTTACCCCCGACCCCCCTCTCATGCCCTGTGTCTCCCTCGTGTTCCCCCCAACCCCTGCTCATTCCCTGTGTCTCCCTGCTGTTGCCCCCCACCCCCCGCTCATGCCGGTGTCTCCCTCCTGTTGCCCCCAGCCCCCGCTCATGCCCCGTGTCTCTCTCCTGTTACTCCCCACTCCCCGCTCATGCCCTGTGTCTCCCTCGTATTCCCCCCACCCCCTGCTCATGCCAAGTGTCTTCCTGCTGTTTCCCCCCACCCCCCAGTCATGCCCTGTGTCTGCCTGCTGCTGCCCCCCACCCCCGCTCATGCCCCGTGTCTCCCTGCTGTTGCCCCCCACCCCCGCTCATGCCCCTTGTCTCTCTCCTGTTACCCCCCACCCCCTCTCATGCCCCGTGTCTCCCTCGTGTTCCCCCCACCCCCGCTCATGCCAAGTGTCTTCCTGCTGTTTCCCCCCACCCCCCAGTCATGCCCTGTGTCTCTCTCCTGTTGCCCCCACCCCCCGGTCATACCCCGTATGCCCCGTGTCTCTCGCCTGTTGTCCCCACCCCCGGTCATACCCCGTGTCTCCCTACTGTTGCCCCCACCCCTGATCATGCCCTGTGTCTCCCTGCTGTTGCCCCCCACCCCGGATCATGCCCCTTGTCTCTCTCCTGTTACCCCCCACCCCCTCTCATGCCCCGTGTCTCCCTCGTGTTCCCCCCACCCCCGCTCATGCCAAGTGTCTTCCTGCTGTTTCCCCCCACCCCCCAGTCATGCCCTGTGTCTGCCTGCTGCTGTCCCCCACCCCCGCTCATGCCCCTTGTCTCCCTCATGTTCCCGCAACCCCCCGCTCATGCCCCGTGTCTCCCTGCTGTTGCCCCCCACCCCCGCTCATGCCCCTTGTCTCTCTCCTGTTACCCCCCACCCCCTCTCATGCCCCGTGTCTCCCTCGTGTTCCCCCCACCCCCGCTCATGCCAAGTGTCTTCCTGCTGTTTCCCCCCACCCCCAAGTCATGCCCTGTGTCTGCCTGCTGCTGCCCCCCACCCCCGCTCATGCCCCGTGTCTCCCTCATGTTGCCGCAACCCCCCGCTCATGCCCCGTGTCTCCCTGCTGTTGCCCCCCACCCCCCGCTCATGCCCCGTGTCTCTCTCCTGATGCCCCCTACCACCTGCTCATGCCCCGTGTCTCCCTGCTGTTGCCCCCCACCCCCACTCATGCCGTGTGTCTCCCTCGTGTTCCCCCCACCGCCCGCTCATGCCCCGTGTCTCCCTCCTGTTGCCCCCCACCCCCTGCTCATGCCCCGTGTCTCTCTCCTGTTACCCCCACCGCCCGCTCATGCCCCGTGTCTCCCTCTTGTTGCCCCCACCCCCCACGCATGCCCCGTGTCTCTCTCCTGTTACCCCCTGTTCATTCCCCGTGTCTCTCTCCTGTTACCCCCACCCCCTCTCATGCCCCGTGTCTCTCTCCTGTTGCCCCCCAACCCGAGGTCATGCCCTGTGTCTCCCTGCTGTTGCCCCCCACCCCCCGCTCATGCCCCGTGCCTCTCTCCTGTTACCCCCACCGCCCTCTCATGCACCATGTCTCTCTCCTGTTACCCCCCTGTTGCCCCCACCCCCGATCATGCCCTATGTCTCCCTGCTGTTGCCCCCCACCCCCGCTCATGCCCCGTTTCTCTCTCCTGTTACCCCCCACCCCCTCTCATGCCCCGTGTGTCCCTCGTGTTCCCCCCACTCCCGCTCATGCCAAGTGTCTTCCTGCTGTTTCCCCCCACCCCCCAGTCATGCCCCGTGTCTGCCTGCTGCTGCCCCCCACCCCCGCTCATGTCCCGTGTCTCCCTCGTGTTCCCTCAACCCCCCGCTCATGCCCCGTGTCTCCCTGCTGGTGCCCCCCGCCCCCTGCTCATGCACCGTGTCTCTCTCCTGTTGCCCCCCACCACCCGCTCATGCCCCGTGTCTCCCTGCTGTTGCCCCCCAGCCCCCGCTCATGCCCCGTGTCTCCCTCATGTTCCCCCCACCCCCCGCTCATGCCCCGTGTCTCCCTCCTGTTGCCCCCCACCCCCTGCTCATGCCCCGTGTCTCTCTCCTGTTACCCCCACCCCCTGCTCATGCCCCGTGTCTCCCTCTTGTTGCCCCCTAACCCCCCACTCATGCCCGTGTCTCCCTCGTGTTCCCCCCACCCCCTGCTCATGCCCCGTGTCTCCCTCTTGTTCCACCCACCCCCTGCTCATGCCCCGTGTCTCCCTGCTGTTGCCCCCACCCCCCGCTCATGCCCCATGTCTCTCTCCTGTTACCCCCACTCATGCCCCGTGTCTCTCTCCTGTTACCCCCCACCCCCCTCTCATGCCCCGTGTCTCTCTCCTGTTGCCCCCCACCCCACGTGCATGCCCTGTGTCTCCCTGCTGTTGCCCCCCACCCCCGTTCATGCCCCGTGTCTCTTTCCTGTTACCCCCACCCCCCTCTCATGCCCCGTGTCTCTCTCCTGTTACCCCCCACACCCCTCTTATGCCCCGTGTCTCTCTCCTGTTGCCCCCCACCCCCCAGTCATGCCCTGTGTCTCCCTGCTGTTGGCCCCTGCTCATGCCCTGTGTCTCTCTCCTGTTACCCCCCACTCCCCTCTCATGCCCAGTGTCTCCCTCATGTTCCCCCCACCCCTCTCTCATGCCCCGTGTCGACCTGCTGTTTCCCCCCACCCCCCGGTCATGCCCCGTGTCTCCCTGCTGTTGCCCCCCACCACCGCTCATGCCCCTTGTCTCCCTCGTGTTCCCCCAACCCCCCCTTCATGCCCCGTGTCTCCCTCCTGTTCCCCCACCCCCTGCTTATGCCCCATGTCTCTCCTGTTACCCCCCACCCCCCTCTCATGCCCCGTGTCTCCCTCGTGTTCCCCCCAACCCCTGCTCATTCCCTGTGTCTCCCTGCTGTTGCCCCCCACCCCCCGCTCATGCCGGTGTCTCCCTCCTGTTGCCCCCAGCCCCCGCTCATGCCCCGTGTCTCTCTCCTGTTACTCCCCACTCCCCGCTCATGCCCTGTGTCTCCCTCGTATTCCCCCCACCCCCCGCTCATGCCAAGTGTCTTCCTGCTGTTTCCCCATACCCCCCCAGTCATGCCCTGTGTCTGCCTGCTGCTGCCCCCCACCCCCGCTCATGCCCCGTGTCTCCCTGCTGTTGCCCCCCACCCCCGCTCATGCCCCTTGTCTCTCTCCTGTTACCCCCACCCCCTCTCATGCCCCGTGTCTCCCTCGTGTTCCCCCCACCCCCGCTCATGCCAAGTGTCTTCCTGCTGTTTCCCCCCACCCCCCAGTCATGCCCTGTGTCTCTCTCCTGTTGCCCCCACCCCTGGTCATACCCCGTATGCCCCGTGTCTCTCGCCTGTTGCCCCCACCCCCCGGTCATACCCCGTGTCTCCCTTCTGTTGCCCCCACCCCCGATCATGCCCTGTGTCTCCCTGCTGTTGCCCCCAACCCCCGCTCATGCCCCTTGTCTCTCTCCTGTTACCCCCCACCCCCTCTCATGCCCCGTGTCTCCCTCGTGTTCCCCCCACCCCCGCTCATGCCAAGTGTCTTCCTGCTGTTTCCCCCCACCCCCCAGTCATGCCCTGTGTCTGCCGGCTGCTGCCCCCCACCCCCGCTCATGCCCCGTGTCTCCCTCCTGTTGCCCCCCACCCCCTGCTCATGCCCCTTGTCTCTCTCCTGTTACCCCCACCCCCGCTCATGCCCCGTGTCTCCCTCTTGTTGCCCCCCAACCCCCCACTCATGCCCCGTGTCTCCCTCGTGTTCCCCCCACCCCCTGCTCATGCCCCGTGTCTCCCTCTTGTTCCCCCCACCCCCGCTCATGCACCATGTCTCTCTCCTGTTACCCCCCTGTTGCCCCCACCCCCGATCATGCCCTATGTCTCCCTGCTGTTGCCCCCCACCCCCGCTCATGCCCTGTGTCTCTCTCCTGTTACCCCCACCCCCTCTCATGCCCCGTGTGTCCCTCGTGTTCCCCCCACCCCCGCTCATGCCAAGTGTCTTCCTGCTGTTTCCACCCACCCCCCAGTCATGCCCCGTGTCTGCCTGCTGCTGCCCCCCACCCCCGCTCATGTCCCGTGTCTCCCTCGTGTTCCCTCAACCCCCCGCTCATGCCCCGTGTCTCCCTGCTGTTGCCCCCCGCCCCCTGCTCATTCACCGTGTCTCTCTCCTGTTGCCCCCCACCACCCGCTCATGCCCCGTGTCTCCCTGCTATTGCCCCCCAGCCCCCGCTCATGCCCCGTGTCTCCCTCATGTTCCCCCCACCCCCCGCTCATGCCCCGTGTCTCCCTCCTGTTGCCCCCCACCCCCTGCTCATGCCCCGTGTCTCTCTCCTGTTACCCCCACCCGCCGCTCATGCCCCGTGTCTCTCTCCTGTTACCCCCCACCCCCCTCTCATGCCCCGTGTCTCTCTCCTGTTGCCCCCCACCCCATCTCATGCCCCGTGTCTCTCTCCTGTTGCCCCCCACCCCACGTGCATGCCCTGTGTCTCCCTGCTGTTGCCCCCCACCCCCGTTCATGCCCCGTGTCTCCCTCTTGTTGCCCCCTAACCCCCCACTCATGCCCGTGTCTCCCTCGTGTTCCCCCCACCCCCTGCTCATGCCCCATGTCTCCCTCTTGTTCCACCCACCCCCCGCTCATGCCCCGTGTCTCCCTGCTGTTGCCCCCACCCCCCGCTCATGCCCCATGTCTCTCTCCTGTTACCCCCACTCATGCCCCGTGTCTCTCTCCTGTTACCCCCCACCCCCCTCTCATGCCCCGTGTCTCTCTCCTGTTGCCCCCCACCCCACGTGCATGCCCTGTGTCTCCCTGCTGTTGCCCCCCACCCTCGTTCATGCCCCGTGTCTCTTTCCTGTTACCCCCACCCCCCTCTCATGCCCTGTGTCTCTCTCCTGTTACCCCCCACTCCCCTCTCATGCCCCGTGTCTCCCTCATGTTCCCCCCACCCCCCGCTCATGCCCCGTGTCTCCCTGCTGTTTCCCCCCACCCCCCGGTCATGCCCAGTGTCTCCCTGCTGTTGTCCCCCACCCCCGCTCATGCCCCGTGTCTCCCTCGTGTTCCCCCCACCCCCCCTTCATGCCCCATGTCTCCCTCCTGTTCCCCCACCCCCTGCTCATGCCCCGTGTCTCTCCTGTTACCCCCGACCCCCCTCTCATGCCCTGTGTCTCCCTCGTGTTCCCCCCAACCCCTGCTCATGCCCTGTGTCTGCCTGCTGCTGCCCCCCACCCCCGCTCATGCCCCGTGTCTCCCTGCTGTTGCCCCCCACCCCCGCTCATGCCCCTTGTCTCTCTCCTGTTACCCCCCACCCCCTCTCATGCCCCGTGTCTCCCTCGTGTTCCCCCCACCCCCGCTCATGCCAAGTGTCTTCCTGCTGTTTCCCCCCACCCCCCAGTCATGCCCTGTGTCTCTCTCCTGTTGCCCCCACCCCCCGGTCATACCCCGTATGCCCCGTGTCTCTCGCCTGTTGTCCCCACCCCCGGTCATACCCCGTGTCTCCCTACTGTTGCCCCCACCCCTGATCATGCCCTGTGTCTCCCTGCTGTTGCCCCCCACCCCGGATCATGCCCCTTGTCTCTCTCCTGTTACCCCCCACCCCCTCTCATGCCCCGTGTCTCCCTCGTGTTCCCCCCACCCCCGCTCATGCCAAGTGTCTTCCTGCTGTTTCCCCCCACCCCCCAGTCATGCCCTGTGTCTGCCTGCTGCTGCCCCCCACCCCCGCTCATGCCCCTTGTCTCCCTCATGTTCCCGCAACCCCCCGCTCATGCCCCGTGTCTCCCTGCTGTTGCCCCCCACCCCCGCTCATGCCCCTTGTCTCTCTCCTGTTACCCCCCACCCCCTCTCATGCCCCGTGTCTCCCTCGTGTTCCCCCCACCCCCGCTCATGCCAAGTGTCTTCCTGCTGTTTCCCCCCACCCCCAAGTCATGCCCTGTGTCTGCCTGCTGCTGCCCCCCACCCCCACTCATGCCCCGTGTCTCCCTCATGTTGCCTCAACCCCCCGCTCATGCCCCGTGTCTCCCTGCTGTTGCCCCCCACCCCCCGCTCATGCCCCGTGTCTCTCTCCTGATGCCCCCTACCACCTGCTCATGCCCCGTGTCTCCCTGCTGTTGCCCCCCACCCCCACTCATGCCGTGTGTCTCCCTCGTGTTCCCCCCACCGCCCGCTCATGCCCCGTGTCTCCCTCCTGTTGCCCCCCACCGCCCGCTCATGCCCCGTGTCTCCCTCTTGTTGCCCCCACCCCCCACGCATGCCCCGTGTCTCTCTCCTGTTACCCCCTGTTCATTCCCCGTGTCTCTCTCCTGTTACCCCCACCCCCTCTCATGCCCCGTGTCTCTCTCCTGTTGCCCCCCAACCCGAGGTCATGCCCTGTGTCTCCCTGCTGTTGCCCCCCACCCCCCGCTCATGCCCCGTGCCTCTCTCCTGTTACCCCCACCGCCCTCTCATGCACCATGTCTCTCTCCTGTTACCCCCCTGTTGCCCCCACCCCCGATCATGCCCTATGTCTCCCTGCTGTTGCCCCCCACCCCCGCTCATGCCCCGTGTCTCTCTCCTGTTACCCCCCACCCCCTCTCATGCCCCGTGTGTCCCTCGTGTTCCCCCCACCCCCGCTCATGCCAAGTGTCTTCCTGCTGTTTCCCCCCACCCCCCAGTCATGCCCCGTGTCTGCCTGCTGCTGCCCCCCACCCCCGCTCATGTCCCGTGTCTCCCTCGTGTTCCCTCAACCCCCCGCTCATGCCCCGTGTCTCCCTGCTGGTGCCCCCCGCCCCCTGCTCATGCACCGTGTCTCTCTCCTGTTGCCCCCACCACCCGCTCATGCCCCGTGTCTCCCTGCTGTTGCCCCCCAGCCCCCGCTCATGCCCCGTGTCTCCCTCATGTTCCCCCCACCCCCCGCTCATGCCCGTGTCTCCCTCCTGTTGCCCCCCACCCCCTGCTCATGCCCCGTGTCTCTCTCCTGTTACCCCCACCCCCTGCTCATGCCCCGTGTCTCCCTCTTGTTGCCCCCTAACCCCCCACTCATGCCCGTGTCTCCCTCGTGTTCCCCCCACCCCCTGCTCATGCCCCGTGTCTCCCTCTTGTTCCACCCACCCCCTGCTCATGCCCCGTGTCTCCCTGCTGTTGCCCCCACCCCCCGCTCATGCCCCATGTCTCTCTCCTGTTACCCCCACTCATGCCCCGTGTCTCTCTCCTGTTACCCCCCACCCCCCTCTCATTCCCCGTGTCTCTCTCCTGTTGCCCCCCACCCCACGTGCATGCCCTGTGTCTCCCTGCTGTTGCCCCCCACCCCCCAGTCATGCCCTGTGTCTCCCTGCTGTTGGCCCCTGCTCATGCCCTGTGTCTCTCTCCTGTTACCCCCCACTCCCCTCTCATGCCCAGTGTCTCCCTCATGTTCCCCCCACCCCCCTCTCATGCCCCGTGTCGACCTGCTGTTTCCCCCCACCCCCCGGTCATGCCCCGTGTCTCCCTGCTGTTGCCCCCCACCACCGCTCATGCCCCTTGTCTCCCTCGTGTTCCCCCAACCCCCCCTTCATGCCCCGTGTCTCCCTCCTGTTCCCCCACCCCCTGCTTATGCCCCATGTCTCTCCTGTTACCCCCCACCCCCCTCTCATGCCCCGTGTCTCCCTCGTGTTCCCCCCAACCCCTGCTCATTCCCTGTGTCTCCCTGCTGTTGCCCCCCACCCCCCGCTCATGCCGGTGTCTCCCTCCTGTTGCCCCCAGCCCCCGCTCATGCCCCGTGTCTCTCTCCTGTTACTCCCCACTCCCCGCTCATGCCCTGTGTCTCCCTCGTATTCCCCCCACCCCCCGCTCATGCCAAGTGTCTTCCTGCTGTTTCCCCATACCCCCCCAGTCATGCCCTGTGTCTGCCTGCTGCTGCCCCCCACCCCCGCTCATGCCCCGTGTCTCCCTGCTGTTGCCCCCCACCCCCGCTCATGCCCCTTGTCTCTCTCCTGTTACCCCCACCCCCTCTCATGCCCCGTGTCTCCCTCGTGTTCCCCCCACCCCCGCTCATGCCAAGTGTCTTCCTGCTGTTTCCCCCCACCCCCCAGTCATGCCCTGTGTCTCTCTCCTGTTGCCCCCACCCCTGGTCATACCCCGTATGCCCCGTGTCTCTCGCCTGTTGCCCCCACCCCCCGGTCATACCCCGTGTCTCCCTTCTGTTGCCCCCACCCCCGATCATGCCCTGTGTCTCCCTGCTGTTGCCCCCAACCCCCGCTCATGCCCCTTGTCTCTCTCCTGTTACCCCCCACCCCCTCTCATGCCCCGTGTCTCCCTCGTGTTCCCCCCACCCCCGCTCATGCCAAGTGTCTTCCTGCTGTTTCCCCCCACCCCCCAGTCATGCCCTGTGTCTGCCGGCTGCTGCCCCCCACCCCCGCTCATGCCCCGTGTCTCCCTCATGTTCCCGCAACCCCCGCTCATGCCCCGTGTCTCCCTGCTGTTGCCCCCCACCCCCGCTCATGCCCCGTGTCTCTCTCCTGATGCCCCCACCACCTGCTCATGCCCCGTGTCTCCCTGCTGTTGCCCCCCAGCCCCCGTTCATGCCCCGTGTCTCCCTCATGTTCCCCCCACCCCCCGCTCATGCCCCGTGTCTCCCTCCTGTTGCCCCCCACCCCCTGCTCATGCCCCTTGTCTCTCTCCTGTTACCCCCACCCCCGCTCATGCCCCGTGTCTCCCTCTTGTTGCCCCCCAACCCCCCACTCATGCCCCGTGTCTCCCTCGTGTTCCCCCCACCCCCTGCTCATGCCCCGTGTCTCCCTCTTGTTCCCCCCACCCCCGCTCATGCACCATGTCTCTCTCCTGTTACCCCCCTGTTGCCCCCACCCCCGATCATGCCCTATGTCTCCCTGCTGTTGCCCCCCACCCCCGCTCATGCCCCGTGTCTCTCTCCTGTTACCCCCCACCCCCTCTCATGCCCCGTGTGTCCCTCGTGTTCCCCCCACCCCCGCTCATGCCAAGTGTCTTCCTGCTGTTTCCACCCACCGCCCAGTCATGCCCCGTGTCTGCCTGCTGCTGCCCCCCACCCCCGCTCATGTCCCGTGTCTCCCTCGTGTTCCCTCAACCCCCCGCTCATGCCCCGTGTCTCCCTGCTGTTGCCCCCCGCCCCCTGCTCATTCACCGTGTCTCTCTCCTGTTGCCCCCCACCACCCGCTCATGCCCCGTGTCTCCCTGCTATTGCCCCCCAGCCCCCGCTCATGCCCCGTGTCTCCCTCATGTTCCCCCCACCCCCCGCTCATGCCCCGTGTCTCCCTCCTGTTGCCCCCCACCCCCTGCTCATGCCCCGTGTCTCTCTCCTGTTACCCCCACCCGCCGCTCATGCCCCTTGTCTCTCTCCTGTTACCCCCCACCCCCCTCTCATGCCCCGTGTCTCTCTCCTGTTGCCCCCCACCCCATCTCATGCCCCGTGTCTCTCTCCTGTTGCCCCCCACCCCACGTGCATGCCCTGTGTCTCCCTGCTGTTGCCCCCCACCCCCGTTCATGCCCCGTGTCTCTTTCCTGTTACCCCCACTCATGCCCCGTGTCTCTCTCCTGTTACCCCCCACCCCCCTCTCATGCCCCGTGTCTCTCTCCTGTTGCCCCCCACCCCACGTGCATGCCCTGTGTCTCCCTGCTGTTGCCCCCCACCCCCGTTCATGCCCCGTGTCTCCCTCTTGTTGCCCCCTAACCCCCCACTCATGCCCGTGTCTCCCTCGTGTTCCCCCCACCCCCTGCTCATGCCCCATGTCTCCCTCTTGTTCCACCCACCCCCCGCTCATGCCCCGTGTCTCCCTGCTGTTGCCCCCACCCCCCGCTCATGCCCCATGTCTCTCTCCTGTTACCCCCACTCATGCCCCGTGTCTCTCTCCTGTTACCCCCCACCCCCCTCTCATGCCCCGTGTCTCTCTCCTGTTGCCCCCCACCCCACGTGCATGCCCTGTGTCTCCCTGCTGTTGCCCCCCACCCCCGTTCATGCCCCGTGTCTCTTTCCTGTTACCCCCACCCCCCTCTCATGCCCCGTGTCTCTCTCCTGTTACCCCCCACTCCCCTCTCATGCCCCGTGTCTCCCTCATGTTCCCCCCACCCCCCGCTCATGCCCCGTGTCTCCCTGCTGTTTCCCCCCACCCCCCGGTCATGCCCAGTGTCTCCCTGCTGTTGTCCCCCACCCCCGCTCATGCCCCGTGTCTCCCTCGTGTTCCCCCCACCCCCCCTTCATGCCCCATGTCTCCCTCCTGTTCCCCCACCCCCTGCTCATGCCCCGTGTCTCTCCTGTTACCCCCGACCCCCCTCTCATGCCCTGTGTCTCCCTCGTGTTCCCCCCAACCCCTGCTCATTCCCTGTGTCTCCCTGCTGTTGCCCCCCACCCCCCGCTCATGCCGGTGTCTCCCTCCTGTTGCCCCCAGCCCCCGCTCATGCCCCGTGTCTCTCTCCTGTTACTCCCCACTCCCCGCTCATGCCCTGTGTCTCCCTCGTATTCCCCCCACCCCCCGCTCATGCCAAGTGTCTTCCTGCTGTTTCCCCCCACCCCCCAGTCATGCCCTGTGTCTGCCTGCTGCTGCCCCCCACCCCCGCTCATGCCCCGTGTCTCCCTGCTGTTGCCCCCCACCCCCGCTCATGCCCCTTGTCTCTCTCCTGTTACCCCCCACCCCCTCTCATGCCCCGTGTCTCCCTCGTGTTCCCCCCACCCCCGCTCATGCCAAGTGTCTTCCTGCTGTTTCCCCCCACCCCCCAGTCATGCCCTGTGTCTCTCTCCTGTTGCCCCCACCCCCCGGTCATACCCCGTATGCCCCGTGTCTCTCGCCTGTTGTCCCCACCCCCGGTCATACCCCGTGTCTCCCTACTGTTGCCCCCACCCCTGATCATGCCCTGTGTCTCCCTGCTGTTGCCCCCCACCCCGGATCATGCCCCTTGTCTCTCTCCTGTTACCCCCCACCCCCTCTCATGCCCCGTGTCTCCCTCGTGTTCCCCCCACCCCCGCTCATGCCAAGTGTCTTCCTGCTGTTTCCCCCCACCCCCCAGTCATGCCCTGTGTCTGCCTGCTGCTGCCCCCCACCCCCGCTCATGCCCCTTGTCTCCCTCATGTTCCCGCAACCCCCCGCTCATGCCCCGTGTCTCCCTGCTGTTGCCCCCACCCCCTGCTCATGCCCCGTGTCTCTCTCCTGATGCCCCCACCACCTGCTCATGCCCCGTGTCTCCCTGCTGTTGCCCCCCAGCCCCCGTTCATGCCCCGTGTCTCCCTCATGTTCCCCCCACCCCCCGCTCATGCCCCGTGTCTCCCTCCTGTTGACCCCCACCCCCTGCTCATGCCCCTTGTCTCTCTCCTGTTACCCCCACCCCCCGCTCATGCCCCGTGTCTCCCTCTTGTTGCCCCCCAACCCCCCACTCATGCCCCGTGTCTCCTCGTGTTCCCCCACCCCCTGCTCATGCCCCGTGTCTCCCTCTTGTTCCACCCACCCCCCGCTCATGCCCCGTGTCTCCCTGCTGTTGCCCCCACCCCCCGCTCATGCCCCATGTCTCTCTCTTGTTACCCCCCACTCATGCCCCGTGTCTCTCTCCTGTTACCCCCCACCCCCCTCTCATGCCCCGTGTCTCTCTCCTGTTGCCCCCCACCCCCGTTCATGCCCCGTGTCTCTTTCCTGTTACCCCCACTGCCCTCTCATGCCCTGTGTCTCTCTCCTGTTACCGCCACACCCCTCTCATGCCCCGTGTCTCTCTCCTATTGCCCCCCACCCCGCGGTCATGCCCTTTGTCTCCCTGCTGTTGCCCCCCGCCCCCCGCTCATGCCTCGTGTCTCTCTCCTGTTATCCCCCACCCCCCTCTCATGCCCCGTGTCTCCCTCGTGTTCCCCCACCCCCCGCTCATGCCCGTGTCTCCCTGCTGTTTCCCCCCACCCCCCGGTCATGCCCCGTGTCTTCCTGCTGTTGCCCCCCACCCCCGCTCATGCCCCGTGTCTCCCTCGTGTTCCCCCAACCCCCCGCTCATGCCCCGTGTCTCCCTCCTGTTCCCCCCACCCCCTGCTCATGCCCCGTGTCTCTCCTGTTACCCCCACCCCCCTCTCATGCCCCGTGTCTCCCTCGTGTTCCCCCCGCCCCCTGCTCATTCCCTGTGTCTCCCAGCTGTTGCCCCCCGCTCATGCCCGTGTCTCCCTCCTGTTGCCCCCAGCCCCCGCTCATGCCCCGTCTCTCTCTCCTGTTACTCCCCACTCGCCGCTCATGCCCTGTGTCTCCATCGTATTCCCACCACCCCCCGCTCATGCCCCGTGTCTTCCTCATGTTCCCCCAGCCCCCGCTCATGCCCCGTGTCTCTCTCCTGTTACCCCCACTCCCTGCTCATGCCCTGTGTCTACCTCGTATTCCCCCCACCCCCCGCTCATGCCCCGTGTCTCCCTCATGATCCCCCCACCACCCACTCATGCCCCGTGTCACCCTCCTGTTGCCCCCCACCCCCCGCTCATGCCCCGTGTCTCCCTCTTGTTGCCCCCACCCCCCACTCATGCCCCTTCTCTCCCTCTTGTTCCCCCCACCTCCTGCTCATGCCCCGTGTCTCTCTCCTTTTACCACCCACCCCCCGCTCATGCCCCGTGTCTCCCTCGTGTTCCCCCACCTCTGGCTCATTCCCCCTGTCTCCCTGCTGTTGCCCCCCACTCCCCGGTCATGCCCTGTGTCTCCCTGCTGTTGCCCCACCCCCACTCATGCCCCGTGTCCCTCTCCTCTTACCCTCCACCCCCCGCTCATGCCCCGTGTCTCTCTCCTGTTATCCCCCACCCCCCTCACATGCCCCGTGTCTCCCTCGTGTTCCCCCACCCCCCGCTCATGCCCGTGTCTCCCTGCTGTTTCCCCCCACCCCCCGGTCATGCCCCGTGTCTTCCTGCTGTTGCCCCCCACCCCCGCTCATGCCCCGTGTCTCCCTCGTGTTCCCCCAACCCCCCGCTCATGCCCCGTGTCTCCCACCTGTTCCCCCCCACCCCCTGCTCATGCCCCGTGTCTCTCCTGTTACCCCCACCCCCCTCTCATGCCCCGTGTCTCCCTCGTGTTCCCCCCGCCCCCTGCTCATTCCCTGTGTCTCCCTGCTGTTGCCCCCCACCCCCCGCTCATGCCCGTGTCTCCCTCCTGTTTCCCCCAGGCCCCGCTCATGCCCTGTGTCTCCCTCGTATTCCCCCCACCCCCCGCTCATGCCCTGTGTCTTCCTCATGTTCCCCCAGCCCCCGCTCATGCCCCGTGTCTCTCTCCTGTTACCCCCACTCCCCGCTCATGCCCTGTGTCTACCTCGTATTCCCCCCACCCCCCGCTCATGCCCCGTGTCTCCCTCATGTTCCCCCCACCACCCACTCATGCCCCGTGTCACCCTCCTGTTGCCCCCCACCCCCCGCTCATGCCCTGTGTCTCTCTCCTGTTACCCCCACCCCCCGCTCATGCCCCGTGTCTCCCTCTTGTTGCCCCCACCCCCCACTCATGCCCCTTCTCTCCCTCTTGTTCCCCCCACCCCCGCTCATGCCCCGTGTCTCCCTACTGTTACCCCCGTTCATTCCCTGTCTCTCTGCTGTTACCCCCCACCCCCTCTCATACCCTGTGTCTCTCTCCTGTTGCCTCCCCAACCCCGGTCATGCCCTGTTTCTCCCTCGTGTTCCCCCACCTCCTGCTCATGCCCCGTGTCTCTCTCCTTATACCACCCACCCCCGCTCATGCCCCGTGTCTCCCTCGTGTTCCCCCACCTCCGGCTCATTCCCCCTGTCTCCCTGCTGTTGCCCCCCACTCCCCGGTCATGCCCTGTGTCTCCCTGCTGTTGCCCCACCCCCCCCGCTCATGCCCAGTGTCTCCCTACTGTTGCACCCACCCCCACTCATGCCCCGTGTCCCTCTCCTCTTACCCACCACCCCCCGCTCATGCCCCGTGTCTCCCTCGTGTTCCCCCCACCCCCCGCTCATGCCCCGTGTCTTCCTGCTGTTGCCCCCACCCTCCACTCATGCCCCGTGTTTCCCTGCTGTTGCCCCCCTGCTTATGACCCGTGTCTTTCTCCTGTTACCCCCCTAACCCTCCTCTCATGCCCCTTGTCTCTCTCCTGTTACCCCCCACCCCCCTCTCATGCCCCGTGTCTCTCTCCTGTTGCCCTCCACCCCCCGGTCCTGCCCCGTGTCTCCCTGCTGTTGTCCCCCACCCCCTGCTCATGCCATGTGTGTCTCTCCTGTTACCCCCACCCCCGCTCATGCCCCGTGTCTCTCTTGTTACCCCCACCCCCGCTCATGCCCTGTGTCTCTCTCCTGTTGCCCCTCACCCCCTGCTCATGTCCCGTGTATCCCTGCTGTTGCCCCCACTCGCCGCTCATGCCCTGTGTCTCCATCGTATTCCCCCCACCCCCCGCTCATGCCCCGTGTCTTCCTCATGTTCCCCCAGCCCCCGCTCATGCCCCGTGTCTCTCTCCTGTTACCCCCACTCCCTGCTCATGCCCTGTGTCTACCTCGTATTCCCCCCACCCCCCGCTCATGCCCCGTGTCTCCCTCATGTTCCCCCCACCACCCACTCATGCCCCGTGTCACCCTCCTGTTGCCCCCCACCCCCCGCTCATGCCCCGTGTCTCCCTCTTGTTGCCCCACCCCCCACTCATGCCCCTTCTCTCCCTCTTGTTCCCCCCACCTCCTGCTCATGCCCCGTGTCTCTCTCCTTTTACCACCCACCCCCCGCTCATGCCCCGTGTCTCCCTCGTGTTCCCCCACCTCTGGCTCATTCCCCCTGTCTCCCTGCTGTTGCCCCCCACTCCCCGGTCATGCCCTGTGTCTCCCTGCTGTTGCCCCACCCCCACTCATGCCCCGTGTCCCTCTCCTCTTACCCTCCACCCCCCGCTCATGCCCCGTGTCTCTCTCCTGTTATCCCCCACCCCCCTCACATGCCCCGTGTCTCCCTCGTGTTCCCCCCACCCCCCGCTCATGCCCGTGTCTCCCTGCTGTTTCCCCCCACCCCCCGGTCATGCCCCGTGTCTTCCTGCTGTTGCCCCCCACCCCCGCTCATGCCCCGTGTCTCCCTCGTGTTCCCCCAACCCCCCGCTCATGCCCCGTGTCTCCCACCTGTTCCCCCCCACCCCCTGCTCATGCCCCGTGTTTCTCCTGTTACCCCCACCCCCCTCTCATGCCCCGTGTCTCCCTCGTGTTCCCCCCGCCCCCTGCTCATTCCCTGTGTCTCCCTGCTGTTGCCCCCCACCCCCCGCTCATGCCCGTGTCTCCCTCCTGTTTCCCCCAGCCCCCGCTCATGCCCTGTGTCTCCCTCGTATTCCCCCCACCCCCCGCTCATGCCCTGTGTCTTCCTCATGTTCCCCCAGCCCCCGCTCATGCCCCGTGTCTCTCTCCTGTTACCCCCACTCCCCGCTCATGCCCTGTGTCTACCTCGTATTCCCCCCACCCCCCGCTCATGCCCCGTGTCTCCCTCATGTTCCCCCCACCACCCACTCATGCCCCGTGTCACCCTCCTGTTGCCCCCACCCCCCGCTCATGCCCTGTGTCTCTCTCCTGTTACCCCCACCCCCCGCTCATGCCCCGTGTCTCCCTCTTGTTGCCCCCACCCCCCACTCATGCCCCTTCTCTCCCTCTTGTTCCCCCACCCCCGCTCATGCCCCGTGTCTCCCTACTGTTACCCCCGTTCATTCCCTGTCCCTCTGCTGTTACCCCCCACCCCCCTCTCATACCCTGTGTCTCTCTCCTGTTGCCTCCCCAACCCCGGTCATGCCCTGTTTCTCCCTCGTGTTCCCCCACCTCCTGCTCATGCCCCGTGTCTCTCTCCTTTTACCACCCACCCCCCGCTCATGCCCCGTGTCTCCCTCGTGTTCCCCCACCTCCGGCTCATTCCCCCTGTCTCCCTGCTGTTGCCCCCCACTCCCCGGTCATGCCCTGTGTCTCCCTGCTGTTGCCCCACCCCCCCGCTCATGCCCAGTGTCTCCCTACTGTTGCACCCACCCCCACTCATGCCCCGTGTCCCTCTCCTCTTACCCTCCACCCCCCGCTCATGCCCCGTGTCTCCCTCGTGTTCCCCCCACCCCCCGCTCATGCCCCGTGTCTTCCTGTTGTTCCCCCCACCCTCCACTCATGCCCCGTGTTTCCCTGCTGTTGCCCCCCTGCTCATGCCCCGTGTCTTTCTCCTGTTACCCCCCTAACCCTCCTCTCATGCCCCTTGTCTCTCTCCTGTTACCCCCCACCCCCCTCTCATGCCCCGTGTCTCTCTCCTGTTGCCCTCCACCCCCCGGTCCTGCCCCGTGTCTCCCTGCTGTTGTCCCCCACCCCCTGCTCATGCCATGTGTGTCTCTCCTGTTACCCCCACCCCCCGCTCATGCCCCGTGTCTCTCTTGTTACCCCCACCCCCGCTCATGCCCTGTGTCTCTCTCCTGTTGCCCCTCACCCCCTGCTCATGTCCCGTGTATCCCTGCTGTTGCCCCCACACTCCACTCATGCCCCGTGTTTCCCTGCTGTTGCCCCCCCGCTCATGCCCCGTGTCTCTCTCCTGTTACCCCCCTAACCCCCCTCTCATGCCCCGTGTCTCTCTCCTGTTACCCCCCACCCCCTCTCATGCCCCGTGTATCTCTCCTGTTGCCCCCCACCCCCCGGTCCTGCCCCGTGTCTCCCTGCTGTTGTCCCCCACCCCCCGCTCATGCCCTGTGTGTCTCTCCTGTTACCCCCACTCCCCGCTCATGCCCCGTGTCTCTTTCCTGTTACCCCCACCCCCGCTCATGCCCCGTGTCTCTCTCCTGTTGCCCCCCACCCCCTGCTCATGTCCCGTGTATCCCTGCTGTTGCCCCCCACCCCCCACTCATGCCCTGTGTCTCTCTCATGTTACCCCCACCCCCGCTCATGCCCCGTGTCTCTCTCCCGTTGCCCCCCACCCCGCTCTCATGCCCCATGTCTCCCTCGTGTTCCCCCCACCCCCCGCTCATGCCCTGTGTCTCCCTGCTGTTGCCCTCCACCACCCGCTCATGCACCGTGTCTCTCTCCTGTTACCCCCACCCCCTCTCATGCCCTGTGAATCCCTTGTGTTCCCCCTACCCCCGCTCATGCCCCGTGTCTCCCTGCTGGTGCCCCCCACCCCCCTCTCATGCCCCGTGTCTCTCTCCTGTTACCCCCACCCCCCTCTCATGCCCCGTGTCTCCTGTTGCTCCCAACCCCCACTTATGCCCTGTGTCTCTCTCCTGTTACCCCACACTTCCCGCTCATGCCCCGTGTCTGTCTCCTGTTACCCCCCACCCCCTCTCATGCCCCGTGTCTCTCTCCTGTTGCCCCAACTCCCCGGTCATGCCCCGTGTCTCCCTGATGTTGTCCCCCACCCACCGCTCATGCCCCGTGTCTCTCTCCTCTTTCCCCCCACCCCCGGTCATGCCCCGTGTCTCCCTGCTGTTGCCCCCCACCCCCCACTCATGGCCCGTGTCTCCCTGCTGTTGCCCCCACCCCCTGCTCATGCCCCGTGTCTCTCTCCTGTTACCACCCACCCCCGCTCATGCCCTGTGTCTCCCTCGTGTTCCCCCACCCCCGGCTCATTCCCCGTGTCTCCCTGCTGTTGCCCCCCACTCCCCGGTCATGCCCCGTGTCTCCCTGCTGTTGCCCCACACCGTCCGCTCATGCCCAGTGTCTCCCTGCTGTTGCACCCACCCGCACTCATGCCCTGTGTCCCTCTCCTCTTAACCCCCACCCCCCCGCTCATGCCCCATGTCTCCCTCGTGTTCCCCCCACCCCCCGCTCTTGCCCCGTGTCTCCCTGCTGTTGCCCCCACCCTCCACTCATGCCCCGTGTTTCCCTGCTGTTGCCCCCCCGCTCATGCCCTGTGTCTCTCTCCTGTTACCCCCCTAGTCCCCCTCTCATGCCCCGTGTCTCTCTCCTGTTACCCCCCACCCCCCTCTCATGCCCCGTGTCTCTCTCCTGTTACCCCCACCCCCGCTCATGCCCCGTGTCTCTCTCCTGTTGCCCCTCACCCCCTGCTCATGCCCCGTGTCTCCCTGCTGTTGCCCCCCGACCACCCACTTATGCCCCGTCTCTCTCTCCTGTTACCCCCACCCCCGCTCATGCCCCGTGTCTCTCTCCTGTTGCCCCTCACCCCCTGCTCATGCCCTGTGTCTCCCTGCTGTTGCCCCCCACCCCCCACTCATGCCCCGTGTCTCTCTCATGTTACCCCCACCCCCGCTCATGCCCCGTGTCTCTCTCCCGTTGCCCCTCACCCCCTGCTCATGCCCCATGTCTCCCTCGTGTTCCCCCCACCCCCCGCTCATGCCCTGTGTCTCCCTGCTGTTGCCCTCCACCACCCGCTCATGCACCGTGTCTCTCTCCTGTTACCCCCACCCCCTCTCATGCCCTGTGAATCCCTTGTGTTCCCCCTACCCCCGCTCATGCCCCGTGTCTCCCTGCTGGTGCCCCCCACCCCCCTCTCATGCCCCGTGTCTCTCTCCTGTTACCCCCACCCCCCTCTCATGCCCCGTGTCTCCTGTTGCTCCCAACCCCCACTTATGCCCTGTGTCTCTCTCCTGTTACCCCACACTTCCCGCTCATGCCCCGTGTCTGTCTCCTGTTACCCCCCACCCCCTCTCATGCCCCGTGTCTCTCTCCTGTTGCCCCAACTCCCCGGTCATGCCCCGTGTCTCCCTGCTGTTTTCCTCCACCTACCGCTCATGCCCCGTGTCTCTCTCCTGTTTCCCCCCACCCCCGGTCATGCCCCGTGTCTCCCTGCTGTTGCCCCCCACCCCCCGCTCATGCCCCATGTCTCCCTGCTGTTGCCCCCACCCCCTGCTCATGCCCCGTGTCTCTCTCCTGTTACCACCCAACCCCCGCTCATGCCCCGTGTCTCCCTCGTGTTCCCCCACCCCCGGCTCATTCCCCGTGTCTCCCTGCTGTTGCCCCCCACTCCCCGGTCATGCCCCGTGTCTCCCTGCTGTTGCCCCACACCGTCCGCTCATGCCCAGTGTCTCCCTGCTGTTGCACCCACCCGCACTCATGCCCTGTGTCCCTCTCCTCTTAACCCCCACCCCCCCGCTCATGCCCCATGTCTCCCTCGTGTTCCCCCCACCCCCCGCTCTTGCCCCGTGTCTCCCTGCTGTTGCCCCCACCCTCCACTCATGCCCCGTGTTTCCCTGCTGTTGCCCCCCCGCTCATGCCCTGTGTCTCTCTCCTGTTACCCCCCTAGTCCCCCTCTCATGCCCCGTGTCTCTCTCCTGTTACCCCCCACCCCCCTCTCATGCCCCGTGTCTCTCTCCTGTTACCCCCACCCCCGCTCATGCCCCGTGTCTCTCTCCTGTTGCCCCTCACCCCCTGCTCATGCCCCGTGTCTCCCTGCTGTTGCCCCCCGACCACCCACTTATGCCCCGTCTCTCTCTCCTGTTACCCCCACCCCCGCTCATGCCCCGTGTCTCTCTCCTGTTGCCCCTCACCCCCTGCTCATGCCCTGTGTCTCCCTGCTGTTGCCCCCCACCCCCCACTCATGCCCCGTGTCTCTCTCATGTTACCCCCACCCCCGCTCATGCCCCGTGTCTCTCTCCTGTTGCCCCTCACCCCCTGCTCATGCCCCGTGTCTCCCTGATGTTGCCCCCCACCCCCCTCTCATGCCCCGTGTCTCTCACCTGTTACCCCCACCCCCCTCTCATGCCCCCTGTTGCCCCCAACCCCCCGCTCATGCCCTGTGTCTCTCTCCTGTTACCCCACACCCCCCGCTCATGCCCCGTGTCTGTCTCCTGTTACCCCCCACCCCCCTCTCATGCCCCGTGTCTCTCTCCTGTTGCCCCCAACTCCCCGGTCATGCCCCGTGTCTCCCTGCTGTTTTCCTCCACCTACCGCTCATGCCCCGTGTCTCTCTCCTGTTTCCCCCCACCCCCGGTCATGCCCCGTGTCTCCCTGCTGTTGCCCCCCACCCCCCGCTCATGCCCCATGTCTCCCTGCTGTTGCCCCCACCCCCTGCTCATGCCCCGTGTCTCTCTCCTGTTACCACCCAACCCCCGCTCATGCCCCGTGTCTCCCTCGTGTTTCCCCACCCCCGGCTCATTCCCTGTGTCTACCTGCTGTTGTCCCCCACCCTCCACTCATGCCCCGTGTTTCCCTGCTGTTGCCCCCCCGCTCATGCCCCGTGTCTCTCTCATGTTACCCCCCTAGCCCCCTCTCATGCCCCGTGTCTCTCTCCTGTTACCCCCCACCCCCTCTCATGCCCCGTGTCTCTCTCCTGTTGCCCCCCACCCCCGGTCATGCCCCGTGTCTCCCTGCTGTTGCCCCCCACCTACCGCTCATGCCCCATGTCTCTCTCCTGTTTCCCCCCACCCCCGGTCATGCCCCGTGTCTTCCTGCTGTTGCCCCCACCCCCCGCTCATGCCCCATGTCTCCCTGCTGTTGCACCCACCCGCACTCATGCCCTGTGTGTCTCTCCTCTTACCCCCACCCCCCGCTCATGCCCCGTGTCTCCCTTGTGTTCCCCCCACCCCCTGCTCTTTCCCCGTGTCTCCCTGATGTTGCCCCCACCCTCCACTCATGCCCCGTGTTTCCCTGCTGTTGCCCCCCCGCTCATGCCCTGTGTCTCTCTCCTGTTACCCCCCTAGGCCCCCTCTCATGCCCCGTGTCTCTCTCCTGTTACCCCCCACCCCCCTCTCATGCCCCGTGTCTCTCTCCTGTTACCCCCACCCCCGCTTATGCCCGTGTCTCTCTCCTGTTGCCCCTCACCCCCTGCTCATGCCCCGTGTCTCCCTGCTGTTGCCCCCCACCCCCCACTCATGCCCCGTGTCTCTCTCCTGTTACCCCCACCCCCGCTCATGCCCCGTGTCTCTCTCCTGTTACCCCCCACACCCCTCTCATGCCCCGTGTCTCTCTCCTGTTACCCCCACCCCCGCTTATGCCCCGTGTCTCTCTCCTGTTGCCCCTCACCCCCTGCTCATGCCCCGTGTCTCCCTGCTGTTGTCCCCCACCCCCCGCTCATGCCCCGTGCCTCTCTCCTGTTACCCCCACCGCCCTCTCATGCACCATGTCTCTCTCCTGTTACCCCCCTGTTGCCCCCACCCCCGATCATGCCCTATGTCTCCCTGCTGTTGCCCCCCACCCCCGCTCATGCCCCGTGTCTCTCTCCTGTTACCCCCCACCCCCTCTCATGCCCCGTGTGTCCCTCGTGTTCCCCCCACCCCCGCTCATGCCAAGTGTCTTCCTGCTGTTTCCCCCCACCCCCCAGTCATGCCCCGTGTCTGCCTGCTGCTGCCCCCCACCCCCGCTCATGTCCCGTGTCTCCCTCGTGTTCCCTCAACCCCCGCTCATGCCCCGTGTCTCCCTGCTGTTGCCCCCGCCCCCTGCTCATGCACCGTGTCTCTCTCCTGTTGCCCCCCACCCCCGGTCATGCCCCGTGTCTCCCTGCTGTTGCCCCCCACCTACCGCTCATGCCCCATGTCTCTCTCCTGTTTCCCCCCACCCCCGGTCATGCCCCGTGTCTTCCTGCTGTTGCCCCCACCCCCCGCTCATGCCCCATGTCTCCCTGCTGTTGCACCCACCCGCACTCATGCCCTGTGTGTCTCTCCTCTTACCCCCACCCCCCGCTCATGCCCCGTGTCTCCCTTGTGTTCCCCCCACCCCCTGCTCTTGCCCCGTGTCTCCCTGATGTTGCCCCCACCCTCCACTCATGCCCCGTGTTTCCCTGCTGTTGCCCCCCCGCTCATGCCCTGTGTCTCTCTCCTGTTACCCCCCTAGGCCCCCTCTCATGCCCCGTGTCTCTCTCCTGTTACCCCCCACCCCCCTCTCATGCCCCGTGTCTCTCTCCTGTTACCCCCACCCCCGCTTATGCCCGTGTCTCTCTCCTGTTGCCCCTCACCCCCTGCTCATGCCCCGTCTCTCTCCTGTTACCCCCCACACCCCTCTCATGCCCCGTGTGTCCCTCGTGTTCCCCCCACCCCCGCTCATGCCAAGTGTCTTCCTGCTGTTTCCCCCCACCCCCCAGTCATGCCCCGTGTCTGCCTGCTGCTGCCCCCCACCCCCGCTCATGTCCCGTGTCTCCCTCGTGTTCCCTCAACCCCCGCTCATGCCCCGTGTCTCCCTGCTGTTGCCCCCGCCCCATGCTCATGCACCGTGTCTCTCTCCTGTTGCCCCCCACCCCCTGCTCATGCCCCGTGTCTCTCTCCTGTTACCCCCACCCCCTGCTCATGCCCCGTGTCTCCCTCTTGTTGCCCCCAAACCCCCCACTCATGCCCGTGTCTCCCTCGTGTTCCCCCCACCCCCTGCTCATGCCCCGTGTCTCCCTGCTGTTGCCCCCCAGCCCCCGCTCATGCCCCGTGTCTCCCTCATGTTCCCCCCACCCCCCGCTCATGCCCCGTGTCTCCCTCCTGTTGCCCCCCACCCCCTGCTCATGCCCCGTGTCTCTCTCCTGTTACCCCCACCCCCTGCTCATGCCCCGTGTCTCCCTCTTGTTGCCCCCCAACCCCCCACTCATGCCCGTGTCTCCCTCGTGTTCCCCCCACCCCCTGCTCATGCCCTGTGTCTCCCTCTTGTTCCACCCACCCCCCGCTCATGCCCCGTGTCTCCCTGCTGTTGCCCCCACCCCCCGCTCATGCCCCATGTCTCTCTCCTGTTACCCCCACTCATGCCCCGTGTCTCTCTCCTGTTACCCCCCACCCCCCTCTCATGCCCCGTGTCTCTCTCCTATTGCCCCCCACCCCATATGCATGCCCTGTGTCTCCCTGCTGTTGCCCCCCACCCCCGTTCATGCCCCGTGTCTCTTTCCTGTTACCCCCACCCCCCTCTCATGCCCCGTGTCTCTCTCCTGTTACCCCCCACACCCCTCTCATGCCCCGTGTCTCTCTCCTGTTGCCCCCCACCCCCCAGTCATGCCCTGTGTCTCCCTGCTGTTGTCCCCCGCTCATGCCCCGTGTCTCTCTCCTGTTACCCCCCACTCCCCTCTCATGCCCTGTGTCTCCCTCATGTTCCCCCCACCCCCCGCTCATGCCCCGTGTCTCCCTGCTGTTTCCCCCCACCCCCCGGTCATGCCCCGTGTCTCCCTGCTGTTGCCCCCCACCACCGCTCATGCCCCGTGTCTCCCTCGTGTTCCCCCAACCCCCCTTCATGCCCCGTGTCTCCCTCCTGTTCCCCCCACCCCCTGCTCATGCCCCGTGTCTCTCCTGTTACCCCCCACCCCCCTCTCATGCCCCGTGTCTCCCTCGTGTTCCCCCCAACCCCTGCTCATTCCCTGTGTCTCCCTGCTGTTGCCCACCACCCCCCGCTCATGCCGGTGTCTCCCTCCTGTTGCCCCCAGCCCCCGCTCATGCCCCGTGTCTCTCTCCTGTTACTCCCCATTCCCCGCTCATGCCCTGTGTCTCCCTCGTATTCCCCCCACCCCTCGCTCATGCCAAGTGTCTTCCTGCTGTTTCCCCCCACCCCCCAGTCATGCCCCGTGTCTGCCTGCTGCTGCCCCCCACCCCCGCTCATGTCCCGTGTCTCCCTCGTGTTCCCTCAACCCCCTGCTCATGCCCCGTGTCTCCCTGCTGTTGCCCCCCGCCCCCTGCTCATGCACCGTGTCTCTCTCCTGTTGCCCCCCACCACCCGCTCATGCCCCGTGTCTCCCTGCTGTTGCCCCCCAGCCCCCGCTCATGCCCCGTGTCTCCCTCATGTTCCCCCCACCCCCCGCTCATGCCCCGTGTCTCCCTCCTGTTGCCCCCCACCCCCTGCTCATGCCCCGTATTTCTCTCCTGTTACCCCCACCCCCTGCTCATGCCCCGTGTCTCCCTCTTGTTGCCCCCCAAGCCCGCACTCATGCCCGTGTCTCCCTCGTGTTCCCCCCACCCCCTGCTCATGCCCCGTGTCTCCCTCTTGTTCCACCCACCCCCCGCTCATGCCCCGTGTCTCCCTGCTGTTGCCCCCACCCCCCGCTCATGCCCCATGTCTCTCTCCTGTTACCCCCACTCATGCCCCGTGTCTCTCTCCTGTTACCCCCCACCCCCCTCTCATGCCCCGTGTCTCTCTCCTATTGCCCCCCACCCCACGTGCATGCCCTGTGTCTCCCTGCTGTTGCCCCCACCCCCGTTCATGCCCCGTGTCTCTTTCCTGTTACCCCCACCCCCCTCTCATGCCCCGTGTCTCTCTCCTGTTACCCCCCACACCCCTCTCATGCCCCGTGTCTCTCTCCTGTTGCCCCCCACCCCCCAGTCATGCCCTGTGTCTCCCTGCTGTTGGCCCCCGCTCATGCCCCGTGTCTCTCTCCTGTTACCCCCCACTCCCCTCTCATGCCCTGTGTCTCCCTCATGTTCCCCCCACCCCCCGCTCATGCCCCGTGTCTCCCTGCTGTTTCCCCCCACCCCCCGGTCATGCCCCGTGTCTCCCTGCTGTTGCCCCCCACCCCCGCTCATGCCCCGTGTCTCCCTCGTGTTCCCCAACCCCCCTTCATGCCCTGTGTCTCCCTCCTGTTCCCCCCACCCCCTGCTCATGCCCCGTGTCTCTCCTGTTACCCCCATCCCCCTCTCATGCCCCATGTCTCCCTAGTGTTCCCCCCAACCCCTGCTCATTCCCCGTGTCTCCCTGCTGTTGCCCCCACCCCCCGCTCATGCCCCATGTCTCTCTCCTGTTACCCCCACTCATGCCCCGTGTCTCTCTCCTGTTACCCCCCACCCCCTCTCATGCCCCGTGTCTCTCTCCTGTTGCCCCCCACCCCACGTGCATTCCCTGTGTCTCCCTGCTGTTGCCCCCACCCCCTTTCATGCCCCGTGTCTCTTTCCTGTTACCCCCACCCCCCTCTCATGCCCCGTGTCTCTCTCCTGTTACCCCCCACACCCCTCTCATGCCCCGTGTCTCTCTCCTGTTGCCCCCCACCCCCCAGTCATGCCCTGTGTCTCCCTGCTGTTGGCCCCCGCTCATGCCCCGTGTCTCTCTCCTGTTACCCCCCACTCCCCTCTCATGCCCCGTGTCTCCCTCATGTTCCCCCCACCCCCCGCTCATGCCCCGTGTCTCCCTGCTGTTTCCCCCCACCCCCCGGTCATGCCCAGTGTCTCCCTGCTGTTGCCCCCCACCCCCGCTCATGCCCCGTGTCTCCCTCATGTTCCCCCAACCCCCCCTTCATGCCCCGTGTCTCCCTCCTGTTCCCCCCACCCCCTGCTCATGCCCCGTGTCTCTCCTGTTACCCCCATCCCCCTCTCATGCCCCATGTCTCCCTAGTGTTCCCCCCAACCCCTGCTCATTCCCCGTGTCTCCCTGCTGTTGCCCCCACCCCCCGCTCATGCCCCATGTCTCTCTCCTGTTACCCCCACTCATGCCCCGTGTCTCTCTCCTGTTACCCCCCACCCCCCTCTCATGCCCCGTGTCTCTCTCCTGTTGCCCCCCACCCCACGTGCATGCCCTGTGTCTCCCTGCTGTTGCCCCCACCCCCTTTCATGCCCCGTGTCTCTTTCCTGTTACCCCCACCCCCCTCTCATGCCCCGTGTCTCTCTCCTGTTACCCCCCACACCCCTCTCATGCCCCGTGTCTCTCTCCTGTTGCCCCCCACCCCCCAGTCATGCCCTGTGTCTCCCTGCTGTTGGCCCCCGCTCATGCCCCGTGTCTCTCTCCTGTTACCCCCCACTCCCCTCTCATGCCCCGTGTCTCCCTCATGTTCCCCCCACCCCCCGCTCATGCCCCGTGTCTCCCTGCTGTTTCCCCCCACCCCCCGGTCATGCCCAGTGTCTCCCTGCTGTTGCCCCCCACCCCCGCTCATGCCCCGTGTCTCCCTCATGTTCCCCCAACCCCCCCTTCATGCCCTGTGTCTCCCTCCTGTTCCCCCCACCCCCTGCTCATGCCCCGTGTCTCTCCTGTTACCCCCCACCCCCCTCTCATGCCCCGTGTCTCCCTTGTGTTCCCCCCAACCCCTGCTCATTCCCTGTGTCTCCCTGCTGTTGCCCCCCACCCCCCGCTCATGCCAGTGTCTCCCTCCTGTTGCCCCCAGCCCCCGCTCATGCCCCGTGTCTCTCTCCTGTTACTCCCCACTCCCCGCTCATGCCCTGTGTCTCCCTCGTATTCCCCCCACCCCCGCTCATGCCAAGTGTCTTCCTGCTGTTTCCCCCCACACCCCAGTCATGCCCTGTGTCTGCCTGCTGCTGCCCCCCACCCCCGCTCATGCCCCGTGTCTCCCTGCTGTTGCCCCCCACCCCCGCTCATGCCCCTTGTCTCTCTCCTGTTACCCCCCACCCCCTCTCATGCCCCGTGTCTCCCTCGTGTTCCCCCCACCCCCGCTCATGCCAAGTGTCTTCCTGCTGTTTCCCCCCACCCCCCAGTCATGCCCTGTGTCTCTCTCCTGTTGCCCCCACCCCCTGGTCATGCCCCGTGTCTCTCGCCTGTTGCCCCCACCCCCCGGTCATACCCCGTGTCTCCCTTCTGTTGCCCCCACCCCCGATCATGCCCTGTGTCTCCCTGCTGTTGCCCCCCACCCCCGCTCATGCCCCTTGTCTCTCTCCTGTTACCCCCCACCCCCTCTCATGCCCCGTGTCTCCCTCGTGTTCCCCCCACCCCCGCTCATGCCAAGTGTCTTCCTGCTGTTTCCCCCCACCCCCCAGTCATGCCCTGTGTCTGCCTGCTGCTGCCCCCCACCCCCGCTCATGCCCCGTGTCTCCCTCATGTTGCCGCAACCCCCCGCTCATGCCCCGTGACTCCCTGCTGTTGCCCCCCACCCCCGCTCATGCCCCGTGTCTCTCTCCTGATGCCCCCCACCACCTGCTCATGCCCCGTGTCTCCCTGCTGTTGCCCCCCACCCCCGCTCATGCCGTGTGTCTCCCTCGTGTTCCCCCCACCGCCCGCTCATGCCCCGTGTCTCCCTCCTGTTGCCCCCACCCCCTGCTCATGCCCCGTGTCTCTCTCCTGTTACCCCCACCGCCCGCTCATGCCCCGTGTCTCCCTCTTGTTGCCCCCACCCCCCACTCATGCCCCGTGTCTCTCTCGTGTTCCCCCCACCCCCCGCTCATGCCCCGTGTCTCTCTCCTGTTACCCCCTGTTCATTCCCCGTCTCTCTCTCCTGTTACCCCCACCCCCTCTCATGCCCCGTGTCTCTCTCCTGTTGCCCCCCAACCCAAGGTCATGCCCTGTGTCTCCCTGCTGTTGCCCCCCACCCCCCGCTCATGCCCCGTGCCTCTCTCCTGTTACCCCCACCGCCCTCTTATGCACCATGTCTCTCTCCTGTTACCCCCCTGTTGCCCCCACCCCCGATCATGCCCTATGTCTCCCTGCTGTTGCCCCCTACCCCCGCTCATGCCCTGTGTCTCTCTCCTGTTACCCCCCACCCCCTCTCATGCCCCGTGTGTCCCTCGTGTTCCCCCCACCCCCGCTCATGCCAAGTGTCTTCCTGCTGTTTCCCCCCACCCCCCAGTCATGCCCTATGTCTCCCTGCTGTTGCCCCTCACCCCCGCTCATGCCCTGTGTCTCTCTCCTGTTACCCCCCACCCCCTCTCATGCCCCGTGTGTCCCTCGTGTTCCCCCCACCCCGTTCATGCCAAGTGTCTTCCTGCTGTTTCCCCCCACCCCCCAGTCATGCCCCGTGTCTGCCTGCTGCTGCCCCCCACCCCCGCTAATGTCCCGTGTCTCCCTCGTGTTCCCTCAACCCCCCGCTCATGCCCCGTGTCTCCCTGCTGTTGCCCCCCACCCCCTGCTCATGCCCCATGTCTCCCTCTTGTTGCCCCCCAACCCCCCACTCATGCCCGTGTCTCCCTCGTGTTCCCCCCACCCCCTGCTCATGCCCCGTGTCTCCCTCTTGTTCCACCCACCCCCCGCTCATGCCCCGTGTCTCCCTGCTGTTGCCCCCACCCCCCGCTCATGCCCCATGTCTCTCTCCTGTTACCCCCACTCATGCCCCGTGTCTCTCTCCTGTTACCCCCCACCCCCCTCTCATGCCCCGTGTATCTCTCCTGTTGCCCCCCACCCCACGTGCATGCCCTGTGTCTCCCTGCTGTTGCCCCCCACCCCCGTTCATGCCCCGTGTCTCTTTCCTGTTACCCCCACTCCCCTCTCATGCCCCGTGTCTCTCTCCTGTTACCCCCCACACCCCTCTCATGCCCCGTGTCTCTCTCCTGTTGCCCCCCACCCCCCAGTCATGCCCTGTGTCTCCCTGCTGTTGGCCCCCGCTCATGCCCCGTGTCTCTCTCCTGTTACCCCCCACTCCCCTCTCATGCCCCGTGTCTCCCTCATGTTCCCCCCACCCCCCGCTCATGCCCCGTGTCTCCCTGCTGTTTCCCCCCACCCCCCGGTCATGCCCCGTGTCTCCCTGCTGTTGCCCCCCACCCCCGCTCATGCCCCGTGTCTCCCTTGTGTTCCCCCAACCCCCCCTTCATGCCCCGTGTCTCCCTCCTGTTCCCCCACCCCCTGCTCATGCCCCGTGTCTCTCCTGTTAACCCCCACCCCCTCTCATGCCCGTGTCTCCCTCGTGTTCCCCCAACCCCTGCTCATTCCATGTGTCTCCCTGCTGTTGCCCCCCACCCCCCGCTCATGCCGGTGTCTCCCTCCTGTTGCCCCCAGCCCCGGCTCATGCCCCGTGTCTCTCTCCTGTTACTCCCGACTCCCCGCTCATGCCCTGTGTCTCCCTCGTATTCCCCCCAACCCCCGCTCATGCCAAGTGTCTTCCTGCTGTTTCCCCCCACCCCCCAGTCATGCCCTGTGTCTGCCTGCTGCTGCCCCCCACCCCCGCTCATGCCCCGTGTCTCCCTGCTGTTGCCCCCCACCCCCGCTCATGCCCCTTGTCTCTCTCCTGTTACCCCCCACCCCCTCTCATGCCCCGTGTCTCCCTCGTGTTCCCCCCACCCCCGCTCATGCCCCGTGTCTCCCTCATGTTGCCGCAACCCCCCGCTCATGCCCCGTGACACCCTGCTGTTGCCCCCCACCCCCGCTCATGCCCCGTGTCTCTCTCCTGATGCCCCCCACCACCTGCTCATGCCCCGTGTCTCCCTGCTGTTGCCCCCCACCCCCGCTCATGCCGTGTGTCTCCCTCGTGTTCCCCCCACCGCCCGCTCATGCCCCGTGTCTCCCTCCTGTTGCCCCCACCCCCTGCTCATGCCCCGTGTCTCTCTCCTGTTACCCCCACCGCCCGCTCATGCCCCGTGTCTCCCTCTTGTTGCCCCCACCCCCCACTCATGCCCCGTGTCTCTCTCGTGTTCCCCCCACCGCCCGCTCATGCCCCGTGTCTCCCTCTTGTTGCCCCCACCCCCCACTCATGCCCCGTGTCTCTCTCGTGTTCCCCCCACCCCCCAGTCATGCCCTGTGTCTCTCTCCTGTTGCCCCCACCCCCCGGTCATACCCTGTATGCCCCGTGTCTCTCGCCTGTTGCCCCCACCCCCGGTCATACCCCGTGTCTCCCTTCTGTTGCCCCCACCCCGATCATGCCCTGTGTCTCCCTGCTGTTGCCCCCCACCCCCGCTCATGCCCCTTGTCTCTCTCCTGTTACCCCCCACCCCCTCTCATGCCCCGTGTCTCCCTCGTGTTCCCCCCACCCCCGCTCATGCCAAGTGTCTTCCTGCTGTTTCCCCCCACCCCCCAGTCATGCCCTGTGTCTCTCTCCTGTTGCCCCCACCCCCCGGTCATACCCTGTATGCCCCGTGTCTCTCGCCTGTTGCCCCCACCCCCCGGTCATACCCCGTGTCTCCCTTCTGTTGCCCCCACCCCGATCATGCCCTGTGTCTCCCTGCTGTTGCCCCCCACCCCCGCTCATGCCCCTTGTCTCTCTCCTGTTACCCCCCACCCCCTCTCATGCCCCGTGTCTCCCTCATGTTCCCCCCACCCCCGCTCATGCCAAGTGTCTTCCTGCTGTTTCCCCCCACCCCCCAGTCATGCCCTGTGTCTCTCTCCTGTTGCCCCCACCCCCCGGTCATACCCTGTATGCCCCGTGTCTCTCGCCTGTTGCCCCCACCCCCCGGTCATACCCCGTGTCTCCCTTCTGTTGCCCCCACCCCGATCATGCCCTGTGTCTCCCTGCTGTTGCCCCCCACCCCCGCTCATGCCCCTTGTCTCTCTCCTGTTACCCCCCACCCCCTCTCATGCCCCGTGTCTCCCTCGTGTTCCCCCCACCCCCGCTCATGCCAAGTGTCTTCCTGCTGTTTCCCCCCACCCCCCAGTCATGCCCTGTGTCTGCCTGCTGCTGCCCCCCACCCCCGCTCATGCCCCGTGTCTCCCTCATGTTCCCGCAACCCCCCGCTCATGCCCCGTGTCTCCCTGCTGTTGCCCCCCACCCCCCGCTCATGCCCCGTGTCTCTCTCCTGATGCCCCCACCACCTGCTCATGCCCCGTGTCTCCCTGCTGTTGCCCCCCAGCCCCCGTTCATGCCCCGTGTCTCCCTCATGTTCCCCCCACCCCCCGCTCATGCCCCGTGTCTCCCTCCTGTTGCCCCCCACCCCCTGCTCATGCCCCTTGTCTCTCTCCTGTTACCCCCACCCCCCGCTCATGCCCCGTGTCTCCCTCTTGTTGCCCCCCAACCCCCCACTCATGCCCCGTGTCTCCCTCGTGTTACCCCCACCCCCTGCTCATGCCCCGTGTCTCCCTCTTGTTCCACCCACCCCCCGCTCATGCCCCGTGTCTCCCTGCTGTTGCCCCCACCCCCCGCTCATGCCCCATGTCTCTCTCTTGTTACCCCCCACTCATGCCCCGTGTCTCTCTCCTGTTACCCCCCACCCCCCTCTCATGCCCCGTGTCTCTCTCCTGTTGCCCCCCACCCCACGTACATGCCCTGTGTCTCCCTGCTGTTGCCCCCCACCCCGTTCATGCCCCGTGTCTCTTTCCTGTTACCCCCACCGCCCTCTCATGCCCTGTGTCTCTCTCCTGTTACCGCCACACCCCTCTCATGCCCCGTGTCTCTCTCCTGTTGCCCCCCACCCCGCGGTCATGCCCTTTGTCTCCCTGCTGCTGCCCCCCACCCCCTGCTCATGCCCCGTGTCTCTCTCGTGTTATCCCCCACCCCCCTCTCATGCCCCGTGTCTCCCTCGTGTTCCCCCCACCCCCCGCTCATGCCCGTGTCTCCCTGCTGTTTCCCCCCACCCCCCGGTCATGCCCCGTGTCTTCCTGCTGTTGCCCCCCACCCCCGCTCATGCCCGGTGTCTCCCTCGTGTTCCCCCAACCACCCGCTCATGCCCAGTGTCTCCCTCCTGTTCCCCCCCACCCCCTGCTCATGCCCCGTGTCTCTCCTGTTACCCCCACGCCCCTCTCATGCCCCGTGTCTCCCTCGTGTTCCCCCGCCCCCTGCTCATTCCCTGTGTCTCCCTGCTGTTGCCCCCCACCCCCCGCTCATGCCCGTGTCTCCCTCCTGTTGCCCCCAGCCCCCGCTCATGCCCCGTGTCTCTCTCCTGTTACTCCCCACTCCCGCTCATGCCCTGTGTCTCCCTCGTATTCCCCCCACCCCCCGCTCATGCCCCGTGTCTTCCTCATGTTCCCCCAGCCCCCGCTCATGCCCCGTGTCTCTCTCCTGTTACCCCCACTCCCCGCTCATGCCCTGTGTCTACCTCGTATTCCCCCCACCCCCCGCTCATGCCCCGTGTCTCCCTCATGTTCCCCCCACCACCCACTCATGCCCCGTGTCACCCTCCTGTTGCCCCCCACCCCCGCTCATGCCCTGTGTCTCTCTCCTGTTACCCCCACCCCCCGCTCATGCCCCGTGTCTCCCTCTTTTTGCCCCCACCCCCCACTCATGCCCCTTCTCTCCCTCTTGTTCCCCCCACCCCCGCTCATGCCCCGTGTCTCCCTACTGTTACCCCCGTTCATTCCCTGTCTCTCTGCTGTTACCCCCCACCCCCTCTCAAACCGTGTGTCTCTCTCCTGTTGCCTCCCCAACCCCCGGTCATGCCCTGTTTCTCCCTCGTGTTCCCCCACCTCCTGCTCATGCCCCGTGTCTCTCTCCTTTTACCACCCACCCCCCGCTCATGCCCCGTGTCTCCCTTGTGTTCCCCCACCTCTGACTCATTCCCCCTGTCTCCCTGCTGTTGCCCCCCACTCCCCGGTCATGCCCTGTGTCTCCCTGCTGTTGCCCCACCCCCACTCATGCCCCGTGTCCCTCTCCTCTTACCCTCCACCCCCCGCTCATGCCCCGTGTCTCTCTCCTGTTATCCACCACCCCCCTCTCATGCCCCGTGTCTCCCTCGTGTTCCCCCCACCCCCCGCTCATGCCCGTGTCTCCCTGCTGTTTCCCCCCACCTCCCGGTCAAGCCCCGTGTCTTCCTGCTGTTGCCCCCCACCCCCGCTCATGCCCCGTGTCTCCCTCGTGTTCCCCCAACCCCCCGCTCATGCCCCGTGTCTCCCTCCTGTTCCCCCCCACCCCCTGCTCATGCCCCGTGTCTCTCCTGTTACCCCCACCCCCCTCTCATGCCCCGTGTCTCCCTCGTGTTCCCCCCGCCCCCTGCTCATTCCCTGTGTCTCCCTGCTGTTGCCCCCCACCCCCCGCTCATGCCCGTGTCTCCCTCCTGTTGCCCCCAGCCCCCGCTCATGCCCCGTGTCTCTCTCCTGTTACTCCCCACTCCCCGCTCATGCCCTGTGTCTCCCTCGTATTCCCCCCACCCCCCGCTCATGCCCCGTGTCTTCCTCATGTTCCCCCAGCCCCTGCTCATGCCCCGTGTCTCTCTCCTGTTACCCCCACTCCCCGCTCATGCCCTGTGTCTACCTCGTATTCCCCCCACCCCCCGCTCATGCCCCATGTTTCCCTCATGTTCCCCCCACCACCCACTCATGCCCCGTGTCACCCTCCTGTTGCCCCCACCCCCCGCTCATGCCCTGTATCTCTCTCCTGTTACCCCCACCCCCTGCTCATGCCCCGTGTCTCCCTCTTGTTGCCCCCACCCCCCACTCATGCCCCTTCTCTCCCTCTTGTTCCCCCCACCCCCCGCTCATGCCCCGTGTCTCCCTACTGTTACCCCCGTTCATTCCCTGTCTCTCTGCTGTTACCCCCCACGCCCCTCTCATACCCTGTTTCTCTCTCCTGTTGCCTCCCCAACCCCGGTCATGCCCTGTTTCTCCCTCGTGTTCCCCCACCTCCTGCTCATGCCCTGTGTCTCTCTCCTTTTACCACCCACCCCCCGCTCATGCCCCGTGTCTCCCTCGTGTTCCCCCACCTCCGGCTCATTCCCCCTGTCTCCCTGCTGTTGCCCACCACTCCCCGGTCATGCCCTGTGTCTCCCTGCTGTTGCCCCACCCCCCGCTCATGCCCAGTGTCTCCCTACTGTTGCACCCACCCCCACTCATGCCCCGTGTCCCTCTCCTCTTACCCTCCACCCCCCGCTCATGCCCCGTGTCTCCCTCGTTTTCCCCCCACCCCCCGCTCATGCCCCGTGTCTTCCTGCTGTTGCCCCCACCCTCCACTCATGCCCCGTGTTTCCCTGCTGTTGCCCCCCGCTCATGCCCCATGTCTTTCTCCTGTTACCCCCCTAACCCTCCTCTCATGCCCTGTGTCTCTCTCCTGTTACCCCCACCCCCTCTCATGCCCCGTGTCTCTCTCCTGTTGCCCTCCACCCCCCGGTCCTGCCCCGTGTCTCCCTGCTGTTGTCCCCCACCCCCCGCTCATGCCATGTGTGTCTCTCCTGTTACCCTCACCCCCCGCTCATGCCCCGTGTCTCTCTCCTGTTACCCCCACCCCCGCTCATGTCCCGTGTATCCCTGCTGTTGCCCCCACACTCCACTCATGCCCCGTGTTTCCCTGCTGTTGCCTCCCCGCTCATGCCCCGTGTCTCTCTCCTGTTACCCCCCTAACCCCCCTCTCATGCCCCGTGTCTCTCTCCTGTTACCCCCACCCCCCTCTCATGCCCCGTGTATCTCTCCTGTTGCCCCCCACCCCCCGGTCCTGCCCCGTGTCTCCCTGCTGTTGTCCCCCACCCCCCTCTCATGCCCTGTGTGTCTCTCCTGTTACCCCCACTCCCCGCTCATGCCCCGTGTCTCTCTCCTGTTACCCCCACCCCCGCTCATGCCCCGTGTCTCTCTCCTGTTGCCCCCCACCCCCTGCTCATGTCCCGTGTATCCCTGCTGTTGCCCCCCACCCCCCACTCATGCCCTGTGTCTCTCTCATGTTACCCCCACTCCCGCTCATGCCCCGTGTCTCTCTCCCGTTGCCCCCCACCCCCTCTCATGCCCCATGTCTCCCTCGTGTTCCCCCCACCCCCCGCTCATGCCCCGTGTCTCCCTGCTGTTGCCCTCCACCCCCCGCTCATGCACCGTGTCTCTCTCCTGTTACCCCCACCCCCTCTCATGCCCTGTGAATCCCTCGTGTTCCCCCTACCCCCGCTCATGCCCCGTGTCTCCCTGCTGGTGCCCCCACCCCCCTCTCATGCCCCGTGTCTCTCTCCTGTTACCCCCACCCCCCTCTCATGCCCCGTGTCTCATGTTGCCCCCAACCCCCACTTATGCCCCGTGTCTCTCTCCTGTTACCCCACACTCCCCGCTCATGCCCCGTGTCTGTCTCCTGTTACCCCCCACCCCCTCTCATGCCCCGTGTCTCTCTCCTGTTGCCCCCAACTCCCCAGTCATGCCCCGTGTCTCCCTGATGTTGTCCCCCACCCACCGCTCATGCCCCGTGTCTCTCTCCTCTTTCCCCCCACCCCCGGTCATGCCCCGTGTCTCCCTGCTGTTGCCCCCCACCCCCCACTCATGGCCCGTGTCTCCCTGCTGTTGCCCCCACCCCCTGCTCATGCCCCGTGTCTCTCTCCTGTTACCACCCACCCCCCGCTCATGCCCTGTGTCTCCCTCGTGTTCCCCCACCACCGGCTCATTCCCCGTGTCTCCCTGCTGTTGCCCCCCACTCCCCGGTCATGCCCCGTGTCTCCCTGCTGTTGACCCACACCGCCCGCTCATGCCCAGTGTCTCCCTGCTGTTGCACCCACCCGCACTCATGCCCTGTTTCTCTCTCCTCTTAACCCCCACCCCCCCGCTCATGCCCCATGTCTCCCTCGTGTTCCCCCCACCCCCCGCTCTTGCCCCGTGTCTCCCTGCTGTTGCCCCCACCCTCCACTCATGCCCCGTGTTTCCCTGCTGTTGCCCCCCGCTCATGCCCTGTGTCTCTCTCCTGTTACCCCCCTAGGCCCCCTCTCATGCCCCGTGTCTCTCTCCTGTTACCCCCCACCCTCCTCTCATGCCCCGTGTCTCTCTCCTGTTACCCCCACCCCCGCTCATGCCCCGTGTCTCTCTCCGGTTGCCCCTCACCCCCTGCTCATGCCCCGTGTCTCCCTGCTGTTGCCCCCCACCCCTCACTTATGCCCCGTGTCTCTCTCCTGTTACCCCCACCCCCGCTCATGCCCCGTGTCTCTCTCCTGTTGCCCCTCACCCCCTGCTCATGCCCTGTGTCTCCCTGCTGTTGCCCCCCACCCCCCACTCATGCCCCGTGTCTCTCTCATGTTACCCCCACCCCCGCTCATGCCCCGTGTCTCTCTCCTGTTGCCCCTCACCCCCTGCTCATGCCCCGTGTCTCCCTGATGTTGCCCCCCACCCCCCTCTCATGCCCCGTGTCTCTCACCTGTTACCCCCACCCCCCTCTCATGCCCCCTGTTTCCCCCAACCCCCGCTCATGCCCTGTGTCTCTCTCCTGTTACCCCACACCCCCGCTCATGCCCGTATCTGTCTCCTGTTACCCCCCACCCCACTCTCATGCCCCGTATCTCTCTCCTGTTGCCCCCAACTCCCCGGTCATGCCCCGTGTCTCCCTGCTGTTTTCCTCCACCTACCGCTCATGCCCCGTGTCTCTCTCCTGTTTCCCCCCACCCCCGGTCATGCCCCGTGTCTCCCTGCTGTTGCCCCCCACCCCCCGCTCATGCCCCATGTCTCCCTGCTGTTGCCCCCACCCCCTGCTCATGCCCCGTGTCTCTCTCCTGTTACCACCCAACCCCCGCTCATGCCCCGTGTCTCCCTCGTGTTTCCCCACCCCCGGCTCATTCCCTGTGTCTACCTGCTGTTGTCCCCACCCTCCACTCATGCCCCATGTTTCCCTGCTGTTGCCCCCCCGCTCATGCCCCGTGTCTCTCTCATGTTACCCCCCTAGCCCCCCTCTCATGCCCCGTGTCTCTCTCCTGTTACCCCCCCACCCCCCTCTCATGCCCCGTGTCTCTCTCCTGTTGCCCCCCACCCCCCGGTCATGCCCCGTGTCTCCCTGCTGTTGCCCCCCACCTACCGCTCATGCCCCGTGTCTCTCTCCTGTTTCCCCCCACCCCCGGTCATGCCCCGTGTCTTCCTGCTGTTGCCCCCACCCCCGCTCATGCCCCATGTCTCCCTGCTGTTGCACCCACCCGCACTCATGCCCTGTGTCTCTCTCCTCTTACCCCCCACCCCCCGCTCATGCCCTGTGTCTTCCTCGTGTTCCCCCCACCCCCTGCTCTTGCCCCGTGTCTCCCTGATGTTGCCCCCCCGCTCATGCCCTGTGTCTCTCTCCTGTTACCCCCCTAGGCCCCCTCTCATGCCCCGTGTCTCTCTCCTGTTACCCCCTACCCCCCTCTCATGCCCCGTGTCTCTCTCCTGTTACCCCCCACCCCCCTCTCATGCCCCGTGTCTCTCTCCTGTTACCCCCACCCCCGCTTATGCCCCGTGTCTCTCTCCTGTTGCCCCTCACCCCCTGCTCATGCCCCGTGTCTCCCTGCTGTTGCCCCCCACCCCCCACTCATGCCCCGTGTCTCTCTCCTGTTACCCCCACCCCAGCTCATGCCCCGTGTCTCTCTCCTGTTACCCCCCACGCCCCTCTCATGCCCCGTGTCTCTCTCCTGTTACCCCCACCCCCGCTTATGCCCCGTGTCTCTCTCCTGTTGCCCCTCACCCCCTGCTCATGCCCCGTGTCTCCCTGCTGTTGCCCCCCACCCCCCGCTCATGCCCCGTGCCTCTCTCCTGTTACCCCCACCGCCCTCTCATGCACCATGTCTCTCTCCTGTTACCCCCCTGTTGCCCCCACCCCCGATCATGCCCTATGTCTCCCTGCTGTTGCCCCCCACCCCCGCTCATGCCCCGTGTCTCTCTCCTGTTACCCCCCACCCCCTCTCATGCCCCGTGTGTCCCTCGTGTTTCCCCCACCCCCGCTCATGCCAAGTGTCTTCCTGCTGTTTCCCCCCACCCCCCAGTCATGCCCCGTGCCTGCCTGCTGCTGCCCCCCACCCCCGCTCATGTCCCGTGTCTCTCTCGTGTTCCCTCAACCCCCCACTCATGCCCCGTGTCTCCCTGCTGTTGCCCCCCGCCCCCTGCTCATGCACCGTGTCTCTCTCCTGTTGCCCCCCATCCGCTCATGCCCCGTGTCTTCCTGCTGTTGCCCCCCAGCCCCCGCTCATGCCCCGTGTCTCCGTCATGTTCCCCCCACCCCCCGCTCATGCCCCGTGTCTCCCTCCTGTTGCCCCCCACCCCCTGCTCATGCCCCGTGTCTCTCTCCTGTTACCCCCACCCCCCGCTCATGCCCCGTGTCTCCCTCTTGTTGCCCCCCAACCCCCCACTCATGCCCGTGTCTCCCTCCTGTTCCCCCCACCCCCTGCTCATGCCCCGTGTCTACCTCTTGTTCCACCCAACCCCCGCTCATGCCCCGTGTCTCCCTGCTGTTGCCCCCACCCCCCGCTCATGCCCCATGTCTCTCTCCTGTTACCCCCACTCATGCCCCGTGTCTCTCTCCTGTTACCCCCCACCCCCCTCTCATGCCCCGTGTCTCTCTCCTATTGCCCCCCCACCCCACGTGCATGCCCTGTGTCTCCCTGCTGTTGCCCCCCTACCCCGTTCATGCCCCGTGTCTCTTTCCTGTTACCCCCACCCCCCTCTCATGCCCCGTGTCTCTCTCCTGTTACCCCCCCACACCCCTCTCATGCCCCGTGTCTCTCTCCTGTTGCCCCCCACCCCCCAGTCATGCCCTGTGTCTCCCTGCTGTTGGCCCCCGCTCATGCCCCGTGTCTCTCTCCTGTTACCCCCCACTCCCCTCTCATGCCCCGTGTCTTTCTCCTGTTACCCCCCTAACCCTCCTCTCATGCCCTGTGTCTCTCCCCTGTTACCCCCCACCCCCCTCTCATGCTCCGTGTCTCTCTCCTGTTGCCCTCCACCCCCCGGTCCTGCCCCGTGTCTCCCTGCTGTTGTCCCCCACCCCCCGCTCATGCCATGTGTGTCTCTCCTGTTACCCCCACCCCCCGCTCATGCCCCATGTCTCTCTCCTGTTACCCCCACCCCCGCTCATGCCCCGTGTCTCTCTCCTGTTGCCCCTCACCCCCTGCTCATGCCCTGTGTTTCCCTGCTGTTGCCCCCCCGCTCATGCCCCGTGTCTCTCTCCTGTTACCCCCCTAACCCCCCTCTCATGCCCCGTGTCTCTCTCCTGTTACCCCCCACCCCCCTCTCATGCCCCGTGTATCTCTCCTGTTGCCCCCCACCCCCCGGTCCTGCCCCGTGTCTCCCTGCTGTTATCCCCCACCCCCCGCTCATGCCCTCTGTGTCTCTCCTGTTACCCCCACTCCCCGCTCATGCCCCGTGTCTCTCTCTTGTTCCACCCAACCCCCGCTCATGCCCCGTGTCTCCCTGCTGTTGCCCCCACCCCCCGCTCATGCCCCATGTCTCTCTCCTGTTACCCCCACTCATGCCCCGTGTCTCTCTCCTGTTACCCCCCACCCCCCTCTCATGCCCCGTGTCTCTCTCCTATTGCCCCCCCACCCCACGTGCATGCCCTGTGTTTCCCTGCTGTTGCCCCCCACCCCGTTCATGCCCCGTGTCTCTTTCCTGTTACCCCCACCCCCCTCTCATGCCCCGTGTCTCTCTCCTGTTACCCCCCCACACCCCTCTCATGCCCCGTGTCTCTCTCCTGTTGCCCCCCACCCCCCAGTCATGCCCTGTGTCTCCCTGCTGTTGGCCCCCGCTCATGCCCCGTGTCTCTCTCCTGTTACCCCCCACTCCCCTCTCATGCCCCGTGTCTTTCTCCTGTTACCCCCCTAACCCTCCTCTCATGCCCTGTGTCTCTCTCCTGTTACCCCCCACCCCCCTCTCATGCTCCGTGTCTCTCTCCTGTTGCCCTCCACCCCCCGGTCCTGCCCCGTGTCTCCCTGCTGTTGTCCCCCACCCCCCGCTCATGCCATGTGTGTCTCTCCTGTTACCCCCACCCCCCGCTCATGCCCCATGTCTCTCTCCTGTTACCCCCACCCCCGCTCATGCCCCGTGTCTCTCTCCTGTTGCCCCTCACCCCCTGCTCATGCCCCGTTTTTCCCTGCTGTTGCCCCCCGCTCATGCCCCGTGTCTCTCTCCTGTTACCCCCCTAACCCCCCTCTCATGCCCCGTGTCTCTCTCCTGTTACCCCCCACCCTCCTCTCATGCCCCGTGTATCTCTCCTGTTGCCCCCCACCCCCCGGTCCTGCCCCGTGTCTCCCTGCTGTTATCCCCCACCCCCCGCTCATGCCCTCTGTGTCTCTCCTGTTACCCCCACTCCCCGCTCATGCCCCGTGTCTCTCTCCTGTTACCCCCACCCCCGCTCATGCCCCGTGTCTCTCTCCTGTTGCCCCCCACCCCCTGCTCATGTCCCGTGTATCCCTGCTGTTGCCCCCCACCCTCCGGTCCTGCCCCGTGTCTCTCTCCTGTTACCCCCTAACCCCCCTCTCATGCCCCGTGTCTCTCTCCTGTTACCCCCCACCCCCCTCTCATGCCCCGTGTATCCCTGCTGTTGCCCCCCACCCCCCGGTCCTGCCCCGTGTCTCTCTCCTGTTACCCCCCTAACCCCCTCTCATGCCCCGTGTCTCTCTCCTGTTGCCCCCCACCCCCCGGTCCTGCCCCGTGTCTCCCTGCTGTTGTCCCCCACCCCCCGCTCATGCCCCGTGTCTCTCTCCTGTTACCCCCCACCCCCCTCTCATGCCCCGTGTCTCTCTCCTATTGCCCCCCCACCCCACGTGCATGCCCTGTGTTTCCCTGCTGTTGCCCCCCACCCCGTTCATGCCCAGTGTCTCTTTCCTGTTACCCCCACCCCCCTCTCATGCCCCGTGTCTCTCTCCTGTTACCCCCCACACCCCTCTCATGCCCCGTGTCTCTCTCCTGTTGCCCTCCACCCCCCAGTCATGCCCTGTGTCTCCCTGCTGTTGGCCCCCGCTCATGCCCCGTGTCTCTCTCCTGTTACCCCCCACTCCCCTCTCATGCCCCGTGTCTTTCTCCTGTTACCCCCCTAACCCTCCTCTCATGCCCTGTGTCTCTCTCCTGTTACCCCCCACCCCCCTCTCATGCTCCGTGTGTCTCTCTCCTGTTGCCCTCCACCCCCCGGTCCTGCCCCGTGTCTCCCTGCTGTTGTCCCCCACCCCCCGCTCATGCCATGTGTGTCTCTCCTGTTACCCCCACCCCCGCTCATGCCCCGTGTCTCTCTCCTGTTGCCCCTCACCCCCTGCTCATGCCCCGTGTTTCCCTGCTGTTGCCCCCCGCTCATGCCCCGTGTCTCTCTCCTGTTACCCCCCTAACCCCCCTCTCATGCCCCGTGTCTCTCTCCTGTTACCCCCCACCCTCCTCTCATGCCCCGTGTATCTCTCCTGTTGCCCCCCACCCCCCGGTCCTGCCCCGTGTCTCCCTGCTGTTATCCCCCACCCCCCGCTCATGCCCTCTGTGTCTCTCCTGTTACCCCCACTCCCCGCTCATGCCCCGTGTCTCTCTCCTGTTACCCCCACCCCCGCTCATGCCCCGTGTCTCTCTCCTGTTGCCCCCCACCCCCTGCTCATGTCCCGTGTATCCCTGCTGTTGCCCCCCACCCTACGGTCCTGCCCCGTGTCTCTCTCCTGTTACCCCCTAACCCCCCTCTCATGCCCCGTGTCTCTCTCCTGTTACCCCCCACCCCCCTCTCATGCCCCGTGTATCCCTGCTGTTGCCCCCACCCCCCGGTCCTGCCCCGTGTCTCTCTCCTGTTACCCCCCTAACCCCCCTCTCATGCCCCGTGTCTCTCTCCTGTTGCCCCCCACCCCCCGGTCCTGCCTCGTGTCTCCCTGCTGTTGTCCCCCACCCCCCGCTCATGCCCTGTGTGTCTCTCCTGTTACCCCCACTCCCCGCTCATGCCCCGTGTATCCCTGCTGTTACCCCCACCCCCGCTCATGCCCTGTGTCTCTCTCATGTTACCCCCACCCCCGCTCATGCCCCGTGTCTCTCTCTCGTTGCCCCCCACCCCCCTCTCATGCCCCGTGTATCTCTCCTGTTGCCCCCCACCCCCCGGTCCTGCCCCGTGTCTCCCTGTTGTTGTCCCCCACCCCCCTCTCATGCCCTGTGTGTCTCTCCTGTTACCCCCACTCCCCGCTCACGCCCCGTGTCTCTCTCCTGTTACCCCCACCCCCGCTCATGCCCCGTGTCTCTCTCCTGTTGCCCCCCACCCCCTGCTCATGTCCCGTGTATCCCTGCTGTTGCCCCCACCCCCCACTCATGCCCTGTGTCTCTCTCATGTTACCCCCACCCCCGCTCATGCCCCGTGTCTCTATCCCATTGCCCCCCACCCCCCTCTCATGCCCCACGTCTCCCTCGTGTTCCCCCCACCCCCCGCTCATGCCCCGTGTCTCCCTGCTGTTGCCCTCCATCCCCCGCTCATGCACCGTGTCTCTCTCCTGTTACCCCACCCCCTCTCATGCCCTGTGAATCCCTCGCGTTCCCCCTACCCCCGCTCATGCCCCGTGTCTCCCTGCTGGTGCCCCCCACCCCCCTCTCATGCCCCGTGTCTCTCTCCTGTTACCCCCACCCCCCTCTCATGCCCCGTGTCTCATGTTGCCCCCAACCCCCACTTATGCCCCGTGTCTCTCTCCTGTTACCCCACACTCCCCGCTCATGCCCCGTGTCTGTCTCCTGTTACCCCCCACCCCCTCTCATGCCCCGTGTCTCTCTCCTGTTGCCCCCAACTCCCCAGTCATGCCCGGTGTCTCCCTGATGTTGTCCCCCACGCACCGCTCATGCCCCATGTCTCTCTCTTCTTTCCCCCCACCCCCGGTCATGCCCCGTGTCTCTCTCCTGTTACCCCCCACCCCCCTCTCATGCCCCGTGTCTCTCTCCTGTTGCCCCCCACCCCCCGGTCCTGCCCCGTGTCTCCCTGCTGTTGTCCCCCAACCCCCGCTCATGCCCTGTGTGTCTCTCCTGTTACCCCCACCGCCCGCTCATGCCCCGTGTCTCTCTCCTGTTACCCCCACCCCCGCTCATGCCCCGTGTCTCTCTCCTGTTGCCCCTCACCCCCTGCTCCTGTCCCGTGTATCCCTGCTGTTGCCCCCACACTCCACTCATGCCCCGTGTTTCCCTGCTGTTGCCCCCCCGCTCATGCCCCGTGTCTCTCTCCTGTTACCCCCCTAACCCCCCTCTCATGCCCCGTGTCTCTCTCCTGTTGCCCCCCACCCCGCGGTCATGCCCTTTGTCTCCCTGCTGTTGCCCCCCCACCCCCTGCTCATGCCCCGTGTCTCTCTCCTGTTATCCCCCACCCCCCTCTCATGCCCCGTGTCTCTCTCCTGTTGCCCCCCACCCCACGTGCATGCCCTGTGTCTCCCTGCTGTTGCCCCCCACCCCCGTTCATGCCCCGTGTCTCTTTCCTGTTACCCCCACCCCCTCTCATGCCCTGTGTCTCTCTCCTGTTACCCCCACACCCCTCTCATGCCCCGTGTCTCTCTCATGTTGCCTCCCACCCCCCGGTCATGCCCTTTGTCTCCCTGCTGTTGCCCCCAACCCCCCGCTCATGTCCCGTGTCTCTCTCCTGTTATCCCCCACCCCCCTCTCATGCCCCGTGTCTCCCTCGTGTTCCCCCCACCCCCCGCTCATGCCCGTGTCTCCCTGCTGTTTCCCCCCACCCCCGGTCATGCCCCGTGTCTTCCTGCTGTTGCCCCCCACCCCCGCTCATGCCCCGTGTCTCCCTCGTGTTCCCCCAACCCCCCGCTCATGCCCCGTGTCTCCCTCCTGTTTCCCCCACCCCCTGCTCATGCCCCGTGTCTCTCCTGTTACCCCCACTCCCCTCTCATGCCCCGTGTCTCCCTCGTGTTCCCCCCGCCCCCTGCTCATTCCCTGTGTCTCCCTGCTGTTGCCCCCCACCCCCCGCTCATGCCCGTGTCTCCCTCCTGTTGCCCCCAGCCCCCGCTCATGCCCCGTGTCTCTCTCCTGTTACTCCCCACTCCCCGCTCATGCCCTGTGTCTCCCTCGTATTCCCCCCACCCCCCGCTCATGCCCCGTGTCTTCTTCATGTTCCCCCAGCCCCCGCTCATGCCCCGTGTCTCTCTCCTGTTACCCCCACTCCCCGCTCATGCCCTGTGTCTACCTCGTATTCCCCCCACCCCCCGCTCATGCCCCGTGTCTCCCTCATGTTCCCCCCACCACCCACTCATGCCCCGTGTCACCCTCCTGTTGCCCCCCACCCCCCGCTCATGCCCTGTGTCTCTCTCCTGTTACCCCCACCCCCCACTCATGCCCCTTCTCTCCCTCTTGTTCCCCCCACCCCCCGCTCATGCCCCGTGTCTCCCTACTGTTACCCCCGTTCATTCCCTGTCTCTCTGCTGTTACCCCCCACCCCCCTCTCATACCCTGTGTCTCTCTCCTGTTGCCTCCCCAACCCCCAGTCATGCCCTGTTTCTCCCTCGTGTTCCCCCACCTCCTGCTCATGCCCCGTTTCTCTCTCCTTTTACCACCCACCCCCCGTTCATGCCCCGTTTCTCCCTCGTGTTCCCCCACCTCCGGCTCATTCCCCCTGTCTCCCTGCTGTTGCCCCCCACTCCCCGGTCATGCCCTGTGTCTCCCTGCTGTTGCCCCACCCCCCCGCTCATGCCCAGTGTCTCCCTACTGTTGCACCCACCCCCACTCATGCCCCGTGTCCCTCTCCTCTTACCCTCCACCCCCGCTCATGCCCCGTGTCTCTCTCCTGTTATCCCCCACCCCCCTCTCATGCCCCGTGTCTTCCTCGTGTTCCCCCCATCCCCCGCTCATGCCCGTGTCTCCCTGCTGTTTCCCCCCACCCCCCGGTCATGCCCCGTGTCTTCCTGCTGTTGCCCCCCACCCCCGCTCATGCCCCGTGACTCCCTCGTGTTCCCCCAACCCCCCGCTCATGCCCCGTGTCTCCCTCCTGTTCCCCCCACCCCCTGCTCATGCCCCGTGTCTCTCCTGTTACCCCCACCCCCTCTCATGCCCCGTGTCTCCCTCGTGTTCCCCCCGCCCCCTGCTCATTCCCTGTGTCTCCCTGCTGTTGCCCCCCACCCCCCGCTCATGCCCGTGTCTCCCTCCTGTTGCCCCCAGCCCCCGCTCATGCCCCGTGTCTCTCTCCTGTTACTCCCCACTCCCCGCTCATGCCCTGTGTCTCCCTTGTATTCCCCACACCCCCCGCTCATGCCCCGTGTCTTCCTCATGTTCCCCCAGCCCCCGCTCATGCCCCGTGTCTCTCTCCTGTTACCCCCACTCCCCGCTCATGCCCTGTGTCTACCTCGTATTCCCCCCACCCCCCGCTCATGCCCCGTGTCTCCCTCATGTTCCCCCCACCACCCACTCATGCCCCTTCTCTCCCTCTTGTTCCCCCCACCCCCCGCTCATGCCCCGTGTCTCCCTACTGTTACCCCCGTTCATTCCCTGTCTCTCTGCTGTTACCCCCCACCCCCCTCTCATACCCTGTGTCTCTCTCCTGTTGCCTCCCCAAGCCCGGTCATGCCCTGTTTCTCCCTCGTGTTCCCCCACCTCCTGCTCATGCCCCGTGTCTCTCTCCTTTTACCACCCACCCCCCGCTCATGCCCCGTGTCTCCCTCGTGTTCCCCCACCTCCGGCTCATTCCCCCTGTCTCCCTGCTGTTGCCCCCCACTCCCCGGTCATGCCCTGTGTCTCCCTGCTGTTGCCCCACCCCCCCGCTCATGCCCAGTGTCTCCCTACTGTTGCACCCACCCCCACTCATGCCCCGTGTCCCTCTCCTCTTACCCTCCACCCCCTGCTCATGCCCCGTGTCTCCCTCGTGTTCCCCCCACCCCCCGCTCATGCCCCGTGTCTTCCTGCTGTTGCCCCCACCCTCCACTCATGCCCGTGTTTCCCTGCTGTTGCCCCCCGCTCATGCCCCATGTCTCTCTCCTGTTACCCCCCTAACCCCCCTCTCATGCCCCGTGTCTCTCTCCTGTTACCCCCCACCCCCCTCTCATGCCCCGTGTCTCTCTCCTGTTGCCCCCCACCCCCCGGTCCTGCCCCGTGTCTCCCTGCTGTTGTCCCCCACCCCCCGCTCATGCCCTGTGTGTCTCTCCTGTTACCCCCACCGCCCGCTCATGCCCCGTGTCTCTCTCCTGTTACCCCCACCCCCGCTCATGCCCCGTGTCTCTCTCCTGTTGCCCCTCACCCCCTGCTCATGTCCCGTGTATCCCTGCTGTTGCCCCCACACTCCACTCATGCCCCGTGTTTCCCTGCTGTTGCCCCCCCGCTCATGCCCCGTGTCTCTCTCCTGTTACCCCCCTAACCCCCCTCTCATGCCCCGTGTCTCTCTCCTGTTACCCCCCACCCCCCTCTTATGCCCCGTGTATCTCTCCTGTTGCCCCCCACCCCCGGTCCTGCCCCGTGTCTCCCTGCTGTTGTCCCCCACCCCCCGCTCATGCCCTGTGTGTCTCTCCTGTTACCCCGACTCCCCGCTCATGCCCCGTGTCTCTCTCCTGTTACCCCCACCCCCGCTCATGCCCCGTGTCTCTCTCCTGTTGCCCCCCCACCCCCTGCTCATGTCCCGTGTATCCCTGCTGTTGCCCCCCACCCCCCACCCACTCATGCCCTGTGTCTCTCTCATGTTACCCCCACCCCCGCTCATGCCCCGTGTCTCTCTCCCGTTGCCCCCCACCCCCCTCTCATGCCCCATGTCTCCCTCGTGTTCCCCCCACCCCGCGCTCATGCCCCGTGTCTCTTTCCTGTTGCCCCTCACCCCCTGCTCATGCCCCGTGTCTCCCTGCTGTTGCCCCCACCCCCCACTCATGCCCCGTGTCTCTCTCCTGTTACCCCCACCCCCCTCTCATGCCCCCTGTTGCCCCCAACCCCCGCTCATGCCCTGTGTCTCTCACCTGTTACCCCACACCCCCCGCTCATGCCCCATGTCTGTCTCCTGTTACCCCCACCCCCCTCTCATGCCCCGTGTCTCTCTCCTGTTGCCCCAAACTCCCCGGTCATGCCCCGTGTCTTCCTGCTGTTTTCCCCCACCTACCGCTCATGCCCCGTGTCTCTCTCCAGTTTCCCCCCACCCCCGGTCATGCCCCGTGTCTCCCTGCTGTTGCCCCCCACCCACCGCTCATGCCCCATGTCTCCCTGCTGTTGCCCCCACCACCTGCTCATGCCCTGTGTCTCTCTCCTGTTACCACCCAACCCCCGCTCATGCCCCGTGTTTCCCTCGTGTTTCCCCACCCCCGGCTCATTCCCTGTGTCTACCTGCTGTTGTCCCCCACCCTCCACTCATGCCCCGTGTTTCCCTGCTGTTGCCCCCCCGCTCACGCCCCGTGTCTCTCTCATGTTACCCCCTAGCCCCCCTCTCATGCCCCGTGTCTCTCTCCTGTTACCCCCCACCCCCCTCTCATGCCCCGTGTCTCTCTCCAGTTGCCCCCCACCCCCCGGTCATGCCCCGTGTCTCCCTGCTGTTGCCCCCCACCCCCTGCTCATGCCCCGTGTCTCTCTTCTGTTACCCCCACCCCCCTCTCTTGCCCTGTGTCTCCCTCCTGTTACCCCCACCCCCGCTCATGCCCCGTGTCTCTCTCCTGTTGCCCCTCACCCCCTGCTCATGCCCCGTGTCTTCCTCCTGTTGCCCCCCACCCCCCACTCATGCCCCATGTCTCTCTCATGTTACCCCCACCCCCACTCATGCCCTGTGTCTCTCTCCTGTTGCCCCCCACCCCCTCTCATGCCCCAGGTCTCCCTCGTGTCCCCCCACCCCCCGCTCATGCCCCATGTCTCCCTGCTGTTGCCCTCCACCCCCCGCTCATGCACCATGTCTCTCTCCTGTTACCCCCACCCCCCGCTCATGCCCCGTGTCTCCCTGCTGTTGCCCCCCACCCCCCTCTCATGCCCTGTGTCTCTCTCCTGTTACCCCCACCCCCCTCTCATGCCCAATGTCTCCTGTTGCCCCCAAGCCCCGCTCATGCCCCATGTCTCTCTACTGTTACCCCCCACCCCCGCTCATGCCCCGTGTCTGTCTCCTGTTACCCCGACCCCCCTCTCATGCCCCGTGCCTCTCTCCTGTTGCCCCCAACTCCCCAGTCATGCCCGTGTGTCCCTGCTGTTGTCCCCCACCCACCGCTCATGCCCTGTGTCTCTCTCCTGTTCCCCCCCACCCCCGGTCATGCCCCGTGTCTCCCTGCTGTTGTCCCCACCCCCCGCTCATGCCCCATGTCTCTCTCTTGTTCCCCCACCCCATGGTCATGCCCTGTGTCTCCCTGCTGTTGCCCCTCACCCCCCGCTCATGCCCCGTGTCTCCCTGCTATTGCCCCCACTCCCTGCTCATGCCCCATGTCTCTCTCCTAATACCCCCACCCCCCTCTCATGCCCCGTGTCTCCCTGCTGTTGCCCCCACCCTCTGATCATGCCCCGTGTCTCCCTGCTGTTGCCCCCACCCCCCACTCATGCCCCGTGTCTCTCTCCTGTTATCCCCCACCCCCCTCTCATGCCCCGTGTCTCTCTCCTGTTACCCCCACCCCCTCTCATGCCCTGTGTCTCTCTCCTGTTTCCCCCCACCCCCCTCTCATGCCCCGTGTCTCTCTCCTGTTGCCTACCACCCCCCGGTTTTGCCCTGTGTCTCCCTGCTGTTGCCCCCCACCCCCGCTCATGCCCCGTGTCTCTCCCCTGTTATCCCCCGCTCATGCCCCGTGTCTCACTGCTGTTGCCCCCCACCCCCCAGTCATGCCCCATGTCCCCCTGCTGTTGCCCCCCACCCCCTGCTCCTGCCCCGTTTCTCTCTGCTGTTGCCCCCCACCCCCCGCTCATGCCCCGTGTCTCTCTCCTGTTACCCCCATCACCCTCTCATGCTCCGTGTCTCCCTCGTGTTCCTCCCACCCCCCGCTCATGCCCGTGCCTCCCTGCTGTTGCCCCCCACCCCCTCTCATGCCCCGTGTCTCTCTCTCCTGTTGCCCCCCAGTCATGCCCCGTGTCTCCCTGCTGTTGCCCCCCACCCCCCAGTCATGCCCTGTGTTTTTCTGCTGTTGCCCCCCACCCCCCGCTCATGCCCCGTGTCTCTCTCCTGTTCCCCCACCCCCGCTCATGCCCCGTGTCTCCCTTGTACCCCCCACTCCCCGCTCATGCCCTGTGTCTCTCTCCTGTTACCCCCCACCCCCCTCTCATGCCCCGTGTCTCCTTCATGTCCCCCCCACCCCCCGCTCATGCCCTGTGTCTCCCTGCTGTTGCCCCCCACCCCCCGCTCATGTCCTGTGTCTCCCTTGTGTTCCCCCCACCCCTCGCTCATCCCCCTGTCTCCCTGCTGTTGCCCCCCACTCATGCCCCATGTCCCCCTGCTGTTGCCCTCCACCCCCGCTCATGCACCGTGTCTCTCTCCTGTTACCCCCACCCCCCTCTCATGCCCTGTGTCTCCCTCGTGTTCCCCTACCCCCGCTCATGCCCTGTGTCTCCCTGCTGTTGCCACCCACCCCTCTCTCATGGCCCGTGTCTCTCTCCTGTTACCCCCACCCCCCCTCTCATGCCCCTTGTCTCTCTCCTGTTACCCCCAACCCCCGCTCATGCCCCGTGTCTCTCTCCTGTTACCCCCCACCACCCGCTCATGCCTCGTGTCTGTCTCCTGTTACCCCCCACCCCCTCTCATGCACCGTGTCTCTCTCCTGTTGCCCCCCACTCCACGGTCATGCCCCGTGTCTCCCTGCTGTTGTCCCCCACCCACCGCTCATGCTCGGTGTCTCTCTCCTGTTTCCCCCCACCCCCGGTCATGCCCCGTGTCTCCCTGCTGTTGCCGCCACCCCCCGCTCATGCCCCGTGTCTCTCTCCTGTTCCCCCACCCCCGGTCATGCCCTGTGTCTCCCTGCTGTTGCCCCTCACCCCCTCTCATGCCCTGTTTCTCCCTGCTGTTGCCTCCCACCCCCGCTCATGCACCCTGTCTCTCTCCTGTTGCCCCCCACGCCCTGCTCATGCCCCGTGTCTCTCTCCTGTTACCCCCTGCTCATGCCCCATGTCTCTCTCCTGTTGCCCCCACCCCCCACTCATGCCCCGTGTCTGTCTCCTGTTACCCCCCACCCCCTCTCATGCCAGGTGTCTCTCTCCTGTTGCCCACCACTCCCCTGTCATGCCCCGTGTCTCCCTGCTGTTGGCCCCCACCCACCGCTCATGCCCCGTGTCTCTCTCCTGTTTTCCCCCACCCCCGGTTATGCCCCGTGTCTCCCTGCTGTTGCCCCACCCCCACTCATGCCCCGTGTCTCTCTCCTGTTCCCCCACCCCCTGGTCATGCCCTGTGTCTCCCTGCTGTTGCCCCTCACCCCCGCTCATGCTCCGTGTCTCTCTCCTGTTGCCCCCACCCCTCACTCACGCCCCGTGTCTCCCTTGTACCCCCCACCCCCCGCTCATGCCCTGTGTCTCTCTCCTGTTACTCCCCACCCCCAGCTCATGCCCCGTGTCTCCCTGCTGTTGCCCCCCACCCCCTGCTCATGCCCCGTGTCTCCCTCGTGTTCCCCCCACCCCCCACTCATGCCCCTGTCTCCCTGCTGTTGCCCCCCACACCCCACTCATGCCCCATGTCTCCCTGCTGTTGCACTCCACCCCCGCTCATGCAACGTGTCTCTTTCCTGTTACCCCCACCCCCCTCTCATGCCCTGTGTCTCCCTCGTGTTCCCCCAACCCCCTGCTCATGCCCCGCGTCTCCCTGCTGTTGCCCCCCACCCCCTCTCATGGCCCGTGTCTCTCTCCTGTTACCCCCACACCCCGCTCATGCCACCTGTCTCTCTCCTGTTGCCCCCCACCCCCTGCTCATGCCCCGTGCCTCTCTCCTGTTACCCCCATTCATGCCCCGTGTCTCTCTCCTGTTGCCCCCACCCCCCACTCATGCCCCGTGTCTCTCCTGTTACCCCCCACCCCCACTCATGCCCCGTGTCTCTCCTGTTACCCCCGACCCTCTCTCATACCCCGTGTCTCCCTGCTGTTGCCCCCACCCTCTGATCATGCCCCGTGTCTCCCTGCTGTTGCCCCCACCCCTTGCTCATGCCCTGTGTCTCTCTCCTCTTACCCCCTCACCCCCCTCTCATGCCCTGTGTCTCTCTCCTGTTGCCCCCCACCCCCCGGTTATGCCCCGTGTCTCCCTGCTGTTGCCCCCCACACCCCGCTCATGCCCCGTGTCTCTCCCCTGTTATCCCCCGCTCATGCCGCGTGTCCCCCTGCTGTTGCCCCCCACCCCCCGCTCATGCCACGTTTCTCCCTGCTGTTGCCCCCCACTCATGCTCCGTGTCTCTCTCCTGTTACCCCCACCCCCCTCTCATGCCCCGTGTCTCCCTCGTGTTCCCCCCACACCCCGCTCATGTCCCGTGTCTCCCTGCTGTTGCCCCCAACCCCCCTCTCATGCCCCGTTTCTCTCTCCTGTTACCCCACACCCCCCGGTCATGCCCCGTGTCTCTCTCCTGTTACCCCCACCCCCTCTCATGCCCCGTGTCTCTCTCCTGTTGCCCCCCACCCGGTCATGCCCTGTGTCTCCCTGCTGTTGCCCCCCACCCCCCGCTCATGCCCTGTGTCTCTCTCCTATTACCCCCCACACCCCGGTCATGCCCCGTGTCTCCCTGTTGCTGCCCCCCACCCCCCGCTCATGCCCCGAGTCTCCCTTGTACCCCCCACCCCCCGCTCATGCCGTGTCTTTCCCCTGTTACACCCCATCCCCCTCTCATGCCCCGTGTCTCCCTCGTTTTCCCCCCACCCTCCGTTCATGCCCCGTGTCTCTCTGCTGTTGCCCCCCACCCCCCGCTCATGCCCTGTGTCTCCCTGATGTTGCTCCCCATCCCCCGGTCATGCCTGTGTCTCTCTCCTGTTACCCCCCGCCCCCTCTCATGCCCTGTGTCTCTCTCCTGTTATCCCCACCCCCCTCTCATGCCCCGTGTCTCCTGTTGCCCCCAAGCCCCGCTCATGCCCCGTGTCTCTCTACTGTTACCCCCCACCCCCCGCTCATGCCCCGTGTCTGTCTCCTGTTACCCCCGACCCCCCTCTCATGCCCCGTGTCTCTCTCCTGTTGCCCCCAACTCCCCAGTCATGCCCGTGTGTCCCTGCTGTTGTCCCCCACCCACCGCTCATGCCCTGTGTCTCTCTCCTGTTTCCCCCCACCCCCGGTCATGCCCCGTGTCTCCCTGCTGTTGTCCCCACCCCCCATTCATGCCCCATGTCTCTCTCCTGTTCCCCCACCCCATGGTCATGCCCTGTGTCTCTCTGCTGTTGCCCCTCACCCCCCGCTCATGCCCCGTGTCTCCCTGCTGTTGCCCCATCCCCTGCTCATGCCCCATGTCTCTCTCCTATTACCCCCCACCCCCCGCTCATGCCCCCTGTCTCTCTCCTGTTGCCCCCCACCCCCTGCTCATGCCCCATGTCTCTCTCCTGTTACCCCCCGCTCATGCCCCGTGTCTCTCTCCTGTTGCCCCCACCCCCCACTCATGCCCCGTGTCTCTCCTGTTACCCCTCACCCCCACTCATGCCCCGTGTCTCTCCTGTTACCCCCACCCCTCCCATGCCCCGTGTCTCCCTGCTGTTGCCCCCCACCCTCTGATCATGTCCTGTGTCTTCCTGCTGTTGCCCCCACCCCCCACTCATGCCCCGTGTCTCTCTCCTGTTACCCCCAAGGCCCCTCTCATGCCCCGTGTTTCTCTCCTGTTACCCCCACCCCCTCTCATGCCCTGTGTCTCTCTCCTGTTACCCCCCACCCCCTCTCATGCCCCGTGTCTCTCTCCTGTTGCCTACCACCCCCCCGGTCATGCCCTGTGTCTCCCTGCTGTTGCCCCCCACCACCCGCTCATGCCCCGTGTCTCTCCCCTGTTATCCCCCGCTCATGCCCTGTGTCTCACTGCTGTTGCCCCCCACCCCCCGGTCATGCCCCATGTCCCCCTGCTGTTGCCCCCCACCGCCTGCTCCTGCCCCGTTTCTCTCTGCTGTTGCCCCCCACCCCCCACTCATGCCCCGTGTCTCCCTCGTGTTCCTCCCACCCCCCGCTCATGCCCCGTGCCTCCCTGCTGTTGCCCCCCACCCCCCTCTCATGCCCCGTGTCTCTCTCCTGTTACCCCACACCCCCCGGTCATGCCCCATGTCTCTCTCCTGTTACCCCCACCCCCTCTCATGCCCCGTGTCTCTCTCTCCTGTTGCCCCCCACCCCCCGGTCATGCCCCGTGTCTACCTGCTGTTGCCCCCCACTCCCCGGTCATGCCCCGTGTCTTTCTGCTGTTGCCCCCCACCCCCGCTCATGCCGCGTGTCTCTCTCCTGTTCCCCCACCCCCCGCTCATGCCCCGTGTCTCCCTTGTACCCCCCACTCCCCGCTCATGCCCTGTGTCTCTCTCCTGTTACCCCCCACCCCCCTCTCATGCCCCGTGTCTCCCTCATGTTCCCCCCACCCCCCGCTCATGCCCCGTGTCTCCCTGCTGTTGCCCCCCACCCCCCGCTCATGTCCTGTGTCTCCCTCATGTTCCCCCCACCCCTCGCTCAAGCCCCTATCTCCCTGCTGTTGCCCCCCACTCATGCCCCATGTCCCCCTGCTGTTGCCCTCCACCCCCCGCTCATGCACCGTGTCTCTCTCCTGTTACCCCCACCCTCCTCTCATGCCCTGTGTCTCCCTCGTGTTCCCCCTACCCCCGCTCATGCCCCGTGTCTCCCTGCTGTTGCCACCCACCCCTCTCTCATGGCCCGTGTCTCTCTCCTGTTACCCCCACACCCCTCTCATGCCCCGTGTTTCTCTCCTGTTACCCCCAACCCCTGCTCATGCCCCGTGTCTCTCTCCTGTTACCCCCCACCACCCGCTCATGCCTCGTGTCTGTCTCCTGTTACCCCCCACCCCCTTTCATGCCCCGTGTCTCTCTCCTGTTGCCCCCCACTCCCCGGTCATGCCCCGTGTCTCCCTGCTGTTGTCCCCCACCCACCGCTCATGCTCTGTGTCTCTCTCCTGTTTCCCCCCACCCCCGGTCATGCCCCGTGCCTCCCTGCTGTTGCCGCCAACCCCCGCTCATGCCCCGTGTCTCTCTCCTGTTCCCCCACCCCCTGGTCATGCCCTGTGTCTCCCTGCTGTTGCCCCCACCCCCGCTCATGCCCCGTGTCTCTCTCCTGTTCCCCCACCCCCTGGTCATGCCCCGTGTCTCCATGCTGTCGCCCCTCACACCCGCTCATGCCCCGTGTCTCTCTCCTGTTGCCCCCACCCCTCACTCACGCCCCGTGTCTCCCTTGTGGCCCCCCACCCCCCGCTCATGCCCTGTGTCTCTCTCCTGTTACCCCCCACCCCCCGCTCATGCCCCGTGTCTCCCTGCTGTTGCCCCCCACCCCCCGCTCATGCCCCGTGTCTCCCTCATGTTCCCCCCACCCCCCACTCATGCCCCTGTCTCCCTGCTGTTGCCCCCCACACCCCACTCATGCCCCATGTCTCCCTGCTGTTGCACTCCACCCCCCGCTCATGCAACGTGTCTCTCTCCTGTTACCCCCACCCCCCTCTCATGCCCTGTGTCTCCCTCGTGTTCCCCCTACCCCCCGCTCATGCACCGTGTCTCCCTGCTGTTGCCCCCCACCCCCTCTCATGGCCCGTGTCTCTCTCCTGTTACCCCCACCCCCCGCTCATGCCCCCTGTCTCTCTCCTGTTGCCCCCCACCCCCTGCTCATGCCCCGTGTCTCTCTCCTGTTACCCCCCCATTCAATCCCCGTGTCTCTCTCCTGTTGCCCCCACCCCCCACTCATGCCCCGTGTCTCTCCTGTTACCCCCCACCCCCACTCATGCCCCATGTCTCTCCTGTTACCCCCGACCCTCTCTCATACCCCGTGTCTCCCTGCTGTTGCCCCCCACCCTCTGATCATGCCCCGTGTCTCCCTGCTGTTGCCCCCACCCCCTGCTCATGCCCTGTGTCTCTCTCCTCTTACCCCCCACCCCCCTCTCATGCCCTGTGTCTCTCTCCTGTTGCCCCCCACCCCCCGGTTATGCCCCGTGTCTCCCTGCTGTTGACCCCCACCCCCCGCTCATGCCCCGTGTCTCTCCCCTGTTATCCCCCGCTCATGTCGCGTGTCCCCCTGCTGTTGCCCCCCACCCCCCGCTCATGCCACGTTTCTCCCTGCTGTTGCCCCCCACCCCCCACTCATGCCCCGTGTCTCTCTCCTGTTACCTCCACCCCCCTCTCATGCCCCGTGTCTCCCTCGTGTTCCCCCCACACACCGCTCATGTCCTGTGTCTCCCTGCTGTTGCCCCCACCCCCCTCTCATGCCCCGTTTCTCTCTCCTGTTACCCCACACCCCCCGGTCATGCCCCGTGTCTCTCTCCTGTTACCCCCACCCCCTCTCATGCCCCGTGTCTCTCTCCTGTTGCCCCCCACCCCGGTCATGCCCCGTGTCTCCCTGCTGTTGCCCCCCACCCCCTGCTCATGCCCTGTGTCTCTCTCCTATTACCCCCCACCCCCCCGGTCATGCCCCGTGTCTCCCTGCTGTTGCCCCCCACCCCCCGCTCATGCCCCGAGTCTCCCTTGTACCCCCCCACCCCCCGCTCATGCCGTGTCTCTCTCCTGTTACACCCCATCCCCCTCTCATGCCCCGTGTCTCCCTCGTTTTCCCCCCACCCTCCGTTCATGCCCCGTGTCTCCCTGCTGTTGCCCCCCACCCCCTGCTCATGCCCCGTGTCTCCCTGATGTTGCTCCCCACCCCCCCGGTCATGCCTGTGTCTCTCTCCTGTTACCCCCCACCCCCTCTCATGCCCCGTGTCTCTCTCCTGTTACCCCCACCCCCCTCTCATGCCCCGTGTCTCCTGTTGCCCCCAAGCCCCGCTCATGCCCCGTGTCTCTCTACTGTTACCCCCCACCCCCCGCTCATGCCCCGTGTCTGTCTCCTGTTACCCCCGACCCCCCTCTCATGCCCCGTGTCTCTCTCCTGTTGCCCCCAACTCCCCAGTCATGCCCGTGTGTCCCTGCTGTTGTCCCCCACCCACCGCTCATGCCCCGTGTCTCTCTCCTGTTTCCCCCCACCCCCGGTCATGCCCTTGTCTCCCTGCTGTTGTCCCCACCCCCCGCTCATGCCCCATGTCTCTCTCCTGTTCCCCCACCCCATGGTCATGCCCTGTGTCTCCCTGCTGTTGCCCCTCACCCCCCGCTCATGCCCCGTGTCTCCCTGCTGTTGCCCCCACCCCCTGCTCATGCCCCGTGTCTCTCTCCTATTACCCCCCACCCCCGCTCATGCCCCCTGTCTCTCTCCTGTTGCCCCCCACCCCCCACCCCCTGCTCATGCCCCGTGTCTCTCTCCTGTTACCCCCCGCTCATGCCCCGTGTCTCTCTGCTGTTGCCCCCACCCCCACTCATGCCCCGTGTCTCTCCTGTTACCCCTCACCCCCACTCATGCCCCGTGTCTCTCCTGTTACCCCCACCCCCTCCCATGCCCCGTGTCTCCCTGCTGTTGCCCCCCACCCTCTGATCATGCCCCGTGTCTCCCTGCTGATGCCCCCACCCCCCACTCATGCCCCGTGTCTCTCTCCTGTTACCCCAACCCCCCTCTCATGCCTCGTGTTTCTCTCCTGTTACCCCCACCCCCTCTCATGCCCTGTGTCTCTCTCCTGTTACCCCCCACCCCCCTCTCATGCCCCGTGTCTCTCGCCTGTTGCCTACCACCCCCCGGTCATGCCCTGTGTCTCCCTGCTGTTGCCCCCCACCCCCCGCTCATGCCCCGTGTCTCTCCCCTGTTATCCCCCGCTCATGCCCCGTGTCTCACTGCTGTTGCCCCCAACCGCCTGCTCCTGCCCCGTTTCTCTCTGCTGTTGCCCCCCACTCATGCCCCATGTCTCTCTCCTGTTACCCCCATCCCCCTCTCATGCCCCGTGTCTCCCTCGTGTTCCTCCCACCCCCCGCTCATGCCCCGTGCCTCCCTGCTGTTGCCCCCCACCCCCCTCTCATGCCCCGTGTCTCTCTCCTGTTACCCCACACCCCCTGGTCATGCCCCATGTCTCTCTCCTGTTACCCCCACCCCCTCTCATGCCCCGTGTCTCTCTCTCCTGTTGCCCCCCACCCCCCGGTCATGCCCCGTGTCTACCTGCTGTTGCCCCCCACCCCCCGGTCATGCCCTGTGTCTTTCTGCTGTTGCCCCCCACCCCCGCTCATGCCCCGTGTCTCTCTCCTGTTCCCCCACCCCCCGCTCATGCCCCGTGTCTCCCTTGTACCCCCCACTCCCCGCTCATGCCCTGTGTCTCTCTCCTGTTACCCCCACCCCCCTCTCATGCCCCGTGTCTCCCTCATGTTCCCCCCACCCCCCACTCATGCCCCGTTTCTCCCTGCTGTTGCCCCCCACCCCCCGCTCATGTCCTGTGTCTCCCTCGTGTTCCCCCACCCCTCGCTCATGCCCCTGTCTCCCTGCTGTTGCCCCCCACTCATGCCCCATGTCCCCCTGCTGTTGCCCTCCACCCCCCGCTCATGCACCGTGTCTCTCTCCTGTTACCCCCACACCCCTCTCATGCCCTGTGTCTCCCTCGTGTTCCCCCTACCCCCGCTCATGCCCCGTGTCTCCCTGCTGTTGCCACCCACCCCTCTCTCATGGCCCGTGTCTCTCTCCTGTTACCCCCACCTCCCTCTCATGCCCCGTGTCTCTCTCCTGTTACCCCCAACCCCTGCTCATGCCCCGTGTCTCTCTCCTATTACCCCCCACCACCCGCTCATGCCTCGTGTCTGTCTCCTGTTACCCCCCACCCCCTCTCATGCCCCGTGTCTCTCTCCTGTTGCCCCCCACTCCCCGGTCATGCCCCGTGTCTCCCTGCTGTTGTCCCCCACCCACCGCTCATGCTCTGTGTCTCTCTCCTGTTTCCCCCCACCCCCGGTCATGCCCCGTGTCTCCCTGCTGTTGCCGCCACCCCCCGCTCATGCCCCGTGTCTCTCTCCTGTTCCCCCACCCCCTGGTCATGCCCTGTGTCTCCCTGCTGTTGCCCATCACCCCCCTCTCATGCCCTGTTTCTCCCTGCTGTTGCCCCGCACTTCCCGCTCATGCCCCGTGTCTCTCTCCTATTACCCCCCACCCCCGCTCATGCCCCCTGTCTCTCTCCTGTTGCCCCCCACCCCCTGCTCATGCCCCGTGTCTCTCTCCTGTTACCCCCGCTCATGCCCGGTGTCTTTCTCCTGTTGCCCCCACCCCCCACTCATGCCCCGTGTCTGTCTCCTGTTACCCCCCACCCCCCTCTCATGCCTCGTGTCTCTCTCCTGTTGCCCACCACTCCCCTGTCATGCCCCGGTCTCCCTGCTGTTGGCCCCCACCCACCGCTCATGCCCCGTGTCTCTCTCCTGTTTCCCCCCACCCCCGGTTATGCCCCGTGTCTCCCTGCTGTTGCCCCCACCCCCGCTCATGCCCCGTGTCTCTCTCCTGTTCCCCCACCCCCTGGTCATGCCCTGTGTCTCCCTGCTGTTGCCCCTCACCCCCCGCTCATGCCCCGTGTCTCTCTCCTGTTGCCCCCACCCCTCACTCATGCCCAGTGTCTCCCTTGTACCCCCCACCCCCCTCTCATGCCCTGTGTCTCTCTCCTGTTGCCCCTCACCGCCCGCTCATGCCCCGTGTCTCTCTCCTGTTGCCCCCACCCTTCACTCATGCCCCGTGTCTCCCTTTTACCCCCATCCCCGCTCATGCCCCGTGTCTCCCTGCTGTTGCCCCCCACCCCCCGCTCATGCCCCGTGTCTCCCTCGTGTTCCCCCCACCCCCCGCTCATGCCCCTGTCTCCCTGCTGTTGCCCCCCACACCCCACTCATGCCCCATGTCTCCCTGCTGTTGCACTCCACCCCCCGCTCATGCAACGTCTCTCTCTCCTGTTACCCCCACCCCCCTCTCATGCCCTGTGTTTCCCTCGTGTTTCCCCTACCCCCCGCTCATGCCCTGCGTCTCCCTGCTGTTGCCCCCCACCCCCTCTCGTGGCCCGTGTCTCTCTCCTGTTACCCCCACCCCCCGCTCATGCCCCCTGTCTCTCTCCTGTTGCTCCCCACCCTCTGCTCATGCCCCGTGTCTCCCTGCTGTTTCCCCCCACCCCCGGTCATGCCCCGTGTCTCCCTGCTGTTGCCTCCCACCCCCGCTCATGCCCTGTGTCTCCCTCATGTTCCCCCAACCCCCCCTTCATGCCCCGTGTCTCCCTCCTGTTCCCCCCACCCCCTGCTCATGCCCCGTGTCTCTCCTGTTACCCCCACCCCCCTCTCATGCCCCGTGTCTCCCTCGTGTTCCCCCCAACCCCTGCTCATTCCCTGTGTCTCCCTGCTGTTGCCCCCCACCCCCCGCTCATGCCGGTGTCTCCCTCCTGTTGCCCCCAGCCCCCGCTCATGCCCCGTGTCTCTCTCCTGTTACTCCCCACTCCCCGCTCATGCCCTGTGTCTCCCTCGTATTCCCCCCACCCCCCGTTCATGCCCCGTGTCTCCCTTATGTTCCCCCAGCCCCCGCTCATGCCCTGTGTCTCTCTCCTGTTACCCCCCACCCCCCGTTCATGCCCTGTGTATCCCTCGTATTCCCCCCACCCCCTGCTCATGCCCCGTGTCTCCCTGCTGTTGCCCCCCACCCCTGCTCATGCCCCGTGTCTCCCTCGTGTTCCCCCCACCGCCCGCTCATGCCCCGTGTCTCCCTCCTGTTGCCCCCCGCCCCCTGCTCATGCCCCGTGTCTCCCTCTTGTTGCCGCCACCCCCCACTCATGCCCCCTGTCTCCCTCGTGTTCCCCCCACCGCCCGCTCATGCCCCGTGTCTCCCTCCTGTTGCCCCCCGCCCCCTGCTCATGCCCCGTGTCTCCCTCGTGTTCCCCCCACCGCCCGCTCATGCCCCGTGTCTCCCTCCTGTTGCCCCCTGTTCATTCCCCGTGTCTCTCTCCTGTTACCCCCCACCCCCTCTCATGCCCCGTGTCTCTCTCCTGTTGCCCCCCAACCCGAGGTCATTCCCTGTGTCTCCCTGCTGTTGCCCCCCACCCCCCGCTCATGCCCCATGTCTCTCTCCTGTTACCCCCACCGCCCTCTCATGCACCGTGTCTCTCTCCTGTTACCCCCCCTCTCATGCCCTGTGTCTCTCTCCTGTTTCCCCCACCCCCTGGTCATACTACGTATGCCCCGTGTCTCTCGCCTGTTGCCCCCACCCCCCGGTCATACCCCGTGTCTCCCTTCTGTTGCCCCCACCCCCGATCATGCCCTGTGTCTCCCTGCTGTTGCCCCCCACCCCCGCTCATGACCCTTGTCTCTCTCCTGTTACCCCCCACCCCCTCTCATGCCCCGTGTCTCCCTCGTGTTCCCCCCACCCCCGCTCATGCCAAGTGTCTTCCTGCTGTTTCCCCCCACCCCCCAGTCATGCCCTGTGTCTGCCTGCTGCTGCCCCCCACCCCCGCTCATGCCCCGTGTCTCCCTCATGTTCCCGCAACCCCCCGCTCATGCTCCGTGTCTCCCTGCTGTTGCCCCCCACCCCCCGCTCATGCCCCGTGTCTCTCTCCTGATGCCCCCCACCACCTGCTCATGCCCCGTGTCTCCCTGCTGTTGCCCCCCAGCCCCCATTCATGCCCCGTGTCTCCCTCATGTTCCCCCCACCCCCCGCTCATGCCCCGTGTCTCCCTCCTGTTGCCCCCCACCCCCTGCTCATGCCCCTTGTCTCTCTCCTGTTACCCCCACCCCCCGCTCATGCCCCGTGTCTCCCTCTTGTTGCCCCCAAACCCCCCACTCATGCCCCGTGTCTCCCTCGTGTTCCCCCACCACCTGTTCATGCCCCGTGTCTCCCTCTTCTTCCACCCACCCCCCGCTCATGCCCCGTGTCTCCCTGCTGTTGCCCCCACCCCCCGCTCATGCCCCATGTCTCTCTCTTGTTACCCCCCACTCATGCCCCGTGTCTCTCTCCTGTTACCCCCCACCCCCCTCTCATGCCCCGTGTCTCTCTCCTGTTGCCCCCCACCCCACATGCATGCCCTGTGTCTCCCTGCTGTTGCCCCCCACCCCCGTTCATGCCCCGTGTCTCTTTCCTGTTACCCCCACACCCTCTCATGCCCTGTGTCTCTCTCCTGTTACCCCCACACCACTCTCATGCCCCTTGTCTCTCTCCTGTTGCCCCCCACCCCCCGGTCATGCCCCGTGTCTCTTTCCTGCTATCCCCCACCCCCCTCTCATGCCCCGTGTCTCCCTGCTGTTTCCCCCCACCCCCGGTCATGCCCCGTGTCTTCCTGCTGTTGCCCCCCACCCCCGCTCATGCCCCGTGTCTCCCTCGTGTTCCCCCCACCCCCGCTCATGCCAAGTGTCTTCCTGCTGTTTCCCCCCACCCCCCAGTCATGCCCTGTGTCTGCCTGCTGCTGCCCCCCACCCCCGCTCATGCCCCGTGTCTCCCTCATGTTCCCACAACCCCCCGCTCATGCCCCGTGTCTCCCTGCTGTTGCCCCCCACCCCCCGCTCATGCCCCGTGTCTCTTTCCTGCTATCCCCCACCCCCCTCTCATGCCCCGTGTCTCCCTGCTGTTTCCCCCCACCCCCGGTCATGCCCCGTGTCTTCCTGCTGTTGCCCCCCACCCCCGCTCATGCCCCGTGTCTCCCTCGTGTTCCCCCACCCCCGCTCATGCCAAGTGTCTTCCTGCTGTTTCCCCCCACCCCCCAGTCATGCCCTGTGTCTGCCTGCTGCTGCCCCCCACCCCCGCTCATGCCCCGTGTCTCCCTCATGTTCCCACAACCCCCCGCTCATGCCCCGTGTCTCCCTGCTGTTGCCCCCCACCCCCCGCTCATGCCCCGTGTCTCTCTCCTGATGCCCCCCACCACCTGCTCATGCCCCGTGTCTCCCTGCTGTTGCCCCCCAGCCCCCGTTCATGCCCCGTGTCTCCCTCATGTTCCCCCCACCCCCCGCTCATGCCCCGTGTCTCCCTCCTGTTGCCCCCCACCCCCTGCTCATGCCCCTTGTCTCTCTCCTGTTACCCCCACCCCCCGCTCATGCCCCGTGTCTCCCTCTTGTTGCCCCCAAACCCCCCACTCATGCCCCGTGTCTCCCTCGTGTTCCCCCACCACCTGCTCATGCCCCGTGTCTCCCTCTTGTTCCACCCACCCCCCGCTCATGCCCTGTGTCTCCCTGCTGTTGCCCCCACCCCCTGCTCATGCCCCATGTCTCTCTCTTGTTACCCCCCACTCATGCCCCGTGTCTCTCTCCTGTTACCCCCCACCCCCCTCTCATGCCCCGTGTCTCTCTCCTGTTGCCCCCCACCCCACGTGCATGCCCTGTGTCTCCCTGCTGTTGCCCCCCACCCCCGTTCATGCCCCGTGTCTCTTTCCTGTTACCCCCACCCCCCTCTCATGCCCTGTGTCTCTCTCCTGTTACCCCCACACCACTCTCGTGCCCCGTGTCTCTCTCCTGTTATCCCCCACCCCCCTCTCATGCCCCGTGTCTCCCTCGTGTTCCCCCACCCCCGCTCATGCCCCGTGTCTCCCTGCTGTTTCCCCCCACCCCCGGTCATGCCCCGTGTCTTCCTGCTGTTGCCCCCCACCCCCGCTCATGCCCCGTGTCTCCCTCGTGTTCCCCCAACCCCCCTGCTCATGCCCCGTGTCTCTCCTGTTACCCCCACCCCCCTCTCATGCCCCGTGTCTCTCTCCTGTTGCCCCCCACCCCACGTGCATGCCCTGTGTCTCCCTGCTGTTGCCCCCCACCCGCGTTCATGCCCCGTGTCTCTTTCCTGTTACCCCCACCCCCCGGTCATGCCCTTTGTCTCCCTGCTGTTGCCCCCCACCCCCCGCTCATGCCCCGTGTCTCTTTCCTGTTATCCCCCACCCCCCTCTCATGCCCCGTGTCTCCCTCGTGTTCCCCCACCCCCGCTCATGCCCCGTGTCTCCCTGCTGTTTCCCCCCACCCCCGGTCATGCCCCGTGTCTTCCTGCTGTTGCCCCCCACCCCCGCTCATGCCCCGTGTCTCCCTCGTGTTCCCCCAACCCCCCTGCTCATGCCCCGTGTCTCTCCTGTTACCCCCACCCCCCTCTCATGCCCCGTGTCTCCCTCGTGTTCCCCCCACCCCCCGCTCATGCCCCTTGTCTCCCTCGTGTTCCCCCCACCCCCCGCTCATGCCCCTGTCTCCCTGCTGTTGCCCCCCACACCCCACTCATGCCCCATGTCTCCCTGCTGTTGCACTCCACCCCCCGCTCATGCAACCTCTCTCTCTCCTGTTACCCCCACCCCCCTCTCATGCCCTGTGTTTCCCTCGTGTTCCCCCTACCCCCCGCTCATGCCCTGCGTCTCCCTGCTGTTGCCCCCCACCCCCTCTCGTGGCCCGTGTCTCTCTCCTGTTACCCCCACCCCCCGCTCATGCCCCCTGTCTCTCTCCTGTTGCTCCCCACCCTCTGCTCATGCCCCGTGTCTCCCTGCTGTTTCCCCCCACCCCCGGTCATGCCCCGTGTCTCCCTGCTGTTGCCCCCCACCCCCGCTCATGCCCTGTGTCTCCCTCATGTTCCCCCAACGCCCCCTTCATGCCCCGTGTCTCCCTCCTGTTCCCCCCACCCCCTGCTCATGCCCCGTGTCTCTCCTGTTACCCCCCACCCCCCTCTCATGCCCCGTGTCTCCCTCGTGTTCCCCCCAACCCCTGCTCATTCCCTGTGTCTCCCTGCTGTTGCCCCCCACCCCCCGCTCATGCCGGTGTCTCCCTCCTGTTGCCCCCAGCCCCCGCTCATGCCCCGTGTCTCTCTCCTGTTACTCCCCACTCCCCGCTCATGCCCTGTGTCTCCCTCGTATTCCCCCCACCCCCCGTTCATGCCCCGTGTCTCCCTTATGTTCCCCCAGCCCCCGCTCATGCCCTGTGTCTCTCTCCTGTTACCCCCCACCCCCCGTTCATGCCCTGTGTATCCCTCGTATTCCCCCCACCCCCTGCTCATGCCCCGTGTCTCCCTGCTGTTGCCCCCCACCCCTGCTCATGCCCCGTGTCTCCCTCGTGTTCCCCCCACCGCCCGCTCATGCCCCGTGTCTCCCTCCTGTTGCCCCCCGCCCCCTGCTCATGCCCCGTGTCTCCCTCTTGTTGCCCCCACCCCCCACTCATGCCCCCTGTCTCCCTCATGTTCCCCCCACCGCCCGCTCATGCCCCGTGTCTCCCTCCTGTTGCCCCCCGCCCCCTGCTCATGCCCCGTGTCTCCCTCGTGTTCCCCCCACCGCCCGCTCATGCCCCGTGTCTCCCTCCTGTTGCCCCCCACCCCCGCTCATGCCCCGTGTCTCCCTCGTGTTCCCCCCACCGCCCGCTCATGCCCCGTGTCTCCCTCCTGTTGCCCCCACCCCCTGCTCATGCCCCGTGTCTCCCTGCTGTTGCCCCCCACCCCCGCTCATGCCCCGTGTCTCCCTCGTGTTCCCCCCACCGCCCGCTCATGCCCCGTGTCTCCCTCCTGTTGCCCCCCGCCCCCTGCTCATGCCCCGTGTCTCACTCGTGTTCCCCCCACCCCCCGCTCATGCCCCATGTCTCTCTCCTGTTACCCCCTGTTCATTCCCCGTGTCTCTCTCCTGTTACCCCCCACCCCCTCTCATGCCCCGTGTCTCTCTCCTGTTGCCCCCCAACCCGAGGTCATTCCCTGTGTCTCCCTGCTGTTGCCCCCCACCCCCCGCTCATGCCCCATGTCTCTCTCCTGTTACCCCCACCGCCCTCTCATGCACCGTGTCTCTCTCCTGTTACCCCCCCCTCTCATACCCTGTGTCTCTCTCCTGTTTCCCCCACCCCCCGGTCATACCCCGTATGCCCCGTGTCTCTCGCCTGTTGCCCCCACCCCCCGGTCATACCCCGTGTCTCCCTTCTGTTGCCCCCACCCCCGATCATGCCCTGTGTCTGTCTCCCTGCTGTTGCCCCCCACCCCCGCTCATGACCCTTGTCTCTCTCCTGTTACCCCCCACCCCCTCTCATGCCCCGTGTCTCCCTCGTGTTCCCCACACCCCCGCTCATGCCAAGTGTCTTCCTGCTGTTTCCCCCCACCCCCCAGTCATGCCCTGTGTCTGCCTGCTGCTGCCCCCCACCCCCGCTCATGCCCCGTGTCTCCCTCATGTTCCCGCAACCCCCCGCTCATGCCCCGTGTCTCCCTGCTGTTGCCCCCCACCCCCCGCTCATGCCCCGTGTCTCTCTCCTGATGCCCCCCACCACCTGCTCATGCCCCGTGTCTCCCTGCTGTTGCCCCCCAGCCCCCATTCATGCCCCGTGTCTCCCTCATGTTCCCCCCACCCCCCGCTCATGCCCCGTGTCTCCCTCCTGTTGCCCCCCACCCCCTGCTCATGCCCCTTGTCTCTCTCCTGTTACCCCCACCCCCCGCTCATGCCCCGTGTCTCCCTCTTGTTGCCCCCAAACCCCCCACTCATGCCCCGTGTCTCCCTCGTGTTCCCCCACCACCTGCTCATGCCCCGTGTCTCCCTCTTGTTCCACCCACTCCCCGCTCATGCCCCGTGTCTCCCTGCTGTTGCCCCCACCCCCCGCTCATGCCCCATGTCTCTCTCTTGTTACCCCCCACTCATGCCCCGTGTTTCTCTCCTGTTACCCCCCACCCCCCTCTCATGCCCCGTGTCTCTCTCCTGTTGCCCCCCACCCCACGTGCATGCCCTGTGTCTCCCTGCTGTTGCCCCCCACCCCCGTTCATGCCCCGTGTCTCTTTCCTGTTACCCCCACCCCCTCTCATGCCCTGTGTCTCTCTCCTGTTACCCCCACACCACTCTCATGCCCCGTGTCTCTCTCCTGTTGCCCCCCACCCCCCGGTCATGCCCTTTGTCTCCCTGCTGTTACCCCCCACCCCCCGCTCATTCCCCGTGTCTCTTTCCTGCTATCCCCCACCCCCTCTCATGCCCCGTGTCTCCCTGCTGTTTCCCCCCACCCCCGGTCATGCCCCGTGTCTTCCTGCTGTTGCCCCCCACCCCCGCTCATGCCCCGTGTCTCCCTCGTGTTCCCCCCACCCCCGCTCATGCCAAGTGTCTTCCTGCTGTTTCCCCCCACCCCCCAGTCATGCCCTGTGTCTGCCTGCTGCTGCCCCCCACCCCCGCTCATGCCCCGTGTCTCCCTCATGTTCCCGCAACCCCCCGCTCATGCCCCGTGTCTCCCTGCTGTTGCCCCCCACCCCCGCTCATGCCCCGTGTCTCTCTCTTGATGCCCCCCACCACCTGCTCATGCCCCGTGTCTCCCTGCTGTTGCCCCCCAGCCCCCGTTCATGCCCCGTGTCTCCCTCATGTTCCCCCCACCCCCCGCTCATGCCCTGTGTCTCCCTCCTGTTGCCCCCACCCCCTGCTCATGCCCCTTGTCTCTCTCCTGTTACCCCCACCCCCCGCTCATGCCCCGTGTCTCCCTCTTGTTGCCCCCAAATCCCCCACTCATGCCCCGTGTCTCCCTCGTGTTCCCCCCACCACCTGCTCATGCCCCGTGTCTCCCTCTTGTTCCACCCACCCCCCGCTCATGCCCCGTGTCTCCCTGCTGTTGCCCCCACCCCCTGCTCATGCCCCATGTCTCTCTCTTGTTACCCCCCACTCATGCCCCGTGTCTCTCTCCTGTTACCCCCCACCCCCCTCTCATGCCCCGTGTCTCTCTCCTGTTGCCCCCCACCCCACGTGCATGCCCTGTGTCTCCCTGCTGTTGCCCCCCACCCCCGTTCATGCCCCGTGTCTCTTTCCTGTTACCCCCACCCCCCTCTCATGCCCTGTGTCTCTCTCCTGTTACCCCCACACCACTCTCGTGCCCCGTGGCTCTCTCCTGTTGCCCCCCACCCCCCGGTCATGCCCTTTGTCTCCCTGCTGTTGCCACCCACCCCCCGCTCATGCCCCGTGTCTCTTTCCTGTTATCCCCCACCCCCCTCTCATGCCTCGTGTCTCCCTCGTGTTCCCCCACCCCCGCTCATGCCCCGTGTCTCCCTGCTGTTTCCCCCCACCCCCGGTCATGCCCCGTGTCTTCCTGCTGTTGCCCCCACCCCCGCTCATGCCCCGTGTCTCCCTCGTGTTCCCCCAACCCCCCTGCTCATGCCCCGTGTCTCCCTCATGTTCCCCCCACCACCCACTGATGCCCCGTGTCACCCTCCTGTTGCCCCCCACCCCCTGCTCGTTTTATAGTCAAAATGTCGAAAAAAAAAATGTCGACAAACAAAAATGTCGAAAAAAAAATGTCGAAAATAATAATGTCGACATCCTATACTTATAATGTAAAAAGTCATTTTTTCGAAAAAAAAATGTCACTTAAAACTATCAACACCTCACCCAACACCCCCCTGCCACCCCCCCACACCCCCCACCACCACCCTCCCACCCCTCATACTCAACACATTCTAAATTATATATATATATTTTTTTTTTCAATAAATAAATAACCAAAAAGAGTATCATTTAGTCCCCCACCAACCCCCCCACACCCAACACCCCCCTGCCACCCCCCCACACCCTCCCCAACCACCCTCCCACCCCTCATACTCAACACATTCTAATTATATATTTATTTATTTATTTTTTCAATAAATAAATAACCAAAAAAAGTATCATTTACTATTGGGGGGGTCCCCCCCAACCCCCCCTCACCCAACACCCCCCTGCCACCCCCCAACACCCCCCCAACCACCCTCCCACCCCTCATACTCAACACATTCTAATTATATATTTATTTATTTATTTAATCTTACAATAAATACAAAATTTCGAAAAAATATCGAAAAGTCGACATTTTTGTTTGTCGACATTATTGTTTTTCGACATTTATTTGTTGACATTTTGACTGTCGACATTTTGACTGTCGACATTATGACTGCACACCCCCCCTGCTCATGCCCTGTGTCTCTCTCCTGTTACCCCCACCCCCCGCTCATGCCCCGTGTCTCCCTCTTGTTGCCCCCACCCCCCACTCATGCCCCTTGTCTCCCTCTTGTTCCCCCCACCCCCCGCTCATGCCCCGTGTCTCCCTACTGTTACCCCCGTTCATTCCCTGTCTCTCTGCTGTTACCCCCCCACCCCCCTCTCATACCCTGTGTCTCTCTCCTGTTGCCCCCCCAACCCCCGGTCATGCCCTGTTTCTCCCTCGTGTTCCCCCACCTCCTGCTCATGCCCCGTGTCTCTCTCCTTTTACCACCCACCCCCGCTCATGCCCCGTGTCTCCCTCGTGTTCCCCCACCTCCGGCTCATTCCCCCTGTCTCCCTGCTGTTGCCCCCCACTCCCCGGTCATGCCCTGTGTCTCCCTGCTGTTGCCCCACACCCCCGCTCATGCCCAGTGTCTCCCTACTGTTGCACCCACCCCCACTCATGCCCCGTGGTCTCTCTCCTCTTACCCTCCACCCCCCGCTCATGCCCCGTGTCTCCCTCATGTTCCCCCCACCCCCCGCTCATGCCCCGTGTCTCCCTGCTGTTGCCCCCACCCACCACTAATGCCCCGTGTTTCCCTGCTGTTGCCCCCCCTCTCATGCCCCGTGTCTCTCTCCTGTTACCCCCCTAACCTCCCTCTCATGCCCCGTGTCTCTCTCCTGTTACCCCCTTCCCACTCTCATGCCCCGTGTCTCTCTCCTGTTGCCCCCCACCCCCGGTCCTGCCCCGTGTCTCCCTGCTGTTGTCCCCCACCCCCCGCTCATGCCCTGTGTGTCTCTCCTGTTACCCCCACCCCCCGCTCATGCCCCGTGTCTCTCTCTTGTTACCCCCACCCCCGCTCATGCCCCGTGTCTCTCTCCTGTTGCGCCTCACCCCCTGCTCATGTCCCGTGTATCCCTGCTGTTGCCCCCACACTCCACTCATGCCCCGTGTTTCCCTGCTGTTGCCCCCCCGCTCATGCCCCGTGTCTCTCTCCTGTTACCCTCTAACCCCCCTCTCGTGCCCCGTGTCTCTCTCCTGTTACCCCCCACCCCCCTCTCTTGCCCCGTGTATCTCTCCTGTTGCCCCCCACCCCCCGGTCCTGCCCCGTGTCTCCCTGCTGTTGTCCCCCACCCCCCGCTCATGCCCTGTGTTTCTCTCCTGTTACCCCCACTCCCCGCTCATGCCCCGTGTCTCTCTCCTGTTACCCCCACTCCCGCTCATGCCCCGTGTCTCTCTCCTGTTGCCCCTCACCCGCTGCTCATGTCCCGTGTATCCCTGCTGTTGCCCCCCACGCCCCACTCATGCCCTGTGTCTCTCTCATGTTACCCCCACCCCCGCTCATGCCCCGTGTCTCTCTCCTGTTGCCCCCCACCCCTCTCTCATGCCCCATGTCTCCCTCGTGTTCCCCCCACCCCCCGCTCATGCCCCGTGTCTCCCTGCTGTTGCCCTCCACCCCCCGCTCATGCACCGTGTCTCTCTCCTGTTACCCCCACCCCCTCTCATGCCCTGTGAATCCCTCGTGTTCCCCCTACCCCCGCTCATGCCCCGTGTCTCCCTGCTGTTGCCCCCCACCCCCCTCTCATGCCCCGTGTCTCCCTCCTGTTACCCCCACCCCCTCTCATGCTTCGTGTCTCCTGTTGCCCCCAACCCCCACTCATGCCCCGTGTCTCTCTCCTGTTACCCCACACTCCCCGCTCATGCCCCGTGTCTGTCTCCTGTTACCCCCCCACCCCCTCTCATGCCCCGTGTCTCTCTCCTGTTGCCCCCAACTCCCCAGTCATGCCCCGTGTCTCCCTGATGTTGTCCCCCACCCACCGCTCATGCCCCGTGTCTCTCTCCTCTTTCCCCCCACCCCCGGTCATGCCCCGTGTCTCCCTGCTGTTGCCCCGCACCCCCCGCTCATGGCCCGTGTCTCCCTGCTGTTGCCCCCACCCCTGCTCATGCCCCGTGTCTCTCTCCTGTTACCACCCACCCCCCGCTCATGCCCCGTGTCTCCCTCGTGTTCCCCCACCCCCGGCTCATTCCCCGTGTCTCCCTGCTGTTGCCCCCCACTCCCCGGTCATGCCCCATGTCTCCCTGCTGTTGCCCCACACCGCCCGCTCATGCCCAGTGTCTCCCTGCTGTTGCACCCACCCGCACTCATGCCCTGTGTCTCTCTCCTCTTACCCCCCACCCCCTCGCTCATGCCCCGTGTCTCCCTCGTGTTTCCCCCACCCCCCGCTCTTGCCCCGTGTCTCCCTGCTGTTGCCCCACCCTCCACTCATGCCCCGTGTTTCCCTGCTGTTGCCCCCCGCTCATGCCCTGTGTCTCTCTCCTGTTACCCCCCTAGGCCCCCTCTCATGCCCCGTGTCCTCTCTCCTGTTGCGCCTCACCCCCTGCTCATGTCCCGTGTATCCCTGCTGTTGCCCCCACACTCCACTCATGCCCCGTGTTTCCCTGCTGTTGCCCCCCCGCTCATGCCCCGTGTCTCTCTCCTGTTACCCTCCTAACCCCCCTCTCGTGCCCCGTGTCTCTCTCCTGTTACCCCCCACCCCCCTCTCTTGCCCCGTGTATCTCTCCTGTTGCCCCCCACCCCCCGGTCCTGCCCCGTGTCTCCCTGCTGTTGTCCCCCACCCCCCGCTCATGCCCTGTGTTTCTCTCCTGTTACCCCCACTCCCCGCTCATGCCCCGTGTCTCTCTCCTGTTACCCCCACTCCCGCTCATGCCCCGTGTCTCTCTCCTGTTGCCCCTCACCCGCTGCTCATGTCCCGTGTATCCCTGCTGTTGCCCCCCACGCCCCACTCATGCCCTGTGTCTCTCTCATGTTACCCCCACCCCCGCTCATGCCCCGTGTCTCTCTCCTGTTGCCCCCCACCCCTCTCTCATGCCCCATGTCTCCCTCGTGTTCCCCCCACCCCCCGCTCATGCCCCGTGTCTCCCTGCTGTTGCCCTCCACCCCCCGCTCATGCACCGTGTCTCTCTCCTGTTACCCCCACCCCCTCTCATGCCCTGTGAATCCCTCGTGTTCCCCCTACCCCCGCTCATGCCCCGTGTCTCCCTGCTGTTGCCCCCCACCCCCCTCTCATGCCCCGTGTCTCCCTCCTGTTACCCCCACCCCCTCTCATGCTTCGTGTCTCCTGTTGCCCCCAACCCCCACTCATGCCCCGTGTCTCTCTCCTGTTACCCCACACTCCCCGCTCATGCCCCGTGTCTGTCTCCTGTTACCCCCCCACCCCCTCTCATGCCCCGTGTCTCTCTCCTGTTGCCCCCAACTCCCCAGTCATGCCCCGTGTCTCCCTGATGTTGTCCCCCACCCACCGCTCATGCCCCGTGTCTCTCTCCTCTTTCCCCCCACCCCCGGTCATGCCCCGTGTCTCCCTGCTGTTGCCCCGCACCCCCCGCTCATGGCCCGTGTCTCCCTGCTGTTGCCCCCACCCCTGCTCATGCCCCGTGTCTCTCTCCTGTTACCACCCACCCCCCGCTCATGCCCCGTGTCTCCCTCGTGTTCCCCCACCCCCGGCTCATTCCCCGTGTCTCCCTGCTGTTGCCCCCCACTCCCCGGTCATGCCCCATGTCTCCCTGCTGTTGCCCCACACCGCCCGCTCATGCCCAGTGTCTCCCTGCTGTTGCACCCACCCGCACTCATGCCCTGTGTCTCTCTCCTCTTACCCCCCACCCCCTCGCTCATGCCCCGTGTCTCCCTCGTGTTTCCCCCACCCCCCGCTCTTGCCCCGTGTCTCCCTGCTGTTGCCCCCACCCTCCACTCATGCCCCGTGTTTCCCTGCTGTTGCCCCCCGCTCATGCCCTGTGTCTCTCTCCTGTTACCCCCCTAGGCCCCCTCTCATGCCCCGTGTCTCTCTCCTGTTACCCCCCACCCCCTCTCATGCCCCGTGTCTCTCTCCTGTTACCCCAACCCCCGCTCATGCCCCGTGTCTCTCTCCTGTTGCCCCTCACCCCCTGCTCATGCCCCGTGTCTCCCTGCTGTTGCCCCCCACCCCCCACTCATGCCCCGTGTCTCTCTCCTGTTACCCCCACCCCCCTCTCATGCCCCGTGTCTCTCTCCTGTTGCCCCTCACCCCCTGCTCATGCCCTGTGTCTCCCTGCTGTTGCCCCCCACCCCCCACTCATGCCCCGTGTCTCTCTCATGTTACCCCCACCCCCGCTGATGCCCCGTGTCTCTCTCCTGTTGCCCCTCACCCCCTGCTCATGCCCCGTGTCTCCCTGCTGTTGCCCCCCACCCCCCTCTCATGCCCCGTGTCTCTCTCCTGTTACCCCCACCCCCCTCTCATGCCCCCTGTTGCCCCCAACCCCCGCTCATGCCCTGTGTCTCTCTCCTGTTACCCCACACCCCCCGCTCATGCCCTGTGTCTGTCTCCTGTTACCCCCCACCCCCTTCTCATGCCCCGTGTCTCTCTCCTGTTTCCCCCCACCCCCGGTCATGCCCGTGTCTCCCTGCTGTTGCCCCCCACCCCCTGCTCATGCCCCATGTCTCCCTGCTGTTTTCCCCCACCTACCGCTCATGCCCCGTGTCTCTCTCCTGTTTCCCCCACCCCCGGTCATGCCCCGTGTTTCCCTGCTGTTGCCCCCCACCCCCTGCTCATGCCCCATGTCTCCCTGCTGTTGCCCCCACCCCCTGCTCATGCCCCGTGTCTCTCTCCTGTTACCACCCAACCCCCACTCATGCCCCGTGTCTCCCTCGTGTTTCCCCACCCCCGGCTCATTCCCTGTGTCTACCTGCTGTTGTCCCCCACCCTCCACTCATGCCCTGTGTTTCCCTGCTGTTGCCCCCCCGCTCATGCCCCGTGTCTCTCTCATGTTACCCCCCTAGCCCCCCTCTCATGCCCCGTGTCTCTCTCCTGTTACCCCCCACCCCCCTCTCATGCCCCGTGTCTCTCTCCTGTTGCCCCCCACCCCCCGGTCATGCCCTGTGTCTCCCTGCTTTTGCCCCCCACCCCCTGCTCATGCCCCGTGTCTCTCTTCTGTTACCCCCACCCCCTCTCATGCCCCGTGTCTCCCTCCTGTTACCCCCACCCCCGCTCATGCCCCGTGTCTCTCTCCTGTTGCCCCTCACCCCCTGCTCATGCCCCGTGTCTTCCTCCTGTTGCCCCCAACCCCCCACTCATGCCCCGTGTCTCTCTCATGTTACCCCCACCCCCGCTCATGCCCTGTGTCTCTCTCCTGTTGCCCCCCACCCCCCTCTCATGCCCCATGTCTCCCTCGTGTCCCCCCACCCCCCGCTCATGCCCCAGGTCTCCCTGCTGTTGCCCTCCACCCCCCGCTCATGCACCATGTCTCTCTCCTGTTACCCCCACCCCCCGCTCATGCCCCATGTCTCCCTGCTGTTGCCCCTCACCCCCCTCTCATGCCCCGTGTCTCTCTCCTGTTACCCCCACCCCCCTCTCATGCCCCATGTCTCCTGTTGCCCCCAAGCCCCGCTCATGCCCCATGTCTCTCTACTGTTACCCCCCACCCCCGCTCATGCCCCGTGTCTGTCTCCTGTTACCCCGACCCCCCTCTCATGCCCCGTGCCTCTCTCCTGTTGCCCCCAACTCCCCAGTCATGGCCGTGTGTCCCTGCTGTTGTCCCCCACCCACCGCTCATGCCCTGTGTCTCTCTCCTGTTTCCCCCCACCCCCGGTCATCCCCCGTGTCTCCCTGCTGTTGTCCCCACCCCCCGCTCATGCCCCATGTCTCTCTCCTGTTCCCCCACCCCATGGTCATGCCCTGTGTCTCCCTGCTGTTGCCCCTCACCCCCCGCTCATGCCCCGTGTCTCCCTGCTATTGCCCCCACCCCCCGCTCATGCCCCATGTCTCTCTCCTATAACCCCCACCCCCCGCTCATGCCACCTGTCTCTCTCCTGTTGCCCCCCACCCCCTGCTCATGCCCCGTGTCTCTCTCCTGTTACCCCCGCTCATGCCCCGTGTCTCTCTCCTATTGCCCCCACCCCCCACTCATGCCCCATGTCTCTCCTGTTGCCCCCAACTCCCCAGTCATGGCCGTGTGTCCCTGCTGTTGTCCCCCACCCACCGCTCATGCCCTGTGTCTCTCTCCTGTTTCCCCCCACCCCCGGTCATCCCCCGTGTCTCCCTGCTGTTGTCCCCACCCCCCGCTCATGCCCCATGTCTCTCTCCTGTTCCCCCACCCCATGGTCATGCCCTGTGTCTCCCTGCTGTTGCCCCTCACCCCCCGCTCATGCCCCGTGTCTCCCTGCTATTGCCCCCACCCCCCGCTCATGCCCCCATGTCTCTCTCCTATAACCCCCACCCCCCGCTCATGCCACCTGTCTCTCTCCTGTTGCCCCCCACCCCCTGCTCATGCCCCGTGTCTCTCTCCTGTTACCCCCGCTCATGCCCCGTGTCTCTCTCCTATTGCCCCCACCCCCCACTCATGCCCCATGTCTCTCCTGTTACCCCTCACCCCCACTCATGCCCCGTGTCTCTCCTGTTACCCCCACCCCCTCTCATGCCCCGTGTCTCCCTGCTGTTGCCCCCCACCCTCTGATCATGCCCCGTGTCTCCCTGCTGTTGCCCCCACCCCCACTCATGCCCCGTGTCTCTCTCCTGTTATCCCCCACCCCCTCTCATGCCCCGTGTCTCTCTCCTGTTACCCCACCCCCTCTCATGCCCTGTGTCTCTCTCCTGTTTCCCCCCACCCCCCTCTCATGCCCCGTGTCTCTCTCCTGTTGCCTACCACCCCCCGGTTTTGCCCTGTGTCTCCCTGCTGTTGCCCCCCACCCCCCGCTCATGCCCCGTGTCTCTCCCCTGTTATCCCCCGCTCATGCCCCGTGTCTCACTGCTGTTGCCCCCCACCCCCGGTCATGCCCCATGTCCCCCTGCTGTTGCCCCCCACCCCCTGCTCCGTTTCTCTCTGCTGTTGCCCCCCACCCCCCACTCATGCCCCGTGTCTCTCTCCTGTTACCCCCATCCCCCTCTCATGCTCCGTGTCTCCCTCGTGTTCCTCCCACCCCCCGCTCATGCCCCGTGCCTCCCTGCTGTTGCCCCCCAGTCCCCTCTCATGCCCCGTGTCTCTCTCCTGTTACCCCCACCCCCTCTCATGCCCTGTGTCTCTCTCTCCTGTTGCCCCCCACCCCCCGGTCATGCCCCGTGTCTCCCTGCTGTTGCCCCCCACCCCCCAGTCATGCCCCGTGTCTTTCTGCTGTTGCCCCCACCCCCGCTCATGCCCCGTGTCTCTCTCCTGTTCCCCCACCCCCCGCTCATGCCCCGTGTCTCCCTTGTACCCCCACTCCCCCGCTCATGCCCTGTGTCTCTCTCATGTTACCCCCCACCCCTTCTCATGCCCCGTGTCTCCATCGTGTTCCTCCGACCCCCCGCTCATGCCCCGTGCCTCCCTGCTGTTGCCCCCCACTCCCCTCTCATGCCCCGTGTCTCTCTCCTGTTACCCCACACCCCCCGGTCATGCCCCATGTCTCTCTCCTGTTACCCCCCACCCCCTCTCATGCCCTGTGTCTCTCTCTCCTGTTGCCCCCCACCCCCTGGTCATGCCCCGTGTCTCCCTGCTGTTGCCCCCCACCCCCCAGTCATGCCCCGTGTCTTTCTGCTGTTGCTCCCCACCCCCCGCTCATGCCCCGTGTCTCTCTCCTGTTCCCCCACCCCCCGCTCATGCCCCGTGTCTCCCTTGTACCCCCCACTCCCCGCTCATGCCCTGTGTCTCTCTCCTGTTACCCCCCACCCCCCCTCATGCCCCGTGTCTCCCTCATGTTCCCCCCACCCCCCGCTCATGCCCTGTGTCTCCCTGCTGTTGCCCCCATCCCCCGCTCATGTCCTGTGTCTCCCTCGTGTTTCCCCCACCCCTCGCTCATGCCCCTGTCTCCCTGCTGTTGCCCTCCACTCATGCCCCATGTCCCCTGCTGTTGCCCTCCACCCCCCGCTCATGCACCGTGTCTCTCTCCTGTTACCCCCACCCCCCTCTCATGCCCTGTGTCTCCCTCATGTTCCCCCTACCCCCGCTCATGCCCCGTGTCTCCCTGCTGTTTCCACCCACCCCTCTCTCATGGCCCGTGTCTCTCTCCTGTTACCCCCACCCCCCTCTCATGCCCCGTGTCTCTCTCCTGTTACCCCCAACCCCCGCTCATGCCCCGTGTCTCTCTCCTTTTACCCCCAAAACCCGCTCATGCCTCGTGTCTGTCTCCTGTTACCCCCCACCCCCTCTCATGCACCTTGTCTCTCTCCTGTTGCCCCCCACTCGCCGGTCATGCCCCGTGTCTCCCTGCTGTTGTCCCCCACCCACCGCTCATGCTCCGTGTCTCTCTCCTGTTCCCCCCACCCCCGGTCATGCCCCGTGTCTCCCTGCTGTTGTCCCCCACCCACCGCTCATGCCCCGTGTCTCTCTCCTGTTCCCCCACCCCCAGTCATGCCCTGTGTCTCCCTGCTGTTGCCCCTCACCCCCCTCTCATGCCCTGTTTCTCCCTGCTGTTGCCTCCCACCCCCTGCTCATGCACCGTGTCTCTCTCCTATTACCCCCCACCCCCCGCTCATGCCCCCTGTCTCTCTCCTGTTGCCCCCCACCCCCTGCTCATGCCCCGTGTCTCTCTCCTGTTACCCCCCGCTCATGCCCCATGTCTCTCTCCTGTTGCCCCCACCCCCCACTCATGCCCCGTGTCTCTCTCCTGTTTTCCCCCACCCCCGGTTATGCCCCGTGTCTCCCTGCTGTTGCCCACACCCCCGCTCATGCCCCGTGTCTCTCTCCTGTTCCCCCACCCCCTTGTCATGCCCTGTGTCTCCCTGCTGTTGCCCTCACCCCCGCTCATGCCCCATGTCTCTCTCCTGTTGCCCCCACCCCTCACTCACGCCCTGTGTCTCCCTTGTACCCCCCCACCCCCCGCTCATGCCCTGTGTCTCTCTCCTGTTCCCCCCACCCCCCACTCATGCCCCTGTCTCCCTGCTGTTGCCCCCCACACCCCACTCATGCCCCATGTCTCCCTGCTGTTGCACTCCACCCCCCGCTCATGCAACGTGTCTCTCTCCTGTTACCCCCACCCCCCTCTCATGCCCTGTGTCTCCCTCGTGTTCCCCCTACCCCCCGCTCATGCCCCGCGTCTCCCTGCTGTTGCCCCCCACCCCCTCTCATGGCCTGTGTCTCTCTCCTGTTACCCCCACCCCCGCTCATGCCCCCTGTCTCTCTCCTGTTGCCCCCCTCCCCCTGCTCATGCCCCGTGTCTCTCTCCTGTTACCCCCATTCATGCCCCGTGTCTCTCTCCTGTTGCCCCCACCCCCCACTCATGCCCTGTGTCTCTCCGGTTACCCCCACCCCCACTCATGTCCCGTGTCTCTCCTGTTACCCCCGACCCTCTCTCATACCCCGTGTCTCCCTGCTGTTGCCCCCCACCCTCTGATCATGCCCCGTGTCTCCCTGCTGTTGCCCCCACCCCCTGCTCATGCCCTGTGTCTCTCTCCTCTTACCCCCCCACCCCCCCTCTCATGCCCTGTGTCTCTCTCCTGTTGCCCCCCACTCCTCGGTTATGCCCCGTGTCTCCCTGCTGTGGCCCCCCCACCCCCGCTCATGCCCCGTGTCTCTCCCCTGTTATCCCCCGCTCATGCCGTGTGTCCCCCTGCTGTTGCCCCCCACCCCCCACTCATGCCACGTTTCTCCCTGCTGTTGCCCCCACCCCCCACTCATGCCCCGTGTCTCTCTCCTGTTACCCCCACCCCCCTCTCATGCCCCGTTTCTCCCTCGTGTTCCCCCCACACCCCACTCATATCCCGTGTCTCCCTGCTGTTGCCCCCACCCCCCTCTC